>NW_012122376.1:376838-391311 GCF_000951035.1 Colobus angolensis palliatus | reverse complement strand
TAAAGTATAATAAAAAAAAAAAAATGTTAATGCTTTGGAAGAACCAATATGCCAAAAAGTGGCTCAAAGAAAAGTGAACAGAACATCAAGGATGAATTTTCTAGTCTGGAATAAACCCTGAAATAATCAGATTCCTTCTCACATTAAGCATTTATTTTCCAAGCACAGTTTTTATCAGACACTTTCCAAATTGTTTAGATGTCAAATCTTGTCTTCTGTCTTTTATCCGAAGGAGCGTCTGATGGGGGGTATGGAGATGAAACTGATAAGAAGGTTTGGTGCATATAAACATTGTGCTCATCCTGCTTGCAAATTACTTGTCCACAGATTTTTTTTTATATGTTCTCACTTTTTAAGAGGAAACATTCCATTGATTTTCTGTTGAGCAAAGGTTTTCTCCTCTCTTTCTCTTTATTAAATATGCCAGTGCTTTAAACAGAGGGTTAAAGAAATAACCTTCCTTGGGTAGGAAAGTTGAGAATAAGCATCATTTTGGGTCCTTTGATGTGAGAGTTATCACCTGCCCCCTTCTTCTTGGGACTATTAGAGATGCCACTGGAGTGGATCGGTCCAGATGAGAACTAAACATGGCTGTGGGCAGATGAGCATCTGCATTGGGTCTGGTTCAGACACTGGAGCCATCCTCTCTCCACCAACTTCCTTAGGCAGGTGTAATCAGTTGAGAAGGTTAGGTGGTGGGTCTGCTTTAGCCAAGCTTGGCAGAGTTTTGGAGACATGGGGCAAGGCACAGACACTAGACCTTGGCACTTATGGTGCGGACAAGGAGGGTTTACTAGGTTCTTGCTCTTTTCCTGACAATTCCCAACACTGCTTCCCAGAGTCTTCAACGAGAGTCACCTCTACATTCCTCCTACTTTTCATGCTCATTTGTTAAAAAAATATGGCCCAGACTCCTTCCCCTTCTGATAGCAAGTGCTCACAGAGCGCTGCCCTGTGCTGAGCCCTGCCCTGAGAGTGTACCATGGGAGCATTCATGGACGAGACTCCTGTGGGGAACTGGCACTGCTGATACAGCCAAGCCAGTGCAGTCTCTGCATCCAAGGGGCTCTCAGCCTTCGCAGAAGACCCCCAGCAAGCGAGATCAATGAAACGATGGCAACCAGAAGGGAGGGTGCCCTGATGGAGAGTAGGGACCGTGGCTGGAGTGGAGGTGGGGAGTGCAACTTGCCTGCAGTAGAGGGATCAAAAGTGGCTTCTCAGAGTCCATGCCCCGCTTCCAGACAAAGAGAAGTCAGCAATTGGTGTCAAATCCATTTGGAAAATACCAGACAAAAACTAAATTGGGGGAGAGAAAACCCATTAGAAATAAATGATCGTTATTGCAGATATTTTTCCAGGCTAAAAAAGTTTCTTCTTCAAATTCCACGTTTTTCTTTCAACCGCCTTTGACACCTTAGCCCACTAGAACCATCCAGATTAAAGTTTAATTGAGTTGGAAGCAGCCTGCCATGGTGGCAGGAGAGGGGCAGCACTGCAGAGAGTGGGGATCTAAGTGCCTTGCAGAGAGGCCTGGGGCTGGGGAGGAGCAGGTCTGTTTTGAAGCACTACGCAAGGGGGTGCTGGCATGAGATGGCCAGAAGGTGAGCTAGGGTCAGTTTGGTCCTCATCTTGAAGGGTTTTAAGGAGTCTGAAGTTTTAAAATTTGTTTCATTGTAAGGCAGAGCATTTAAGGAATTTAAGCAGGAGAGTGGCATGATCTGATTTCTGTTCAGATAAAACACCAGATGCCAAGTAAAATTAGAATTTCTGATAAAGAAGAAACAAATTTTTCTTATGCCTGTAATCCCAGCACTTTGGGAGGCCAAGGCAGGCAGATCACCTGAGGTCGACAGTTTGATACCAGCTTGACCAGGTGGCGCATAACTGTAATCCCAGCTACTCGGGAGGCTGAGGCAGGAGAATTGCTTGAACCCAGGAGGCGGAGGTTGCAGTGAGCCGAGATTGCACCATTACACTCCAGCCTGGGCAACAAGAGCGAAACCCCATCTCAAAAAAACAAAGAACAAAACAAACAAGAACAACAACAAAACACAAAACAACAAAAAAAGAGGAAACAATGTTTTAGTATAAGTGTATCCCAAACATTGCATGAAATATTTTTTCAAACAGTTTCATTGTGATATAATTTACATACCATACAATTTACTCATTTAAAGTGTACAATTTGATGGTTTTTAGTGTATTCACAGACCATGTGTAATACAGTCCATTTCAGAGCATCTTCCTCACTTTAAAAAAAGAAACAAACAAAAATCAGCTCATACCCTTTAGCTATCACTACCCTGTCTCCCTCATCCCTCTTCCAGCCCTAAGTAATCACTTATCTCTTTTCTCTATAGAGTCCCCCGTTCTGGACTTTCATATGGATGGAATTGTATTAGTCTGTTCTCGCATTGCTATAAAAAACTACCTGAAACTGGGTAATTTATGCAGGAAAGAGGTTTAACTGACTCATGGTCCTGCAGGCTGTATGGGAAGCAGTGCTGGGGAGGCCTCAGGAAACTTACTTACAATCATGGCAGAACTTACATGGTTGGAGCAGGAGGAAGAGAGGACGAAGACAGAAGTGCTACACACTCTGAAACAACTAGATCTCGTGAAAATTCACTATCATGAGAGCAGCAAGGGGGAAGTCCACCCCTGTGATCCAATCACCTCCCACCAGGCCCCTCCTCCAATGTTGGGAGTTACAATTTGATCTGAGATTTGGGTGGGGACACAGAGCCAAACCATATCAAGATTCATAAAATACACGATCTTTTGTAACTGACCTTTTAAAGTTCGCATTACGGTTTCCGGGTTTACCCATGCTAGAGTGTGTAACAGCATTCCGTTGATGATGGCTGAAGAGTATTCCACTGTGTGGACAGACCACGTTTTGTTTAACCATTCATTTGTTGATGAACATTTGGGTTATTTCTATCTTTTGGCTCTCATGGATAATGCTGTTAACAACATTCAGATATGAGTTTTCATGTGAACATGCGTTTCACTTCCCTTGGATATATACCTATGCGTGGAACTTCTGGGTCCTATGTGTGAGACATCCTTACACTAAAACTTATTCCTTGGTCTATCTGAAACTTCCATGTAACAGAGCGTCTGCATTTTGTTTTGTTTTGTTTTTGAGACAGGGTCTTAGTCTGTCGCCCAGACCGGAGTGAAGTGGCACAATCTCGGCCCACTGCAACCTCCGTCTCCCAGGCTCAAGTGATTCTCTGGCCTCAGCCTCCTGAGCAGCTGGGATTACAGATGTGCACCACTACTACCTGGCTAATTTTTGTATTTTTTTTTTTTTTTTTTTTTTTTTTTTTTTTAGTAGAGACAGAGTTTCACCAAGTTGGCCAGGCTAGTCTCAAACTGCTGATCTCAAATGATCCACCGGCCTCGGGCTCCCACAGTGCTCGGATTACAGGCATGAGCCACCATACCTGGCCGAGCATCTGCATTTTTATTTGCTAAATCTGGCAACACTATAGTGGAGAATTTGAAAGAGGTTAGTCCTGAGTAAAAGGTGGAAGCTCTGCTGGGGACTGTTGCAATGGTCTGAGTGAGAGATGCAGGTCGGGGTTTGGGCTAGGGTGTGCTCTGAGGAGACAAAGAGAAAGGGATGGATCTGAGAGGGGCCACACAGACTTTGTAATGGGTGGGACCTAAGGGCAGCGAGGGAGGAAGTAGAATGTTCTCAGGTTGGAGGGTCCAGGCTGGAGGGAAAGCATCCAAGGTGGCCCCGTTGTCTGTGACGAGGTCACTCTGGTAGGAACAGGTGTGGTGAGGAGGGGCTAGGGTTAAGTTTCCCATACTTAGATGAGAAACACCTGCTGAGGTGTGGACTCTGCAAGGAAGTTGTGAGTCTGGGCAGCAGGAGCAGGTTTGGGAGCTTCCATCATAGAGAAAACATTTACATCCAGGCGAATTAAAATCCCAGGACATCTGTATGGGAAGGATGTACAGAGAGACGTTCACCTTCTGAATCCCTGCTGTATGTCGGGAATACTGCAGTGGCCATTAGGGAAACAGCGATGAATAAACCAGGGTTTTTGACACAAAGTTTCTGCCTTGAGAGACATTTCTCAGTAAATTTTCCTCAAGAAATAATTGCCTTTTACTGTAAATAAAGCAAGAGAAGAGAAGGACACACTCCCAGTCTCGCTGGAGCCCGCAGACAGTAGCAATTGGCTCACTGGATTTTGGGGGTTTCCATACTTACCACTATCCCAAGAGTGCTGGTGAAGGCAGTTGTGCTGTTCAAGGAAATTTCTAGAAGTTGGGGACATGGCAGGGGCACAGCACAGCTGCCTTCCCCAGCACTCTTTGGACAGTGGTGAGTATGGAAACCTCCAGACTCAACGCCAGCAATTGGGGACATAGCAGGGGCAAGGAGAGAGGCCCAGGGGACGCTGCCTCTGGGTTGTGCTGATGGTTTCCAATCCTGCCAGGCGCAACTGCCACAAGGACAATGGAGCTCCACAATGGAGCTATGAAGACTCCTCAGCTCTGCAGTGGGGTGTGTCTACACATTCATTGTGCTCTCACATTCGTTGGGGGGGGGACCCTGCATGTCATTCTGTCATTTCCAAAACATTGCCCTTGCTCAGACACCCAAACTGGAAGCTCTGTGTGTCTTGCCCAGAATGATACTGGGTGGTTCTTGGGTCCAGAAATCCTGGATAGAAAGATCCATCACCCCAGTCTCTCCAATGCCATTCCATAAGGGCCTTTCTGGAGTGGTCTAGCCCATCCAATGAGGATTGATCATACTATCTTGTTCATTTAGTTAACTACAGTCAAAGAACCTCTTGCAACTTTGCTGCTCAGTGAATCCACCCCTAAGTTTTGATATGGTGCATCCATTTGCAATTTTGGTTTCCTCCTCAGTGAATCCACCCCTAAGTTTTGATATGGTGCATCCATTTGCAATTTCAGTTTCCTCCTCACTTTTCTTCATCTCTTGCTTGTGGGTCAACTTTGCACATCCAGAAGGAGTGCTTGAGTAAGCATTTCCTGCAGGTGCTAACCATGGATTATTTGCTACTATGGATTTGAGGGAGCATCTCACAGTGTGGTGTACGCAGCTCTGGGTTTTACCCAAGACCACATTTCTGTCCCGTTCTCTGCCTGATGCCCATACCTAGAAAACCATGCTGGGTCCGTAGCGAAGCTCAGTAAGCATTGGTGGAATCAATATTACTCCTTAGGCATCACCCTGCAGTTTGGCTTTTGGCAGTTGTCTGCAAAGTGCTCACATTGCTTGGTGGGCACTTCTTTGAGGATGAGCATCTCAGTGCTGCTCATGCTTCTCCCCAGAGGGCCTAGGCTGGATGGACATACCGGCCTCTAGGTGTCAGGAGCTACGTGAGGGTGAAGAGGGATGTGGGGGACCCTCTGTCAATGGAGGTTGCTTCTGTCCTTGATCATTGGAGCTCAGTTTTTCATGGAGATGCCTGGCTCAGAGAGGGGCAGAGAAGCGCCCAGTGGAGGCTCTAGGCCAACACTCATCTGAGAGCTTGTGCAACAGACCCCCAACCTGTGGCTGTCCAGCACTGTTGGGAAGGGGGTTCTAGTTGAGTGAGAGTACCTACCTGATGGGCTGACCACCCATTCTGTAGATTTCTTATGCTCTTGTCTTCTTTCCAGATGAATGATGGCAAGACTAGCTCCCCAGTGAAATATCTGCATGTATCAGTTGAACCAGTCACTTAAACTTCATAGAGCTCAGGGTTTTCTTCTAGAAATTGGGCTTAAATAGCAGCATATCCATTCCTGTCAGGATAACTGTGAAGATTTCATGAAACACTGACCAAGATTCCCAGTTATCCTCAAATCCATCATTCTGGCCATCATTCCCAATTATCTGCAGATCCTTTTGCTGCCTTTTCCAGTAGTAAATGACATTTCCATGCTCTCTCACTGACTGGTTTTCAGCCAGGACCAGCCAATGGAAGCTTGTGGAAGGACATGAGCAGAGCTTTTCCTCCATCCCCACCCTCCTGCTCTTCTCTGCTGGCATCTCCTACAGTATTGGCTTCTCTCCAGGTCCAGACCTGCCCTGCCCAGTGGCTGGCGGGGACAACATCACCTCCTCCTTGCCTTGTCCCTCTGGCACCAGGGGTGCTGGTGGCTCCAAGCTGCCTCCTCTCTGGCTCCTTGACTTTCTGGCACCTCTAAGACTAGATTCCTGTGTAGAATAGGGCTCAGTTTTCCTGACGGAATCTGGACTGCATAGAGCTATTATTATTATTATTATTAATATTGTTATTAAGATTTTTACTTCATCAATTCTAAATTCTAAATTCATTTTCCCAGCTTCAACATGGACTTGAGAGTGAAACGCAAGGAAAGAAATTGAATTTCCAGAAAATACTAATCCTACATCAAAGCAACAAGGTGGCTTGGTGTGTGTGGACATTGTTATCCTCATTCCTGGCGCTGGGAGCATCACAACAACACATGTTTCCCAACACAGGCCAGGATGCTTCCGACTCCTGCGAGGATTGGCAGACCAGCCTCTGGAGGCTTCTCCTTGCACTGCTGACTCTCGCTCCACACCTTGGTGCTCCCTTTTGGCTCCCAGAACACACTCAGCAATGATCAGCCACCCACACAGCTGCAGAGGCAGCTCAGCTGTAAGAGCAAAGAGGTTGAAACAAACACACATCTAAACCCCCCATTTTAGGGAAAGGGGCCTGTGCCCAGAACTGTGCTTTCCTTAAACATTTCTTAGACAACTCCCCACACAGGTACAACATTTCCAGGGCTTTCCTGGGCATTTCTCAGCACTGTGCTCTGCTCCCACCTTGAAAGCTATCAGTTCTGAGTTGTAGTGGCTTTCTGGAGGCCGGCCATCAGAGGATGGCTCTGCATGCCCAGTGTCTGAACTTAGATCCCTGGTAGGCTCAGACTCTGCAGCAGCCGCACACCCACACGAGAGGGCAAGGCAGCCCACACGCGACTATTATGCTCCCTCAACACAGGGGTGGGGATTGTGGAGAGAGGGTCCCACATATTAACATGATCTGCAAGATCTAAGATTTGACCAATCTTTAGATTGAGAGGCAAATGTTGAAATGTGGTTTAAGGGTGACTCTCCCATCCCGAAGGCCCCAGGAGGGAAGAATATATCCTGTCGTGGTGAATTTGGGCTTATTGAGGCAATAGGAAGCTGGCAACCGGAACTCAGGGACTTCTGGGGACCTGTTGGTTGTGCTTTTTCACTTCAGAGAATAATAACTAAGAAGGAATCCCAATAATTACAGCCCAGGTGTGCAAGGCCCACTGTTTGTGCTCAGTAACGCAACTCCATTTCTCATCTGTGTAACAGAGGTGCTAAAACTGTGAAAGATCTGTCATTCTGGTTCCAGACCTGGCCAGGAGACTGCATCATCTCCAAATATTAGTGATTTGCTTAAAATTAAGAAGGAAAACCAAGCCATCTGTCTCCTGCATTCTTAGGCAGCATTTTCACCTTTTACCCTTCATGGGGCTGCTTTGTCTTCATGGGTTCTAATCTCAAGATGAATGATTGAGAGAGATCAGACCCAGGCTTTCTAAAGCTATTTGGATTTTCTAGGGAATCTGTGGATTTACCTTATCACTGATAGCTCTCTTGAGTTACTACATTCTTACATCAACTCTGCAAATTTGGGTCAGAGAACATCTTATTTAATGGATAGGAGTGTTCACACAAGAACCAGAGAAATGCTCAGCCCCAAGAGCTGGACTCAGACACTTCGGGGCTCTTTATGAATGTTTGTTAACTTGGTTATTGTATTAGTCTCTTCTCAGGCTGCTGATAAAAACATACCCAAGGCTGGGTAATTAATGAAGGAAAAAGGTTTAATTGACTCACAGTTCAGCATGGCTGGGGAGGTCTCAGAAAACTTACAATCATGGCAGAAGGAGAAGCAACACATCCTTTCTCGCATGGCGGCAGTAAGGAGAAGAATAAGAACCAAACGAAGGGGGAAGCCCCTTATAAAACTACCAGATCTCATGAGAACTCACTCACTGTCATGAGAACAGCATGGAGGTAACCGGCCCCGTGATTCAATCACCTCCCACTGGGTCTCTGTCTCCACCCATGGGGATTACGGAAACTATAATTCAAGATGAGATTTGCATGGGGACACAGACAAAGTACATCAGTTGTCATTTTGCCAGATAATTTCTTCTTATCTAATTCAACCAAAATAACTGAGCTGAAGAGTCTAGAGTGACAAAGAAAAGAACTGAGACTGGTAGGAAGCATGCAGTATTGATCGAGGTTGGGCACTGAGATTGGACACTCTGCTTCTGACTCTGGGTTTTGGTCCCAAAGCTTCAGAGTACAAGGCCACCAGGACTCATTTTAAGGATGGGGACATTACAGTGGGAGGGGCTCTTTATTGTTCAGCCTATTACAAGCCCTCACACCCCACCAGAAAGTAGGGGGGCCTGTCTGGACTTAAGAATGGGCAAGGGTCCGCTATGTCATGAAATGAACACTTGGACCAAAATTCCCAAGGCCACAGTTCTCCGTAGTCCCAAGCTGGGGAATGGAGACCACAGTAAAGCATGCACTGGAAAGTTGGCTTTACTGTGGTGCAAAAGGAATGTTCTCATTGCCAGTTACCTTAGTGCAGGACCATGAGGGATCCCCTGAGCCATGGGAATCTCTTTTTCTCATCCCACCCTCCTGAAGTCACCCTAAGACCATCAAGATAGGTCAGGCCAGCAGGTGTCATCTGCATTTACAGGGCTGTACTTACTGTGTGCCCAGCAGCCTGTTGGATAACGCAGTCCCCAACTTGGAGGCTGCCATCAAAATGTGTCCTTCCCACAATGCCTGGAAGGTCCACTCCTGCTCATCATTTCCTCACGGAGGTAAGGAAGGGGGACCCCCACGGCCTCCCACAGGGTGGAGAACCAGGGCTTCCTTCTCTCTGCTTGGTGGTCCTTTCCCTGCACAGCCAGGATTTCCGATTTCTGCACGTAATTATTTCCAAAATGAGACTTAAAACCTTTCTGGTTTTCATGTCCCCTGTTAGTGATTTATTAACAGATGTGCCTGTGGTCCCAACCTTGGAGGAGTTTTTTATCTGCCAGTTGTAAATATAAGGTATGCAAATACAGCTGCCATTCAGGCTGTATCCACAATCCAACTGAAGTGCTCCCATCATAAATTAAACACGTATTTGTGTTAGCAAGTGCCAGCCTTCATGGGGCCACGTGTACCCTAATCACAACCACTGAACACTCTCTTACAGGTGCCTGGTAGGGGCAGACGAGCAGCAGCCAATTGCTGTCCTCCCCTCAGAACTCCCCAGGCAAGGGACACATCCTTTCCATGACAGGCTTGGGCAGAAATAGCAGCTTGTACGTCTGATGTGTAGAAATAAACAAGTTGTCTTGTTTGTCGCCCCACTGCCCACCACCACTGCCTGATGTTGGTGACAGGAAGAGGCATAGAATCTTAATGGTGAACAATAATTTTTACCTTGATACTAAATGGGTTTGACCTGTCCTGGCCACCTCTTTGAAACAGGTCTGTGGAGCAGTAAGCACATTGGAAGGTTTATACTTTGGGGATCTGGTCGACAAGCTGGAAGCCGTGAAAGGGCAAGTTACTAAAATAGATAGTGATGGCTTTGGACTGCGGCACAGACATGGTGTCAATTAAGGCAGCTTGGGCTCAGTGTCTGTTGGAGGAGGTGTTGCGTGTGGCTTAGAGGGTTGAGAAATATGCCCTTTGGACTTGTTTTACCTTTCCTGTCACCAGAGGAGTGGGGCTGACGTTGTGCCGTATCAAGCACTGTTTCCACTTTGGGATAATTACCTGTAATTTCTGGGCAACTGGGAGCTTGGAGTGTGTGCACACCTGCACACTTCTGATCAAGGCATGAACCTCTAAAGGCAAGACTGGGTCTGGGGTCCTAAATGATCTCTAAATGTATTCCATCTACATGTGTCTGTTCAGTGGGACCGAATACTGTCCTGCAAAGTGGAGTTAGGCAGAGGCAAAACCTGCCTAACTTGAGGGAGCCTGTCAAGGAGGGTGAGGGTCCTGGGGAGGACTTCGTCGGCATGGACACACTTAAATGAGAGGAATGGGAAGGAAAGAGCAAAACTGACAGTCAGAATGGGCCGGATACTTTGATTGGAAAATATTCTTTAAATGAAGTTCTCTCATGCAAGCTCTAGACAGCATAGGCTCTTAAGTTTGCATTTGTAAGGAAGGAAAGAAAATTTGCAGTTTAGAAGGGAGATAAACTGGGCAATGTGCTGTGTATTAACTTAAAGGTAGAAAAGAAAAAGTATTTGAAAGGCAGTTGTGTGGGAAGCTCTAAAAATATTAGTCTGAAATAATCATGTGATTAAAAACAACTTAGAAAGTCTGGGTGCGGTGACTCACGCCTGTAATCCCAGCACTTTGGGAGACGGAGGCAGGTGGATCACCAGGTAAGGAGATCAAGACAATCCTGGCCAACATGGTGGAACCCTGTCTCTACTAAAAATACAAAAAGTAGTTGGCACGCGCCTGTAGTCCAGCTACTTGGGAGGCCGAGGCAAGAGAATCGCTTGAACCTGGGAGGTTGCAGTGAGCTGAGATCGTGCCACTGCACTACAGCCTGGGCAACAGAGCGAGACTCTGTCTCAAAGAACAAAACAAAACAAAACAAAATAAAAACAACAACAAAAAAGAAACTTAGAGAAAGGTCACATATGAAAAAATTAAGTAGACATCATTAAATTTGGAGAAAGGAGAAGGGATAGAGGTGAGAAAGAGCGTGCTCGGTCCAAGATCATGTCTTCTTCCCCAGCTCTGTGCAGGCTTGTGGCTGAACATGGGGTGTCACGCTGAGTACTCTCAGAGCTGGGGTCCTGGAACTCTTCATTTCCTGGAAGCATGAGTGTGTGAGGTGAGGCTGCTGAGAAGGGAGGCAGCAGTGCTGGGGACGCCCTGCTGGTGCTGGCCGGGAGCATGGAATGTCCACAGGTCAGTTGGGCCCCACATTGGGAGTTGCAGTGTCCAAAGCACCTGCCTTCGGCATCCCTTTGCCCTGCCGTGGAGTCTGAGAGAGAGAGAGAGAGAGAGAGAGGGAGAGAGAGAGAGAGAGAGAAGCTCTCTGCAGTTAATTCCTCTGGTTTTGTGAAGGGTTCCCCTTATTTCAAGAGCATTTGGTTGTGATTTACATTTTATCTATTTCCAATAAGAAATTTCCCAGCTGAGATCCCACACATGAAATGGAAGCAAGCATCTTTACAAGTCCCCTTCTATGAAGGAATGTGTTTGCCCCATGGTTGCCTCACTTGATGTTTCTGCGATTCCTTTAGCGTCTCCCAGAAAGGAGGAGAGAAGCCCAGAACCTCACAGAAGCCCCTATCCCTCATTTTCAAACACTATTTGAAAATCAACTCAAGATGAGGGTTAGGGATTAGATGGAAAGTACTTTATATGATCTAGGAGTGAAGACGGACTTTCTGTGAGAGAGAGTGAAGGCAGGTGACCTAAAAAACACCACTGACAGACCTGAGTAAATGAAAGCTCCCAGAGAGCACAGCATCCCAACGCCAGAAAGAGGACTCCAAGCAAAGGAGAACCTGGGGGAACATGAGCTACCTCCGTGACGGATGTTTTTAAAAATTAACAAATTATTCAGAAAAATATAAATGTCTTCATAGAAAAATGGGCAGTGAACAAGTAATACAGAAAATAAAAACCACAAATGGCCAGTGAAGATTAAAAACTACTTCACTTACAACGCAATAAGTCATATTAAACAAGATTTTGCCCCTTTAAAATGAGTAAAGGGGTGTGTGTGTGTGTGTGTGTGTGTGTGTGTATAAAAGTTCAGGGAGATTGCTAGTCTCAGAGAGCTGGTGTGAATGTTAATTAATACAGCACTTTTGTGGGACGATTTTGGCAATATGTTCCAAACACCTTAAAAATAGGTGTACACTTGACCGTGTAATTCTATGCATAATAATTTAGCCAAAGAATTCACTGTAGGATCTGCCTGAACATTTCCTATGAATGTGCATACAAGCGTTAGCTGCAGTGTTTGATAACAAAACGTTGGAAACTACCTATTTGTGGAAAAACACAGGGTTAGTGACATAAACTACAGTGTGCTCATGTTAAACACCAACGTCCTACTGCCCCAGATTAGTGATTCCTAATCTGTGCCCACAAAAGCTTCTGGGTTGCCCCGGGGAATCCCTTCAAGGGCCACGGGAGGCCAACTTTGGGGATATTACTCTGATTTGATTTTATTGACATGGAAGGCTGAATTTGAACACAACTTTTCCTCACTTTAATAAGGCTTAAGTCCACAATTGCAAAGAGATGTGTAATCACGTGGAAAGTTGTCTGAGATATAGTTGTTTTAAAGACTGTTTATAAGGTAGGGCCCAATGTACAAGTCTGTGGTCCCGAAACACCCATCCCACAGCACATAGCTTCCACCCCTCCCGACGGCACCCTCCACTGGGATGATGCCTTCTCCTTGCAGACCTACCCTCCTCTGCCCCCTGAGACCCCCAGCCCGTGATCTGAGCTTGCCGCCCCAGCACCGCTGCTAGAAGCCACAGAGTGTGAGGCTCATGCCTGGGGCTCATGGCTAGATCCTGTCTTCACCTGCTGTTGCGCAAGCTCCTTTGTGCCCAAGTGTCCTCCTCGGCAAATGAGGGTGCTGACAGCTCCTCCTTCCTCAGGTAACTGGGGATTAAATGAGTGTATAGATACTCAAATAATGCCATAGATATTTAAACATAGATAACCTCCTCCCTTGGTATGCATGGGGGATTTGTTTCCCCACAGATACCAAAATCCACAGATGCTCAAGTCTCTTATATCAAATGGTGTCATATTTGCATGTGACCTACACACATCCTCCCCAAAACTTTAAACCATCTCTACATTACCCGTAATAGCTAATATGCTGTAGATGTCATGTAAATAACTGTTATATCGTATCGTTTAGGAAATAATGACAAGAAAGAAAAGCTTGTACTCGTTCAGTGCAAAAGTAAACAGTCCACTTTTTCCTGAATATTTTTTAAATCTCAGGTTGACTGTTGAATCCACATATGGGGAACCCATGCATACAGAGGACTGACTGTGGATGTGTGTGTGCATGTGAGTGTGTGTGTGTTTGTGTGTATATTGTTCTTTATAGATTCATGTATTTATATATATTCACTTCATGCTATATGCCAATATATACATCTATTTATTATATAATTCTTATTGTAGACATATTTTTTATCCTCATTTAATCATACACATATCTAATCGTGGCTATTTTTGTGCCATATATAAATATACTTATTTGCTTGTGTGTTTGTGTGATGAGTGCATTGCACTAACAGTATATATCTCAGGAAGAATTTCATAGGATCTTGTAATACACACTCATTCAATCCTATGCTCTGCTCTGGTGCCTGGCACACAGCAAGCACTCTACGTAGGTGAGCAGTTACTGCTATTGTATTGTCCTTTAACATTTGATTCCAGATCCTGGGCTGCCTCTGCCTAAACCCCTGCTGCACTTTCCCCAACCCCTGTTGCACTTTCGCCTCCCCCTCATAATTGAAGGCAGTCTGGTGCCCAGGACGTGGAACCTGCTTTCTCTCAGGCCTTCCTTTTTACCACTCTCCCTGTTTGCTGGCTCTGCTCCAGGCATTCTGGCTTCAACTTATCCTCAGACAATGCCCTGTGTTCTACTTCTGGTCCTTTGCATGAGCTGTTCCTGCTGACACATGCTTGTCACCTCAACTCTGTTGGTGGTGCCAGAACAGAGACACCCTCCCCAGCTCCTAGATCTAGGAGCACCTCCTGCATCTCTCCTGACTCCTTTTCCGCAAAGCCCCTGGAACAGATCACCATGTGACTACTTGCCAATTTACTGTCAAGTTCCCAGCCTGAGCTGTAAGTCCTACGAGGCCCAATGTGGCTGCTTTGCAGTATTCTTGCAGTGTGAATGTTACTCCCACAGGGTGAACAGTGCTGCCACAGGGTGAATGGTGCTGCCACAGGGTGAACAGTACTTCTGCAGGGTGAAGAGTGTTCCCACAGAGTGAATAGTGTTCTCGTAGGGTAAACAATCCTTCCCTGGGGTGAACAATGCTCCCATAGGGTGAATAGTGCTCCCAGAGGGTGAACAGTCCTTCCCTGGGATGAACATTGCTCCCATAGGGTGAACTGTGCTACCACAGGGTGAATGATGCTCCCACAGGGTGAGCAGTGCTGCCACAGGGTAAAGAGTGTTCCCACAGTGTGAATAGTGCTCTCACAGGATAAACAGTCCTTCCCTGGGGTGAACAGTGCTCCCACAGGTTGAACAGTGCTGCCGTAGGGTGAATGGTGCTTTCACAGGGTGAACAGTCCTCCCCTGAGGCAAACCATGCTCCCACAGGGTGAAAAGTGCCACCACAGGGTGAAAAGTGCTCCTAAAGGGTGAACAGTCCCTCC
>NW_012122376.1:240903-375578 GCF_000951035.1 Colobus angolensis palliatus | reverse complement strand
TCGTGATCCGCCCGTCTCGGCCTCCCAAAGTGCTGGGATTACAGGCTTGAGCCACCGCGCCCGGCCTGTACCATGGGACTTTGTACAGATGTGAGAGCAACATGAGTAGAGGACAGGGCAGAGCAGTGGGAAGACAGCATCCGGAGCTAGGAATATTTCGGAAGACATCAGAAATTCTTGGCGAGATCTACCACATAATTTCCTGGACTCTTGTTAAAAAAGTATGAAGAATTTCGAGAGGGCTACTGGAGAGCATGAGACCATGCTTTTGACTTTTAAAGTTGGGAACCTGTGCAACAGCTCAGGTCAGGCATTTGTGAAGCTGGTCCTGAGTCCTGGGGAATAGAAGTCAAAGGGCATTGACTGCCCCCGCCCCAGCTGATAGTGGAGAGGCTATCTAAGGATGTGGCATGTTGGGGCGTTCAGAGTGGGCCTGGGAAAGAAATTGCCACTGACATTTGGATCAAATCCGTTCTTCATATTGACTTGTGGAAAGGGACACAGCTGAATGCGGGGTGGTAGAGAAACACAACATCTTCATGGCCGGCGACAGGAAGAAGGTTGGGCTGGTCAGGGCAGGAACAGCTTGTTAGGGCAAGGGCCACAGCTCCTCCAGATGTGAGCCTGTGGCCTCTGCCATGTCCATTCAGGGTAAAGGGTGGAGGCAGAACAAGGTGTTGCATGCACAGAACAATCCAAACAGGAAGAATGCAAGAAAGGAAAGGAACATTCTGGAATAATGGTGGAGTGCTACAGACTCATCAGCCAGTAGTGCCCAGGCCAAGTCAGACAGAAAAAAAATTAAGTCCAAGAAAATCGTGTAGTGAAACCCTGTGAAGTGGACATTCCCTTGAACCCTTTTAGCAATCCTAAAGGTGTTCTCCATTTCTGAGGAGGCTGAGGATACCATTTTTTGACTCTCCCTCTCCGTGACCCTCCCATTTTCATCTGTTCTTTTTAATTACTGTGTTCTGGCCTCTTCTGGTTTAATTGCTCAGTGTCTGTCATGCGGCAGGCATCTCATTAATAGGACGCCTTCTTCGGTTCTTACTTAGCAAAAGATGATCCATGACCCGCGCTCAGTGTGCAGCTTTGCAGAGCTGGCTTCTGTTCCAGATGACTTGCTGAGTTAGCAGGGCTGGCTGGGCTGCTGAACAGTCCTCCTGGTGTTCCATATGAACGGGGATGCTAATTAGTGAGGAGGACCCTCCGCAAGTTCATGCAGAGAGACCATCAAAGTTTCAGAGCTTCTCTCCAAAGGACTGGATCTTTCCACAGCCTCTGTCTTCCATTTCTTCTTTTCCTGTGCCTTAATCTATTCACCTCCTCAGCACACAGTGGCCAAGTCTTCCATCTGTCACCAAGTCATCCCTCACTCCCCGGACACTGAGTGTCTACAGAAAATGCCCATGTCAGTGCTGGGTCCCAAGGCGCTGCTGGAGAGGGGGCGGTGGCTGTTATTGAGGTTGCTATGTGGTTTATGTCTTTGTGAGGTGGATGGAATCTGCCTGCAAGAGCCTCAGGAACATGTACATATTCCTTTTTTTTTTTTTTTTTTTTGAGACAGTCTCGCTCTGTTGTCCAGGCAGGAGTGCAGTGGCGTGATCTCGGCTCACTGCATACTTTGTCTCCTGGGTTCATGCCACTCTCCTGCCTCAGCCTCCTGAGCAGCTGGGACTACAGGTGCTCACCACCATACCTGGCTAATTTTTTTTGTATTTTTAGTAGAGACGGGGTTTTACCGTGTTAGCCGGATGGTCTCGATCTCCTGACTTCGTGATCCACCTGCCTCGGCCTCCCTAAGTGCTGGGATTGCAGGCGGGAGCCATCTCGCCCGGCCTTGTTTTTGACTTTTAAAAATTGGTCTGACCACAATGAGATGCTACTTCAGATCCATGAGAATGGCTCCTAGCAAAAAAACAAAATCACAAGTGTGGGTGAGAACACGGAAACATTTGAATCCTCATGCACTGTTGGTGGGAATGTCAAATGGTGCAGTCACTATGGAAAATTACAACCAGAATTACCGTGTGATTTGGCCATTTCACTTAAGGGTATACACCCCAAAGAAGTGGAAGCATGAACTTGCACAGATACTCACACCCCCATGTTTATAGCAGCATTATTCACCATAACCAAAAGGTAAAAGCAACCCAAGCATCCATCAGTGGATGAATGGAGAAATAAAATATCGTGTATCCGTGGAATGGAATGGGATTCAGCCTTGAAAAGGAAGGAAACGCCAACACATGCTACAACCTGTATGAATCTTAAAGACCTTATACTCAGTAAAATAAGCCAATCACAAAAGCACAAATACTGTACACTTCCACCTGCATAAAGTTCCTAGAGGGGTCAGATTTATAGAGACAGGAAGTGGAATGGTGGTTGTCGGGGGTCAGGGGTGGGAGGAATGGACAGTTTGTTTCATGGGGCGAGAGTTTCCGTGAATGGTGGTTGTCGGGTTTCAGGGGCGGGAGGAATGGACAGTTTGTTTCATGGGGCGAGAGTTTCTGTTTTAAAAGATGGAAACATTTTGGAGACGGATGGTGGTGTTGGCTGCACAACATTGAGAGTGTACTTCAGGCCACGGCGCTGCACACCTAGAAATGGTAAGATGGTGAATTTGATGTTACATGTGTTTTATCACAGTTTTAAAAACGAAGCCTAAATGCCTGGAGGAATTCTTGAGAAATATTTTACATGAATAGAAATTAGAATGAACTCAAGAGTGGCAGGCAGGCACCGCCTCCTGATGAAAATTTGTCTCCTACATCAGTGTCTTCCACATAAATTAATGAAATCTCCCAGATAGTCTGTTGGTGACTGAGATGGAACCAAGGGGATCTTGGGGAGGGTCATGAGATGTCTGGGTTTGTCAGGATAAAGCGTCCTTTGCCCAGGAACATGCAGGCGCTGGCTAGCAGCCCGGCTTCTGCTTCGCCAGGAGTCTGGGCATCACGGAGATTCATCTTCGTCCTGGCACCCACCACGCGGTGCCCAGCCAGCCCTGCACTTGGTCAGCCCTGCTCAAGAATCCAACCTGGTTCCATTTTCAATTTTGGAAGCGTTGTTGCGGATTAAAAACTGGTCAAATGATGGGAAAGAGTCAGAGAGAACAGCTGCTCTGTCCCCGCCATCCTGCCAAGGCCTAAATGAGTCTCCAGGAAGCTTCAGAGAGATGAGGGATGCATTTCCCAGCAGGAGTGATGCATGGCCCAGGAATGATGAGTCACGTCGGGGGCTTGTGGCACCCTGGGGAGGACCTGTCGGTGCAGCGCCAACTGACTGCCAGTGCCGACGCACACACAATGGAATCTTGATCGGTCAAGTTTCTGATGAAACTTTAAGGACTGTAACAATAGGGACATATGACAACCTTGGCTCTTCCTAATGAGGTGGTTAATCTATTTAGCTCTTCGTAAAAAAGATGCACAAGGATGGGATACATGAGACAACCAGTCATTTGCTGTCGCCTGAGTGTTGGTACATTTTCTTCATTTCCTTTTTGCCTGTCTCTTACCTGTAAACTTCATCTTCATTTGAATAGCTTAAAGAGCACTGAACACTTTGGTGTTTAAGTCAAAGATGGAACTTCAAGATTGTCTTCTCCCGACCCATGTTGAGGGAGCTGTCAATCAATAGGTTGTGTGGATAACAAAAAAATGAATTACTGTTTCTTGTCTGGCACAGGCTCAGCCTCAGCACCAAAGCCCAGGTGCCCCTTGGACACCTCAACTTCAGCTGGGGCTTCCTCCTGAAGAGTTGGGGTAGGGCACCTTTCCAAAGCACCCTCCAAACACTTTCTGTAAAACTCTCAGTTTCAAGACTGTGCAGAGCCAGATGTGGGTCTGTTTTGATGGGGGAACCATTTGCCCAGGCAGGTCTTCAGGCAGGAGAAAGCAAGCCCGCCTCTGCCTCTGAGGCCACTGGATCTAAAGGATCCGTCAGTGTTGGTTTCTCTCCAAGCGAGACCTCTTTCTGCTGGAGCAGAACAGTGCAGTGGAGGTGGGAGGCAGGAGGATGCTCCGGGAAAGAGGTGAGACACGAGACATGAAGGGTGGGAGGAGAAGACTGAGTCAGGGGCTGCTGGTGGCTGTCACCATCAATGGCAAATAACTTTGGATATGGAGGTCTAGGTAGAATTTTCATTGTTGTTTGACCTTATTTACTATTAAAATGATATTAAAGCCTAATTTAGACAATAGTTTTTTCTTTTTTTCTTACACAAAGGTATTTATTTTTGGTGTTCCCATTCACTTTGTATTCATATCTGCTCATGGTGGCATGCTTTCTCATTTAACATGAGACAATAAAAATAATTGTGATGGCTATAATGTACATACATGATTTTAGATAGTTTCAAAAAGTAGATCTAGTTGACATATCATATTTAAGAGTTTCCTGTGCTGTAGATTTTAGGTTATTTCTAATCTTTAGTTATTATGAAAAGATAGGAAATATATATCTTTGTAAAAATAGTTTTTTTTTCATTTTGAGTTAATTTCTTTCTTTTTCTTTCTTTCTTTTCTTTTCTTTTCTTTTTTTTTTTTTAGACAGAGACTTGCTGTGTTGCCCAGGCTGGAATGCAGTGGCACGATCTTGGCTCACTGTAACCTCCCCGTCCCAGGTTCAAGCGATTCTTGTGCCTTGGCTTCCTGAGTAGCTAGCTGGGATTACAGGCATGTGCCACCACGTCTGGCTAATTTTTGTATTTTTAGTAGAGACAAGGTTTCACCATGTTGCCCAGGCTGGTCTTGAACTCCTGACCTCAGGTGATCCACCTGCCTCGGCCTCCCAAACTGCTGGGATTATAGGTGTGAGCCACCACGCCTGGCCAGTTTTGAGTTTATTTCTGATGCCAAATAATTATTGGTGCAAAGGTGTCGTCCTGCTGCTGCTGTCACTATCAGCAGGAAATGAATGTACCTGTTCCTACAGCCTCATCCACATTGGATTTTAGGATTAACACTTATTTTCAAACTGATTTTTCTGTGCATCATTTTAATGAGCACATCCTTGAGAGGGTAGCTGACTGGAGCAGTAAGCCCTGTGTCTGGAATCTTCTCTTTCTTATCTTAGCTACTCTAGTCTGTAAATATTTATTCATGCTAGCATTTGGAAGCCCTGCTGTACTCAGCTTTGGGCACACTTTGGCAGAAAGCACAGATGAGGTTCTGTCTGTGATGGTCTAGCTAGGGAGTAGAAAGGTGAGCACATAAGTCATTGTATAATCATAGATGACGATGTGTTCCATGAAAGACAAGGAAATATATTGTGAGAGGAAGTACCCAGGCAGACTTGCTCCAGATGGGATTTCAGGGAAGGAGTCTCCGAGGAAAGTGGAATGAGGCTGAGGAGGCGGTGGTGGAAGGGAAGCGGGACTCTCCCGGCAGAGAGAACAGAGGGTGCGAGGGTCAAGGGTGGGAAAGGGCACCACAGCCAAGGTCCCCAGAGAATGGGGAGAGGTGGTAACATGGTTAGAGAAGTGGAGGGGTTTAGATCCTGACCTTGCAGGCTAGGTGGAAGAGTCAGATTGGTCTTTCAGTACAGTAGAAACACAATGAATTGCCTACACACATTCTCATAAGAGCACGGGTTTTTGTTGTTTAGATCTTGACCTAAGACAATTTCCCTGAATCCACTTGGGAGGTTTCTGGGTGACCAGCTAGGGGAGAAATTTGACCAGCTAGGTGACCTAGAGAATGGTTTTCCACTTGAGATCCTGGTTGCTTGGAACCAGGAGATCCAGATTTCATTGCTAGGTTGTGGTCTGCTTCAAACCCTTCACACCAAACTGTAGATAAATTTTGCAAGATGAATGCCTTGCAAATGACCACATTGGTCTCTTGCTTTAGATGTAGACAGCTGGAAAGTAGCTTAGAGTGCTTCTGTAAAAGTGGAAGTCACAAGGACTTAGCCTAGGTCAATTTTTTACTTGTCAAAAATAGCGTAGTTACATCAAAGATACCTAGAGAAACTTTCTCTAGGCTTGAAAAAAAATCCCTTCCTCCTCCAGGGAAGTCTACTTAATGTGACCACTTACTGCTTTTTGGCTCCAACCTGTGTATCCACATCAGAACTAAACTCTTCCATTACAGAGGACTGCCTCTGGGTCCTTCTGATAACTGTGCTATCGTACTTCTGCCTGTGGGTCTCAAAATGACTCATTTTCCCATGAGTTGTGTTTATAATCTTGTACAGTTTGGGGAATTAACCTGAAAAAGAGACTGGGCTGGCAACAAAAATGTAGCAAATGAATTGCTAATTATTGTAACCATCGCTCTGAGCTTTTGTTGGTTACCTGCTGCCTGCCTAGGCTGCTTCTGTTAAAAAAAAACAGCCATTTATTATTATAATTTGAATAAACACGTTGATAAACAACCATATTTAGAATCGTGCAGACATCTGATGTCAATGGACATTTGTATTTCACCTTGTTATAGTCCATAAATCTCATTTTGAATTTTAATTTGTTATTGAGGTGTAATACATACAATGGAATGTGTAAAGGCTGTTACTAATCTTCAACGCACAGTCTGATAAAATTTTATCTCTATGTACACTCTGATCAAGATATACAGCATTTCCAGCCCCTAGAGGTTTCCTCCATTCCCCTCTTATTCAATACAACCCTCGCCAAGGGAGCCACTATCCTGAGTTCTTTCATCATTCGTTAGTTTTTCTTGTTCTTTACTTTTATATAAATAGAATCATGCAACATGTACTATTTTGTGCTTGGCTTCTTTCCCTCAACATAATAACGTAATAACAGAGACTCAGGCTTGTTGCATGTATCAGCAGCCCCTTTTCCATTCAGTCCCACAGTCTGTTTATTTGTATTCCTGTTGATGGACATCTGGATTGTTTCCAGTTTGGGGCTATGACAAACAGGGCTGCTATGACTATCCTTGTCCTTTTTGGACATGTAAACTCATTTTTCTTGGATATGTCTAGGTGTAGAATTACCGGGTCATAGGGTGGGTGTATGTTTAGCTTTGGTAGATCCTGCCAAACCCTTTTTAAAAGTGGTTGAACTAATTTACACTCCCACCAGCAGTATATTAATAGCTCCCATTGCTCTGTATCTTTGCCAGCACTTGGCCTTGTCTCACAATTAATTTAATATGAGTATATGTAAGGTGTGTGTGTGTGTGTGTGTGTGTGTGTGTTCAGGGTGAAAGGGGGAATAGGATGTCTAGTAAGTGTTGAGATTATACTGCGTGCCTTAACCCCTTGGGCCTGGGTTTCAGGAATGATGGTCAGAGATGAGGTGTGGGGTCCATCTGGAAGATGGTGTTGGCCGGGAGTAAAGCCAAGGGATGAAACACTCCCTGAGGATAACGAAGCAGGGTGTTTTCAGCACTACTTTGGAAACCTACATAAGATGCCCAAATATACAAAGAATATTTTGGAATAATTGTTGCCTTACCTGGAGTTATCAGTCAGGGTGCTGGCAAGAAATAGGTTACATACTTGCATTAGTCGTTCTTTCACTGCTGTAACGACGTACCTGAGACTAGGTAATTTAGAAGTAAAAGCGGCTTAGTTAGCTTATGGTTCTGCTGGATATACAGGCTTCTGATTCTGGGGAGGCCTCAGGAAACTTACAATTATGGTGGAGGGTGAAGCGGGAGCAAGCGTGTCTTACATGGCGGGAGCAGAAGGAGGAGAGCAAGGGGGAGGTGCTACACACTTTTAAACAACCAGATCTCATGAGAACCCTATCAAGAGACAGCACTGTGGGAATGGTGCTAAACCATTAGAAAGCATCCCATAATCCAATCACCTCTCACCAGGCCTCACCTCCAACACTAGGGATTATAATTCAACATGAGATTTGGGTGGGGACACAGAGCCAAACCATATTAATACTCAAACCAGATCACTTGAGAAGTTAATAAAGGGACTATTTACAAGAGGTGGAAGCATGGCCAGTGCCTATGACATCATTTGCATTTGTCATGATTTGAATTTTCACCATAGCTCCAGCTCTGTTGACCTGAAATCATGAACATACTTCTGTAGTCCTGTTGGTTTTGCCTCTCAGCATCTCCTTATTGTCTTTCTGATCACCATATCTCAAACTCTCCTCTAGGTAAATGCACCCACCAAAACAGTCAATGTATGTGGGTGAAATCTGTGTCCAAGGCTAAGCCAAGCAGCGCATCCAATCCTCTTGGCTTTAGTGATCAGCTTAGAGATAGGCTCATAAATCAACTCATGCTGATGGGGCCAAAAAGATTTACTCATGAAACCTTGGTGGAGCTATTGGTAGAGGTCAGGGTGCTCTGTGTTCTGAGGATACGGTCTTGAAGCCTACAGAGACCCTGCGGGGAAGCTGAAAACAAAGCCAGGGAAGAAGAGCTGAGAGAGACATCCTGGTGGCATTGGCTAAGCCATGGGCTGGCCAAAACAGGAACCCAAATGTACCTATGCACTATGTGGCTACAGAAGATAATTGTTCCTTGCTTAAGCTTAAGCCAATTTTCATTGTGTGTTCTATTGTTTGGAACAAGAAGAGTTCTACCTAATGCAAAGGAAGTTGGAGTTTAGACAGTCACTGATCACCATATTTTTTCCCATTTTGCATATTTTAGGATTTAAGTTAAGCACTGGTTATGAAGTAGATGTTCCTCACCTGCCACCAGCAGGCTGGGATTTGCACTGGTGATGTGATTGTACTTTTTGTTGTCACCCACATACCTAGTATTAGTGGCAACAAGCTCATGAAAGAGCTTGGCTGTGCCCAAGATAAGTATAAAGATAGCTGGTAAGAAGCCAAGTCTCAATCCCATAACAGTGTAGCCACCTGGCACAACCAACCTCTCATCTTGAGGGCTAGCTTTAAATAACACAACTCACATTACACATGAGATAAAGACAGTGCAGTAGGAGAGAGGTGAATGTTGAATAACTGAGAGGCACTGTGTGGTCTAGGCAAATGCACCTACACAGTGAGACCTGAGAGAGCTAGGCTCAACTTCTCCCTAGCCATGTCAGCCCCCAGGACCTCATTCAGTTCTTTTGCCAGAAAATGGACACTAATGACCTTATTTTGAAGTTTTGAGTACTGGGAGAATTCAAGTTAAATATGATGCATGCAACAAGCATGAAACAGATGCAGAGAAAGAAGTAGATTCCTCCCATCAACAGAACAATTTGCAAGAGGATGCCTTGCACATGGTTTTGTGTCACCTCCTCTCTGTTGTGCATGTATGCATGTGTGTGTGATTATTTTGTTTATATTTTTATTGTTTTGAATTTTACTTTCTCTCCTCTGGCTGATTTTGCTAGAGGGAGTAATATAGTTCTACTTTCCCCACCCTTAACCCCAAGAGGTCCCTGGGGATGAAAATATCTCATTGGTGAGACATAGGTTTTCTGGGTGAAAGACAAATCATAACAATATGTGCTACGGTGGGGCCGGCTAGGACTTTCAGTTTGGAACCTTTGTTGCTATTCTATTGGTATGACTGAGATGTAGACAGACAGTCTAGCGTCCTTGTTGGAATGGCCCAATCCGTCTTCTTGCTTCAAAGTGGAATATTTTTCTGCCTTTCAACTCAGCTGGACTGCAGGTTGTGCACCATTTGCCTATTCATCCTTATTGTGGTGGTGAAATGCAAACGAAGTCGTCTTTGATGTATTAGAGGCATAATAGCAATTTTCTGACTTTCTTTCCTGAGCCAAAGTCTTCCCAAACCTCACACAAGGGAGATGATCTTAGGAGTGATAGGATCATCCTGGAGCCAGGCTGGTGAGCATGTTGCCTTTTCTGTTAGGAGGCATTCATTATTATCACATCAGACTGTCAGGGAGTATTCTCAAAACTCCAGGAGAGAAGAGAAGGGATTTTTACTTTTGAAGCAGAGAGAAAGTTGGAAAGTAATTAGTATGTATTAATTACAAATAATAATGATAATAATAATAATGTTTTGAATTGGTGCCTAATATGAGAATTGATTTGGGCTCCTTGCCCGATTTCATACTGATGGTTGCTGCCTTTCAAGTGGTCATGCATCCATTTTGAGATATGACAGTGATACTCTATTCTGAAACATTTAATTGCTGGCATTGTTTATTGAGAGAATTTTATAGCCTCTCTTAGGCATCTAATTTTACACAGCATCTGCTATGGATGTCACTGATTTAAGTATTTAGAAGAGAGAGTAGAAAGTAAATGGAGAAAATAAAAAATTACATAATTCATTGCTATGGAGGGACAAAAGAGTTTCGCTTGGACAATCAACACCTTAGAAGCTGTCGTACCTATAATCAAATGTGCACCATATTTTGCCAAGTATCCCGGGCTGTCACATCTGCCATCACCACCTGTGATCATTTTCTTCCTCTTTTGCACTAAATAATCAATTACAAGATTCTAGGTTTTTCTCCCTTTACTCATTTATTACTGGCTCAAGACCTTGCTTCCAGTAGTGCCAGAGGGAGGAGGTAGGAGCTTTCTACTTCGGAGGACAGGGCAGACGACTTGTGAATCATTAACTGGGCTAAGGACAGATACAGTCATCGACAAAGTGTGTGAATATCTGCTTTGAAAATGCTTTTAAAGTATAAAAACTCGCAAAACTCCATGCTGCTGAAGTTTTGGGGCTGAGCCAGGCTCTCTCTGGGCTATCATTGGGACGGTTAAATTGTCACAAACTTTCTAGAGAGCAATTTGGCACATGCATTACTTTAACCTAATATTTTATTACCGTTTAACCTAATATTTCCTATTCTATGAAGCCATCCTAAGAAAATGATCAGTGCCTAACACATATTAGATGCTCAAACATGGTGAACTGAATGAAAATACAAAGAAGGATATACATAAAAAGAAATTCATTGTAGTACTAATGCCCCTCCATTAAAAGAAGCAATATAAATGTTCAGTAAAAAGGCAACCATGAAAGTATAATGGAGTATTATGTGGTAATCAGAAATGAGGTTTACTGAGTTTCTAATAGGACAATGATACTTATAAAATAATACAAAACTATGTATTATCTGACCTCAAGATAGACATGCATGGAAAAGAGAAGAGTGGTAAAATTATACCCTTATAAAAGTTGATTTTTTCTTTTTTTTTCTGAGACAGAATCTCTCTCCGTCGCCCAGGCTGGAGTGCAATGGTGTGACTTCAGCTCACTGCAACCTCTGCCTCCAGGGTTCGCCCGGGTTCCCGGGTTCTTCTGCCTCAACCACCTGAGTAGCTGGGACGATAGGCACACGCCACTACACCAGGCTAATTTTTGTATTTTTAGTAGAGATGGGGTTTCACTATATTGGCCAGGCTGGTCTCGAACTCCTGACCTCGTGATCTGCCCGCCTCAGCCTCCCAAAGTGCTGGGATTACAGGCATGAGCTACCACGCCAGGCCAAAATTAGTTCTTCATATCTCTGTATTTCTCAAAGTTTCCACAATGAACACACATTATAAAGATCTGTATTTGTATTAACAATGTAATACTTTAAATATGCATGAAGTAAGTAAAATATTCTGCAAAAGATCCTATTACTCTAAGAAATATACAAAAAATATAAATCACTCTCTATCATTTTCACATCTACCCCTATTAATGGATGCTAGATTTTCTTTAGAGTGTTTTATAGAGAGAAGGCAGGCCATGCGCCATGTGGCGCATTCCTAGAAAGTTGACAGTGCGTTGACTGCCCCACCTCCAAACCAATCCTCCCCCATGGGATTTCATGAGCCACAGCCACTTCTCCATTGCAAGCTGAAATTTGAACTGTTTCTAACTTAAACAATAGAAACGATGCATTATATTCTAACATTAACTACTGTAATCTTGTATCAGCAGTGGGCTCACCGCCCTTTGGGATATAAGCAGCACTGGCCCAAGCTCATTTCCGTTCTACGGCCTGTGGAAGCCTGAACTCCTCCAGGAAAGCTATGCACATTCCAGAGCTGGGGACCTGGAGCTTCGGCTCCATTGGTCACTCCATCCCATCCTTGTTTCTGCTTCCCTGGATCATTTCAGTTCCACTGGCCTCGCTACTCTGAACACAGCTGTCTCCTTTCTGCCTTCTTCTCCCCCCTCCCTACACTCTGTTCTAATACCTTGGGTCTCACCTCCTTCCCCCTCAAGGGACATATCAAGCCTTCTTGTCAGCACACACCGTACCCTCACTCATCTGTGGCCAGCCACTAAGATACTAAAATGCCACACTAGCACACTACTGTTAGCAAATGAGATGTGACACCTCACCCCTGACCGTGACACAGTGGTAGATCAGGAGCTGGCTGGGGGCTCACGACTTTAGCTGGGGTTGGCCCTCTGAGGAACTGTTGTCACCTGGGCACTGCAGGGACCTAAGGTCTGAGCCCAGAGCCCTGCAGGACTGGACTTAGCCCTCAGGTGCTCAACCGAGCAGGCAGCCACATGCCTCTTGATTTTGTCTAGAACTGACCAGGGTGTGTGTGGTTGAATCTGTACCTTAAGCCTTATTAGACTTTCCCCTGTGTGTATAAACGAGTCTATTGTCCAAACTGGTTGGAGGTGCCTTCTGGCAGATCTGGGAAAAGATCTGGATCCCTGCATATCTGAAGGTGACCTCAGCTTTTAGGCTTCAGTTTTCTGAGGACAGAGTCTTTACCTGATGCTCACAGCTGCTCACAGCCTTTCCACTCACGCAGCCTTCCATGTGGGAAACGTTCCTCATTCCTCAGTGTCCCTGTCACAGAGAATAATGTCATGCCGCAGCGCACTGCCCAGGGCGCAAGGGCTTGGTGCTGAGAGAGACCCAATGAGTCCAAGCGCTCAGCTGCTGCCGGCTTGCAGGAGACGTGCAATTGCTCAGGCTTATCACGGCTGCCTTCTTGCCATTTCCACCTTTTCACTTGGGTAGGATTGTATATTCCTCGTATCTCCATTTTCCACTGTGCTCATGGCACAGACAGAAGCACATCAGACCTGTAACTTGAATCACAAACACCTTGACATTTCGTTCCAGAATTAGAATGTCCCCAAGGCTTATGCCAGAGAGCAAGACAACCCTTTTGGATGTGTTTTAACAGGTGGCCTCTGCTACACCCCAGGGCCTACTTCATTTGGGAATTGAGATGAATTCAGAAAGTGCCTATCATATCCCAAACTGGGCCCCAGGTCCTGGGGATAAACAGATAAATAAAGGCAGGAGAGAGAGAGACTGCAAATAAATACCTAGCATGCAATTTGTAAACATACGTGAAAATACTCTAAAAAGAGAAAGAAGCAAATCCACTGTGCTTGTGTGGTTCAGAGTCAGGGTAAATGGTCCCTGAAGGTAAGAATTGGACCAGGGTAAGCCAGGCTTTGCTGCAGAAACAAGCCTGCATGATTTCAGTGGCTTGAAATGTCAAGGTTATTCCTCCATCTGATGACATGTCTGTGTGGTGTGGGCGAGCTCTGATCCACACAGGGATCTGCGCTGATGGAATCCTTACTGGTTGGATAAGGGAAAAGGAAGAAGCAGAACAGACATTGGCTTTTAAAGGTTGCAGCCTGGAAGAGACACACATCCCTTCTACCTGCATGTCATTGGCCAAAGTAAGTCATGTGGCCAAGGATACCTGAGAGTATTGTGAAGTGCAAGCTCATCATATTCCCAGAAGGAAGAGGAGAAGCGTGCTGACAGCCACAGGGGGAAAGGCATTCCACCAGTAAGGGCAGCACAGGGAGGGAGGCAAATTCAGCGGGGCTGGGGACCCATACCCAGGATGGTGAGATGCTAAAGTGTGTGGATGTGTTTCCGGGTAACCTGATGCTTCTCATACAGCTCCGTTATTTGAATGCCTGTCTATGGGGCACTAGGTACTGAGAGCAGATGCACAAGACAATAGACTTTATGCAGGGGGAGGAAAAGTAGGGCCCCACGTCCCAATGCACTTTCATCTGGGGGCTCCTTGAGGGTCAGAGCTGGCCCTTATATGTCCTTTTGTCTCTGGCCCTGTTGGGCCTGTGTAGGTTCTCAGGACTTGACCCACAGCTGATGGAACCTGAGGGAGCCCTGTGGGTGCTGAGGGCATGCCGTAGGGACAGGAGGGCTGGCCCTAAAGACTTGTCCCCACCCAACGATGCGTTCAACTAAGTAAGGTGAGCTTGTTCATCTCAGCCTTTCACGAAGGAAGCTGCATGGGATCCAGGAAGCTAGTCTGGAGTAACAAACCACCAATATTTCAGTAGCTGAGGACAGCAGAAGCTGAGTTGTTACCCATGCAGTGATCCTGAGAGTGCCCTGGCTCCTCATGCATAGTCTCCGGGTGGGGTCTTTACCTAGGTTGCTCCAGGGCTGCGCAGGATGCTATGGTTATCTGGAAGGAGTCAAGGGCTGAAGAGCACAGGTTCCTATGTCCAGCTCAGGCATTGCTCATGTCTCTGCAGGTTCCACAGCAGAGGACATAGTCCCATGGCTGCAGCAGAGTATAAGAGAAGCTGGGAAACGTAATCTAGCTGTGCCCATGTAGTCTAGCAGAGCCTCCAACCCATAGAAGTGAGGAACACTTGATAAAATGGGCTTAGTCAAAGTCACAGACTATTCTGAAATTTGTTTTTCCCTTTCCTGATTGTCTAGGAGAATGGCAAACTGGACCATTTATTCCCAAGGAATGGTTCATAAAATTGTGGGAGAATGTTGCCTGGATTAGGATGAGCACAGCTCTCCTTTTAAACCAGGCCATGCTCATGACTATCCTGTTCTGCAGGAAGAGCCTGTCACTTCCCAAGAACACACCCATCCATTGATGCTTAAAGCCATTCTCCAACATCTGGAGAGACTCAGTATCTGAGTAAGGCAGGGGCAGTGTCTCCTTGCTCTTGTGGTCATTCCTGCTAATTCCAGTATATAAGGCTGATGCAGTGCTTCTAGAGTCCTTGGGCACCCGAGACCGCATTGCCAATGACAGGGACTCCAGCCAAAGGCTGTCTGGCCTCTCAAATGAGCCCCTGAACCCAAATCCATTCCATCAAGTCAAATCCTTTTCCATCATAGCTGAGAATCAGCACTTGGCTTTCTAACCAGTGATTCAGAGAACAGGTGTCTTTACAGAGCATTAGGAATCACTGTGTTTGTTGAATCTACTTGAGTTTATTTAAAATTATTTGTTGTATGTGTGGGAAAGCTTGCCCGAGCTTGGGGTTTGCTGCTTGTGGCTTGCCATTGGAGTTCTGCCATATAGCCACCTGTGTTTCATAGCCTGCTATCTGATTACAGTGGAGATGCAGTATCTGACTCTATATGTTCTCACTTGTCTTACATCTTCCGAATCTCATTGAATATAATCACGTTAAGGTAAAATTTGTTTAAACTGCTAATGGACTGGGCCATTGACTTTAACGACATTCTCAATACTACATTTAATTATTGTACAAGCTTTTCTTGATGATCGTACTTCCCAGGATCAGTTGGAGTTATGTTAAGTACACTTAGGCAGATAATAATGAATGAAACAACTCTTTTATAATCTAGGAGAAGTAGAAGCTCTTACTGTGTGGAGGATGAGGTAGATACTCTGCAAGCACCTGTGGGGCACGCGACCATGCTGACGACTGTCCTGTGCCAGTACAGAGAGTTTTGGTGCATCTTAGAGAAGAGGCTGATGTTCTGGAGGCAGGTGGCACTGAGCCTTGCAGCCCCATGGCTGGGTGGTGGTTGCAGAGAGCACTGAAGACAGGAAGCGCTCTCAGCGGCAACCAGGGTTCCTCTAGGAAGTGGCTGCTGCTGTTTCTGGAATGACACTGTGGGTCCCAAGTCATCTTCTAGACAGTGGCAAGTTCCTGGGCCAGCCCTGCAGAGTCCTTGTTGTAGCAGTTAGAACTTGGCAGGAAATAAGGGAGTCATTCAATCTGGGGTATTTGAGCAGAGTTTAGTAAGGGGACTATTTACCAGTTGTGGTCAGGATATGAGGAGGAGATCTTAAGGGAGAGTGTGATCTCCCTGAGCTGCTAACACCAGGGACATGATTAGGCTTTGGAGGGCAGGGAAGAGTGGTCACTAGCCCCAGAGAGCACTGCCTGGCAGCAGCTATGGCTGCTGGTGGAGAGAGACAGTTACAACTGCCATCTGGTAGGGAGGTTGCTGGAGGGGCAGTCACACCTAGTTCCACCTTCCCTTCATCCTTGGAATCTCCTGCCAGTGCCCTTCATTGACTAAACCCCAAGCTTAAGGGTAAAGCTAAAGGGTAAAGAAGCCATATGACGCACCCAGACCTGTCTACCTCCTGGGCGTGCAGCAGGAGGAGGGTGAGTGTGAGTACAAAGAGCAGACAAAGCACAATCCCCATCTGCAAACCTCTCCAGGCCAGAGGCTTGCTCACGGCCAGGCCCACCATAGAAGCTTAACCAGTAAGAGAATAGTGAATCATTCTCAGAGAAGGAAGAGGTGGAATGAGAGGAGGATCTGGTTTTGGAAAGTTTGCATTCTAGTCCTGATACAGTCCCTGACTGGCATGGACCTGGACAACTCATGGGACCCCAATTTTCTCATCTTCAAACTGAGGATAACGATGGTCATCCCCCAAGGTCTCTCTGTGGGGCTCATATAGAAACAGAAATGGAGCAAGTGTAGAGTACATTCAAAGAAGGGGAACCGGCAAAGGCAAAGATGTGGAGGTGTGAATGTGTGGTCATGTCCAGTGAAAGAAGCAGAGAGGGAAGAAGAGAGCTGGCATTCTCCTGATCACAGGGCCACTGGGGCCATGCCAGGGAGTTCAGAATTTTCTTAGACTACTGAGGAACACTGAGAGCTCAGGCAGCAAGAGCCAGGGGCTTGGCCTCTGTCAGCAATAAAAACAGAGTGAGGGGCTTGAAGGGGAATGGAATTTAGGGAAAGGCCAGTCCAATGACTGGTTGTTTCAGCTGCCACTGTAGAGAAGGTAGGAGATTTCTCCAACAGTGTATGAATCCTATGTTAGTTATTAGTGTAACAATATCACCACAAACTTAGCAGCCTAAAGTGGCATATTAATATCTCAGTTTCTGTCAGTCAAAAGCCTGAGCATGGCTTAGCTCTGTCCTCTATAAGACATTAATCATAGTATTGGTGTCAGGGCTGTATTCTCATCTGAAGGCTCGACTGGGGAAGATCTTCTTCCAGAACCATGTGTTTGTTGGTGATGTTCATTTCCTTGCAGATCAAAGATGGGGAGGCCAACTTTTTGGCTGGCTGTTGGCTGGACAGTAGCCTCCACTCCCTGCTGTGTGGCCTCTGCATAGGGCAGCTCACTACATGGTGACTGACTTGCTTCTTCAGAGCCTGCAAAGGGAAGGTCTGCTAGTGAGACAGATGTCACAGTCTTATGTAAGGTAGTCATATGCAACTTGTCATTCTGCCATTTTCTGTTGGTTAGAATCAAGTCACTGGTCCCACTCACACTTCTGGGTGGGGGTGGGGCACTAAACAAGGGTGTGGACACCATGAGGGAGGGTCATGGGGCCACCTTAGTATGTGTCTAGGATACTGCCAAGACATACACGTCAAGTTATGCCACTTAAAAACACAATAACTACCCAAGGTAAGTGTGTGTGTGTGTGTGTGTGGTGTGTGTGTGTGCATGTGTAAATGTTCTCTTTTTTTTTTTCTTAAAGGCAAATAAAAATTGGGTTGCATAAGAGGACTGTTCATTTGAAGTATATTATTTCTTTAAGTTTTGGCATCAGAATTCGATTATGTTTCTATAAGAAAAAGAGCCATGGGTAAGTCCCAAAAGTATGTTTGAGAACCCCCTGGGAATTCCACCAGCTTCAGTAAGAGAAACAATCACTTCAGAAACTACAATTTTATTCCATAGAAATGGCTTTTGATGGGGAATTATCACAGTAAAAGAGAAGTTTTTATATTGCAAAATTAACTTTCTAGATGTTCGGCCAAATGACAACAGAATAAAAAATTAAATGCTCAAGTAATTGACAAAACTCCCAGGATATATCTGTGAATTGGCCTTAGACATTATGAAAAAATATTATTTGAAAGCAGAAATCTCATTGTATACAATTCTAATAATGTCAGATTTATAGAGATAATATAATTTACATTTTAATATACGTAAAAGGAATCATGAACAAATTGATTTTTAGGATTTTCAGTTTATAACATCTTCCAGATTGAATGTAATATATAAGAAATACTACAATGTTACCCCAAGAAGACCATGGGAAAGAATTTGGGCAGTAACTAGATATCTTGCTAGTTGTTTTAAAACTGAATTCAATGCATGTGTCTCTATGCTTTTATGTAACTGGATACTATTGTGATTAATTAACCTTCAAATTTTTTCAACTTTATCTGAACTTTTTAATAAAACATATTCATTATTTTCTTAACTATTTTTTTCCCATGCATCTGCCCATTGTGTGAGTCAAACACATTAATTATGATAAACAAAAGATAAAAGAAACAGCAGGTATTTTCTTCTATGTTCCACAAATAATTTAATTCTTTAAATTTTACCAGTTTGATTCTCCCTGGGCCAGGCTTTGTGCAGGAAACGTTCCTGGGTGCACTCTCCAGACCTTCTGCAGAGAATGTGTGGTGACTTGTCCCAGGAAGTCAGGTGCTGGGCCTTCTAGTCCTTTCACTCTGTGATCAGCTGAGTGACAAATGTCCGATCAACTTCAAAGTCTAGGGAAAAGGATACATTTGCTAAGAGAGTTTGCTTGTTTGGAAGAGAGATTGACCAGCCACGGGCAGAAGAAGAAGGTGGAGGAGTCAGGGCTGGCCTCTGGTCGTGGTTCTTTCACCAGAATCCCCTGGGAGCCTCCCTGTACCCACACCTCCTCCTTTGCGCCATCAGGAACATACAGAAGAGAGTGCTGATATTCCTTCTTTTTAGTGCTAACAATCCCGTTTCGTGGTTTCTGGACGCCCGATCCCTTTCCTGCTACAAACTTTGCAGTTAGTCTTGAAAGAAAGAACCTAAACAAAAGCATTTTAATTATTTGTTTGGATTTAGATTCTCTCAGAGAGCCCCATCCCAAGGGATTGTTGGAGGAAAAGGTCTCATTTGAAGATATGTTGAGAAACCGGCTCTGGGAAAGTTGATGGGACTATAGCTTATATGGGAGCATTTTTGAGAACTGGGGCAGCTCTCCCAACTGACGGTATTAGAGGTCCCAGGTCAATAGGACCCCCTCGCACAGGGGTGTCTTGTGTGAGCTGCACAACGTCAGGGCGGGAGTCGATGTGGCCCACAATGTGAACGGCGCCCTCCGAGCTGAGCAATGTGATGCCTGCAGAGTCGTACTTAGGGAAAGTGGAGGCTGAAGTGGGACGGGACAACACTGGCACGGCTGACTTTGGCAATGGGTGACGGGGAGCAATCGAGGTGCAGGTGAGAAAGGAAGGCAGGTGAAGCGCCCGACTCACTCCAAGCCGGCGGTCTGAATCAGATCTGCCTGGAAGTGGCTGGGGTGAGCTTGACCTCCATCTCCCTAGAAGTGGACCCTGGGGTAAACCATCCAGGTGCCCGGGTTCCCCTTCATAATGAAGACTCTCATTTCTCCAGCTTCTAGAAGTGCTGACTTGATGCTTCTCTGAATCTCCAGGAATTGCCCTTGGCAGCAGAATGCTGCCTTGCCCTAGGATAAGCCCCTCTTCAGGGCTGGCCACTGCAGGGCCCCTGGCTTTGGTCTAGGACAGCCCAAGTGACCCGTGGCCTCCTCTGTGGCCCCTGTTGCAGACATGTCACAGTTCACCTCCTCCCTCTGTCTGGTGCTTAGGGCTTCCCAGGTCACCCCTCTGCGTGCAGTGCCCAAGGTTGTAAGTCTGCTTCTTCGGAAACAGAACCTGAAACACCAGCCTCTACCAGCCTGACCCAAACACCAACTTTTTCTCCATCTTTAAACCTTTGCAGGCCAGTCACCTCCTCTGCACTGTTTCTCCTCGGCCTCTCTCCCCAGGTTTCTCCATGAGCATGGCCTCCAGACTTGGGATTTGTGGCTTCTTATAGTTCTCTAAGATTCCTGGAGCTTAGGAGGAGGAAAAAAGAAGGAAACAGGCATTTTCTTGGAAATAGCTGGCATCTTTGCCCAGTTAGTCCATGAGTGCCACAAATCCTAGAATTCCAGAAAGAAAGGGCAAAATTTGCAGTGCACATTCACTGCTATATTTGAGTTTAATTCTACCACATTATTTTGTGCATATGTTTCCTCTCCCTCTCCATCTTTTTCTTTCCTTTCTTTGTCCTGGATTGGATTGGAGGGAATTTGTTTGTCTGTTTTAATTATTTCATTGTTTTTCCTCTTTAAAGTTTGAGAGCCTCTCAGATTCCATTTTTTAGGGGTTACCCTGGAAATTACAATATGCAAACAATTTATTAAAGTTTAAATTTTATCACAGTCTTTTTCCTACACCAAAGGAGTACAAAGGACTTCGGGTATTTTAACCAATTACTATCACCTCTTCGATAGTTTAGTTCTCTTGTTCTTCATCGGCCCTGCTGGACATAATCATTACTGTCATTCCTGTTTCCCAGACATTCCTTCCTACACTGAAGGGCTTCCAAAGGGGAGGAATCTTTCCTGTAGTTTCTTTTAAAATATTTTTGCTATCTTTACTTCTCGGCAGCCTTACTTAGTTTTCCTAGGTCTTTCTTCTCATTTTTCCTACTTGGGATTATCTTGACTTCTTGAGTTCGTGCATTAGTGCCTGCCATTGGTTTTGGTTTTGGACAATTCTCAGTCCTGATCTCTTAACATGTTTCCAATTCTGCATTTCCCCTCTCTTTCCAGGACTCCTATCAAACATGCATGGTGGGCACGCTTGCTATCTTCCCATGCTCCAGACCATCTCTTCTGAATTGTCCACCCTCGTCTGTGCTGAATTTTTCTTTTTTCTTTTTTGATCAGTATTGTTCAATAATTTGTTCAATTATGGAATTCAATAGTTTGTTCAATAATTTTTTCTCTATTTAGTCCATCATGCTGTCAAATATATGTGTATGGATTTTATTAAACTTTCAGTTAATGCATTTTTCACTTGTAGACACTATGTGGTCCCTTTTCAAATCTGCTGACATTGCTTCTTATTGTTTTTCCTTTCCTACAGATTTTTAAATTTGTCCTTTGTTTCTTTAACCACAGCAGACACAGTGAAGTTATCATGCCTGTCTGGTGATTCCAACAATAACTATTTTGATTTCTTTTTTTTTTTTTTGATGGCTCTGTGTGGCCCTGTGAACGTTAGCCCCAAGAAAACTATACTACTGTGCCTTCCTTGGAGAGGCTCTGCAGTTTTTCCTCCTGGTACCATCATCTGTGGGTCCAACTCAATCCATGTTTTTACCTGGAGCCTCCCTGGCCACCCAGGCTTTGTAGGCCTGGGAAACAGCTGTGCACCATCACTGCCTTGGGGCCACAGTCTCTGAGTGTCAGGACACTTTTTCTGTCTGTTTTCTTCTCCTCTGCTCAGTCCCAAGGGGATCTCCTCTATGCATCCTCAGGAATGAAGGAAGGAAGGGGTTCATTGATTTTCATCACATCATCCTCTAGAGCTGCCCAAGCCCAGGAGAGTGGGCTCCAGAGTTGTCCTCAGGGTCATTTGAGATTCTAATTCGAGAATATGGCTGGGAGCTCCCTACTACCATTTCAGCTCTTCTCTGCTTTTTAGGGGATGTCTGTTTGGGAATCATTTTCCATTGTTTTCGATGGCAGTACTCTGGAAGCGAAGTTACAGATCCCAATAACTTAGCTGTCATTGTTGGAAACGTTCTTTCCTATTGATCTTCCCTACTCACTGATACCACACTTTAATTCTGAGACTGACTACTGTAATATAACTTTTATTGATATGTAATAGGTGTACATAGTTTTGGGGGTACAGGTGATAATTAGTTCATGCATATTATTTGTAAAAATAAAATCAGTGCAATTGGGATATCTATCACCTTAAATAGTTGTCTTTTCTTCATGCTTGAAACATTCTCATTTTTCTCTTCTGGCTATTTTGAGGCATGCAATAGATTATTGTAAACAGTAGTCACCCTACTGAGCTATCAAACACTAGGTCTTATTTCTTCTATCAAGCTGTATATTTGTACCCATTAATCACCCTCTCTTCATCCTTCTCTTCTCCTATGCCTTTCCGGACCTCTGATAACCACCAATCTACTCTCTATCTTCATGAGATCCACTGTTTTTTTTTCAGCTCCCACATATCAGCAAGAACATGTGATATTTATCTTTCTGTGCTTGGCTTATTTCACTTAACATAAGGACCTTCCGTTTTATCCATGTTGCTGCAAATGACAGGATTTTCTTTTTCATGGCTGAATAACATTCCATTGTGTACAAATGTAAGTTGAACAAAACAACCTGAACATCTTCTTTACCCATTCACCCATTGATGGGCATTTAGGTTGATTCCATATTTTGGCTATTGTAAATAATGCTGCAATAAATATGAGAGAGTGCAGACATCTCTTCAATACATGGATTTCCTTTCTTTTGGGTATACACCCAGTAGTGGAATTTCTGGATAATATGGTAGTTCTATTTTTAGTTTTTGGACAGACCTCCATACAGTTTTCCATAGAGATTGTATTAGTTGACATTCTTATCAATAGTGTATGATATTTCTCCTTTCTCCACACCCTAACCAGGATCTGGTATTCCGTTTTTGATAACAGCCATTTTAACAGGGGTGAGATTATATCTCATTGTAGTTTTGATATGCATTTCACTATGGTTAGTGATGCTAAGCATTTTTTCATATAACTGTTGGCCATTTATATGTCTTCTTTTGAGAAATGTCTTTTCAGATCTTTTACCCATTTACCAATTGAATCATTTGTTTTTATTTTTTGCTCCTGCCATGGAATCATTTGAACTCTTTATATATTTTGAATATTAATCCCTTGTCAGATGAATGGTTTCCAAATATTCCAACCCCATTCTGTGGGTTGTCACTTCAATGTGTTGATCGTTTCCTTTTCTGTTTAGAAGTTTTTTAGCTTGATGTGACCACATGCATATGTTTTTGCTTTGGTTGTCTGTGCTTTTGCTGTCGCACACAAAAAATCTTTGCTCAGACCAGTGTCTTGGGACCTTTCCCCTATATTTTCTTCTAGTAGTTTAATAGTTTCAGGTCTTAGATTTAAGTCTTTAATCCATTTTGACTTGATTTTTATTAGTTTGAAAACACATTTAAAACATATTCTCTATCAATATTAAGCATAAAACATTGTCCTTTGATTTGTACTGTTACAGTATTTAATACAAAGATATTAATTTAAATTTTTTCAGTTTTCCTGGGGTTTTAAACTCCCCTAATAAATGGACATTTAATGTTGCAGAGGAGAAATCTGAAGCCAATCTAACTTACTTTGTGTAAGCAGCATCTTTTCATTTTTGCTTTTGTTTTTGTTTCTTGCATGGATACTTGTCATGTTTTAAAAATTAATCCTTAAAACTTCAAGCCTTTTTTCAATGTATGCGTATGAGGACTTTGCTTTTCGAATCCGATTTTTGCCAGTGGTAAACTATTTCAGACTTTAGATTGAAGCTTTTTGTTTTTTTTCTGTCTTAAAAAAGATGTATTCTGCAGGGATTGCTTCTGTTTATTCTGGTCTCTTTTTCATGAAAAGCAATCATCTACATAGCTGATCTCCATCCTCTGCTGTTCCTATCTATCATTTTCTCTCTTACTATTTTGTTTTGTTTTTTCTTCTGTATCCTCACTCCTTAGAAGGTCATCAACTCCTTTTTTCACTGATCTGAGGTTTTCTTGAGGGGCCAATCGTCTGTTCAGAGCCTCTGGTTCTGTTTTATTCAACACTTTTGACATCATTTCTTTCCTTTAATTTGCTCTTTATTGATGCCCTTCACTGCCTTTCATCCTGTTATTCTTTCATCCTTTTCTCATCTTTTGTCTCTTGATTCTAAGAACTCTTCTATTTTTTAAAGGTCTTTTTGAGGGTTCCAATAGGTGCTGCAGCACTATAATGAATCTTATTTTTGTAAGTTTTTGTACACATTTTTCTTTCTTTTTTAAACTTTTATTTTAAATTCAGGGGTGCATGTACAGGTTTGTTACATAGGTGAACTTGTGTCACGGGGGTTTGTTGTACAGATTATTTCATCACTCAGCTATTAAGCCATAGTTATTTTCACCATTATTTATTTTCCATGATCTTCTCCCTCTTGCTACTCTCCATCCTTCAATAGGCCCCAGAGTGTGTTGTTCCCCTCCATGTATCCTCATGTTCTGATCATTTAGCCCACACTTATAAGTGAGGACATGTAGTACTTGATTTTCTGTTCCTCTGTTAGTTTGTTAAAGGATAATGGCCTCCAGTCCCTTCCATGCTCCGGCAAAGGACACAATCTCATTTTTCTTTATGGCTGCATAGTATTCCATGGTGTTGTATGTGTGCCACATTTTCTTTGTCCAGTCTACCGTTCACATTTTTCAAAAGTGCTTCTTTTCTGTATCGTGAGTTCTTGTTTTTCAATGTCACAGAATCTTCAGAATCTTTGGATTTTTTTTTTCTCTTCACTTATTATGGAATGCAGAGACATCTCTCCAGGTCTGGTAAGTGGATATAAAGAGATTGGGTGGATTTGCCTTTCCTGGTGTTACAAAATGCTCATCTCATACATTAGGCCCAAATAGGAGTGGACATAAGTGTGTTCTAAGAGGCCAGCTGCTTCCACCTCAAGGGGTGGAGGAGGAGTTCTGGCCAACTCCAACAGGTGGATTCTTTTCTCAGTGATTTTCTTCCCCTACTCATCTGTTCAATTATCCCCTCTTCTATCAGGGATCTAGCACCTTCTCTGTACAGTACCCACTACTGTGTGCTGAGCTTAAAAAGAAGGCAATGATGGCTCTTGCCTGCATGGCAATGATGGTGCCTTAGATGATGGTAGAACAAACACAAATTAAATAACGAATTACGTAATTCAGTTGTGTAGTTCAACAGCTCATGAGAGCTACTACACAATGGGATAAGCTTTAATACTCAGCTTTCTGCTCTCCATCATGGCCTCTGCTGCTGGGACAAGGTGTGGATTCTTTTATTATTATTACTATTATTATTATTGTTATTATACATCACAGTATTTAAAGGGTGTGGATTCTTGATGGAAACAGAATTCCTTCCAGGACACTATAATCAGTCTGTAGCTTCAGTTAGGAGTGCTCTCCTCTGATGTATTTTTGCTTGGAGATGCTGTTGAACAAACCATGGGTCCCTCCACTGGAGGGCATTTTCAACATTTTGATGGAGAGAGGAAAGGTGTCTTCCAGTGAATGTACCCTGGATGTGCCTGGTGTCACCTGAAGGTTCTGCTCCCACCTGGGCACTGTGAGGGCTGTGTGGGGAGTGGGGCATCACACACACCTTGTGTTATTAGTACTCTTTTGGACTTTTGGTGGTGTTTTGGTGAGATAAGCAAACAATGGTGTTGAAATCACCCTTTTCCTCACATATTTTGCTATTTTGTTAAACTTAACGGCATGCAGTCACCATCTCCATTGTTACCAAAGACGGTAACTTGGGAAGATTTCTAACAGAGCTGTAGAGAGGAACTAACTGTGAACGGGAAGTTAGGGGATTGTGGTTCTTGTCCTGTCTTTTCCTCCACTAGCCCTTTGTCTCTTATTTTCTCTGAGTCTCACTTCACTCTTTCTAAAAGGGGGTAGTTGATCTAGGTATTAAAACCAGAAAACATCCGAAATATTTTGTAATTTATAGGATAAAGAGACTATTAGAATGAGAGTCTAGTGTTGGGAGAGCGGAAGAGGAACAGAGCAGTCAGAAAAGGCAGAAAAGGGAGGGGAAGAGGGAAGGACAGCTGAAGCTGAAAGGCCACACCCAGAAAGAGGAGCAGAGAAGTGGTGGTGGGTGTCACGCATGATTCCCAGTGGAAACGCCAGCCCTCCAGCTGACGCGCTGGTGCATGGAATGTTTTGAGACAAAGGTCCCACATTCTACAGAATCAGGGTTGATTGCCTTCGCATCTGCCTTATTTCTGGCAGGATTGTCAGATGCATGATATTACCAATGACACTGGAAGTAGTGTGTTATTCCCCCCTTACTCTCTCTTTTGGAGACATTTTCCATTTACTGTAGATGCTTTACATCTGTCACTTCTGTGAGGGTTTGTCTCGCCCTTCATGTATGTTGCTGTGTTTGCTATAGAAAGTGGAGGTTTTGACCCAACATTTCTGTTAACCCAGGGATCACTGCTTTCAATACATAATTATTCATTGTGCTCTATTAGAAAATCTTTTTATTTGTTAAAAATGTTTGAAAAATAATTTGCCCAAGAGTCTTTCTGCAGAACCATCCTGTATTTCTGGTATTGTCTGTTTGGCCTCTGTGGGGTGGTTGCTGGGTGCCTTTGTCTTTGCAGTGATTATGTAGATAGATGAGGATGGTGGTGGGAGTTGGTGGTCCCTACAGTTATGTTGTACTGCTCAGAAGGTCCCATGACCTAGACTGGGGAGCAGTAAGCTGCTGAACAATGTTCATGGCACGTGGAAGAGGCCTCAGCATCTGCGGTCGGTTAGTTTAGCCCTGGTTCCCAGGGGTAGTGTCCCCTTCCTTGACTGGTTGCTTTCTCAAAGTGTGTGTCATTATCCCTGCTGTGCACGGATTGGTGAAACCCACCCTCCCTGGCTTTTCCCTGCAAATAGTTCTAGACTGACAGGCAGAAGGTGCAAGTGAGGCAGGAGAATAGGGCCCAGAGACAGGGAACCTAAACACTTCCTAGAGCTAAATCAAATGGAAACACTTCAGCTATGAGAAAAATATCCTCTTTATTTACATAGGGCATACGCGGAGTAAATTACTTTGTACCTTTACTTCCTTGTCTTCATTTACATAGGGTGTACACCAAGTAAATAACTTTGTAATTTAACTTTAGCCTCTTTATTTACATGGGCATACACCAAGTAACCAAAGGAAACCTCTAGAGGGTATTTAAACCCAGAAAATTCTGTAACTGGGCCTTTGAGCCATTTGCTCAACCCACTCCCACCCTGTTGAGTGTAATTTTGTGTTCAATAAGTCTCTGCCTTTGTTGCTTCATTTTTCCCTTGCTTTGTTTGTGCGTTTTGTCCAATTGTTTTTTCAAAACACCAAGAACCTAGACACCCTCCACCCGGTAACACAAGGACTTATCTGAACTTGGACACCCTCCTCCACTGCTTAGCTTGGGAGTGGAAGTTACTGTACCTCTCTTGGGCTCAATTTCTACATCTATGATAGTCAATTGGGTCATTCCTAAAAATGCCTGTGATTCACCTTCCTTATATCTTTTTGGCCCAGAAGAAAGCCATCAGCAGTGTTAAATTTATATCACTATTTCTTTATGAAAGAGGAGATTGAGACGATTTTTTTCGGAGGAGCATCATGTCGAGTTTGACAAGACTGACCGGAAGGCCAGCTTGTTGATAAAGGCCAGTCAGACCTGAGTCTGCGACCTCTAAGCAGGGACACTGCTCAGCAGAGGCAACTCTGTTCTGTACCTGACAACTGCACTCTAAGGAGATCTGAGCAGGAAGGGAAGCACAAGAGAGAGAGAAATTAAAAATATGGAAAATCGAAAGGGCTGTTGAGAGAGATAAATCAATTAAAGTCTAACCAGAGTTATACACAACTCACCTGTTCCCCAGATGATGGACTTTCTCGGTTTTAGGGAAATTTGTATGCAACCAACTCACATCACAAGCTTTAAAAAGCCATTAATTTTGGCATTATTTTTCTATTTCAAAACCAAAGTGAGGATTATAAACAGTTTAAAGAGCTTTAAAATGCTAGCACCGTTCATCAGAGACCCCAGTGAATACCCAGAAGAATATGAAAATGGACAAGGTTCTGCTTCATTCCCGAAAGCTTCCTGAACCTTCTGCTTTTTCATGCCTTGGTGTTGGTGCCTATGAAAAGCAACTGTCCCCTGAGGTTCCCGTAAGGGTCTTCACTGGAAGTCAAGCAGAGTGGGTGAAGGAACAACACTGACTTGAGTTCTCTCTGTGTTTCTGATGGTAGGAAAAAAACTTCTAGATTATCTCACAAACACATAGAAAACATAAAAAGAGGCAAAATTATGCAGAAGCACATAAATTATGTAGATGATGGAAAGCCTATGCAAAACATGATATGTGCACATAATAGCATATTTCCCCTGGGGCTAATTGCATCCTTTGGGTACCTTTTGAAGCATCTGAATATTCAGAAGAAAGCAAATTTATTATAAATTGAAAAAATACCACAATAAATAAGGCTGAAAGAATAACGCACATTGTATTGGAAAGGGGAAACTCGCAATCTGGCCATTTCCCCCAGTTTGACCAAAGCGCGGAGCTACTGAATGCAGTCAAACCTTGGTGATACGATTCATGGGAATGTTTCTTTTTCTTCCATAATTTCGTCTCCCAGGTAGCCGAGTTGTGCAAAATCCATTCACTCATTCAACAAATATTGATCTGTTGTCACAACAACATTCCTTCATGTTTTTACCATCCAAAAAATATTTCCTGAGACCTGTAGCATGCCCAGTGGTGAGCTCTCCCCTGGGGGAACTTGTGACACAGCAGGACAGAGAGGCTGAGGAAAGGGAGGAAGACCACATGCAGGAGAACTACCAGGCTGTTTATTCAGAGCCCACTGTGGCAAGGGAGTCGGCCACTGTCACTTGTGTCTGGCAGAGACTCCAAGGCAGGCGGAGAAGTGGGGAAGCTTTGTGATGGAAACGGAGGCTCCAGGGGCGCCCTGACCGAGGGCTGTTAGCCTCGGGGAGCTGAAGGGGGTTCATTAGAAGAAGATCCATTTGGGGAGCACAGTTGCCTTTCCCTGGCTGGTCCTGAGTTGGAAACAGGAGCAAAAATAAAGGAAGCTGACAGATATCAGTCAAGTCTTCAGCGTTTGGGGCCAACTACTACAGAGGTTGAGGGTTAGGGTTCTATTTTTATAGATGGTCTGGCCGTTGTTTGTTTTCTGTTCAGTTTCCTGAGTCTAATCACCTGGTAATTACCTGTGGGGCTTTGAAGGCACAGGAGAGGGCCTCCTGTGGAGGACAGAGCCAACGTGATGTATCCAAGGCCTCGTATTAGTCAGCTCCAGTGGCTGTAACAAAGTGCCACAGATGGGGGATTCAACAACACAAATTGATTGTCTCACAGAGGCCGGAAGCCCAAGATCAAGGAGTCTGCAGGGTTGTTCCCTTCTGAGCGCCCTGAAGGAATATCTGGAATGCATGGACGGTTTTAAATCTAGATCTATTCCAGGCCCATCCCCTGGCTTCTCACAGCCTCAGGCGTCTGATCCTTGACTTGTACATGCTGTCACCCTGTGTCTTCCCATCATCTTTCCTCTATGCATGTCCTCTTTGTGGCCAAATGTCCCCTTTTAATAAGGACACCAGTTATATTGAATCAGAGCTCATTCTAGTGGCCTCATCTTAACTGGATCATCTGCAAAACAATGCAAATAAGGTCACATTCACAGGTCTTGGGGGTTAGGCCTCCAACATCACTTCATGGACCCAATTCCACCCAGTACACCGAAAGGGAGTTTGCCCAGTTCGGGCCTGGAGTTCAAGGCAGATGAGCCTAGAGGACCAAGAGGGGCCTCAAGGACCCTCTCTTCTCTAAGGGTGGTGCAGTGTGGTCACTTGAGAGCTGGCAGGAAGCACAGGATCCCCAGCTACCCTGGAACAATTCTACCGGAATCTGTATTTAAGGGGTCCCTGCCATCCCCATGACTTAATTTGTCTACCCGAACAGGTTAAGGAGTCTTAATGGCAGTACTGTATGGAACTTGGGAAAACTATGAAATTGTTTTGAGCAGGGACTGGGCTGGTACTTTTTAAAAAGTCAGTTCTTGTACTTAGCACTACAAAATCTTTTGTATCTACGAAGGATATTCTGTCCTAAACCAGCATTCTTCATCAGAACTATTTGAAACTTTTTCGCCCGTAAGAGCTGGGTGGGGACTATCTGTCCCCACCTCAGATCACCAAGGACAGCGGGAATAGGGAATTGCGAAACCACCACACGTCGGTGTCTTCAAGATATTTACAAAGAGCAGTGCACACAGAGTCGACGCCATCCATCTCAGGAGCTTGCGCTTTGTACCTGAGTTAGACACGGTCCGAGATTCAAAACCACCCATGCATTTCATCCAAGGAGTGGGGGAAATCTGCCTTGCCAGTTGAATTTTAGAGAACATGTCAAAAGAAGCACCTGAGGAAAGGAGTCACCTTCCCTCAGAATTTCCCATCCACTCATCCTGCCCCCGACTCTTCCAGGCTGTGAGCGTCTAGGCCAAAACCAGCAGCCAGGTGGAGCTGTCTCCAGCCACCTCCCCCTGATGGCATACGGCCACGTTTTGAATGACGATGTGTTGATGAACCACCGACCATATGTACTGTGGTAGATCCCCTCAGATTATAATGGAATTGAAAAATTCCTATCACCTAGTGACATCATGGTCATCAGACCACAGCACAACATACTGGTCATGTGTTTGTGGCGATGCTGGTGTAAACAAACCCGCCGCACTGCCAGTCAGGTTAAAGTGCAACACTGATTATGTCCAGTACCTAATTCCTGGTAATGATAATAAACGACTATGTTACTGGTTTATGCACTTACTATACTATACTTTTTGTTGTTATTTTAGAGTGTACTCCTATTTACTAAAGGAAAGTTAACTGTGAAGCAGCCTCAGGCAGGTCCTTCAGGTGTTCCAGAAGAGGCCATTGCTATCAAAGTCTTCTGTGATGGGATCGCAGCTCCATGCCTGTTTTGCCCCTCAAGAACTTCCAGTGGGACGAGATGTGGAGGTGGAAGACAGGGATATTGATGATCCTGACCCTGTGTAGGCCTAGGCTAATGTGTGTGCCTGTGTCTTAGTTTTTAACAAACATGTTTAAAAAGTAAAAATAAAATAAAATAAGAATAGAAAAAAGCTTATAGAATAAGGCTATAAAGAAAATATTTTTGTATAGCTGTATTATGTGTTTGTGTTTTAAGCTAAGCGTTATGACAAAAGAGTCAAAAAATTTAGAAGTTTGTAAGGTAAAAAAGCTTACAGTAAGCTAAGGTGAGTTTATTATTAATGAAAGAATTCTTTTAAATAAATTAAGTGTGACTTAATTGTGCAGTGTTTATAGAGTCTAAAATAGTCTACAGTCATGTCCTAGGCCTTCACATTCATCACTGCTCGCTCACTAACTCACCCAGAGCAACTTTCAGTCCTGCAGGCTCCATTCATGGTAAGTGCCCTATACAGGTGCACCATTTTTTCTTTTCTACCATTTACCTTTTCTGTGTTTAGATACACAAATACTTACCGTTGTGTTACAGTTGCCTACAGTGTTCGACATAGTAACACGTTGTTATTGTGCAGACTACATACCTGTTAGTCTGGAAGCAATAGACTATACCATATGGGCTAGGTATGTAGCAGGCAATACCACCTAGGTTTGTGTAAGTTCACTCTGTGATGTCCACAAAAAGATGCAATCACCTAGAAATGTATTTATCAGAATGTATCCCCATCATTAAGTGAGAATGTGGAGAAGTATGTGCATACATATACACATATACTTGCGTGTGTGTGTGCGCGACACATACACACTGTCTTTGTTGATTTACACTTGAATCAGAAGCTTAAGTGAGGCAGTAAAAGTTTCTAGGCAAGCCATAGTTGGTTTACCATTGTCCCAGCGTTGAGGTCTCAAGATGACCGTGTGTTCTGGGCGCAGGTGAGTGAGTCCTCTTTGTCCCACTTGGTCAGGCTGGTTGTTAGCATCCAGGGTGAACATTCCTGATGCTTTTCGCTGGACAAGATAGCCGATGCCCTCTGTATTAGTTGATGGTTCCACAAATGGGCCACAGCTTTACATAGCCAGTGCTGCCTGCAGAGAGTGGCATTTTCCAGGCAGTGATGATAAACAGACCCTCACTGCTTGAAGATCAGAAAAGGTACTTAAGGTTCTCCTCATCTTGGAGCAAATGTCTGCCTGCAGAGGCTGAGAAGTTAATTAATCAACTGCTGACATTTAGCTGTGAATGTCCTTGGTCACTGGCAAGGAGAAAGCAGAGCCCTGTGTACTAGGAACCCTGTGTGCATGAAGCCTTGTGTGCACACACAGCCCTGTGTGCACACATAGCCAACCCTGTGTACACAGAGCTGTGGGCTGTGAGAGTACTGGCAGGTCCTGATTCTACTGCTTCTCTGATGGAAACCAGGCAGCATAACTCAGCCCAGAATTATTGATGACACATCTTTAAAAAAAGGCTGAACCTCTCTTACCTTTCTCTGAGGAGCTCAAATGTCCCCAAAGTAAAAAGCTTGACTACTTCTTCCTTTCCAGTTGTGATGAAAATGGGGATTAGTGGGATGTTAGAAGCAAAACCTCATCTATGAAGTTATGAATGAATAATTCTAATTTCTTTCTGAGTTCTGAGAAATCAGTTTGTTTTACATAGAAATGCAATATGTTCTTGATCTCTATGTATGCGATTAGAATTTCTCCCTGTACTTGGTATTTGTTTCATTACAGAATGAAATTTTGAGCTTATATTTTTGGATATATTTCACTTCATGCATTTCAATGTCTGTTTTCTCCAAATCTCTGCTTCTATAGAACACTTCAACCCTATATTTTTTTCATATTAGCTTTAGAATGTGGAGAAGTAGGTAGAGATGCTTTCTTTAAGATTCCGACTCTCATTGGAGTAGACACTCCACCATCTCATGAATGTATTTGGAGGAATGTGCCAATTTTTAAGATAAATGATGATTGCTTAGTGCCGCTAAGAACAAATGGAATTGCCACGCCAGCCTCAGCATCAACGCGTAGATGAGGTTCACAGGGTGGCAGCGCAACAATGCTGAAAATATCCACTCCAAGAAGGACGATCAAGGTGACAAGTCCAGAATGAATGGGGGTTTTGGAAGGGAGTAGGTTTTCTGGGTTGTAAAAGGAACCAGACTGCTCTTGGATTAGAGGGAATGAGGGAATGAGGCATAGTGGCTGGGAGCAGGAAGAGGAAGCAGGTGGTCAGTGTGGGCTCTGGGAGCTGTCCATTGTGGCAGGAGCTGGGCCTGAGTGGGGAGAAAGCAGGCAGGTACCTGAGAGCAGACCAGCCAAGACTCAGGACTCAGGGCACCAGCAGAACTGGGGCACAGCAATAAACACACTCCAGCCCTGATAAGCTCATCCACCATCTCACAGTCAGGAAATCTGGGAGCAAAGATAGTTTAATTTCAGCATCCATGTGTTTCACTTTTTTAAAGGCACAAGGGTGCCCAGGGGGTAGAGGAGTCCCATCTTGTTCCCGGGTCCTGGAACCTGTAGGGAGATCTGTAGGTCTGTAGGTGAAATGGATGGAGGTGGGAGCTAGGGGGGGTCCTGGAAAGAATGAGAAGCCTGATATGGCGGCAACAGCCATCAGAGAGGCCCGCCAGGTGGATGAATTTTGCATTGAAAAGCACTGTGATCCACCTTGCCATTGTCCAGAGGTAGATTATCCAATTTGTGACTCCCAAATCGGTTTCTTCTCCCATTGCACTCTTTGGCCACTGCCCTGTTCATTAGCACCTCTGCCCGAGGAAGGGGAAATTAGGAGAAGGCAGCCCATCTATATTTCAGCAGCCTACTTGGCTCAGGGGGCAAAAGCACTGTGCTAATGAAGCCAAGGTCAGAGGGAGAAGCCCCAGGTGGGCCAGTTAGTTGGGCTACCTTAGCCGGCCTCAGACTAGAGCCCCAACTTAGCCGACTTAGCCGACTGGTCTGCACGTGCATTTCTGCTGGCTGAGAAAAGTGGAGTGGGGGACTCCCTGACATAAATCTGTGCCATCAGAAGAAATAACCCAGTGAGGTGATTGGTGGTTGATAGCACCCTCTCCTGGTCCCTAGAGTACCACTGTGGGTAGCTTCTGTCAGAAGATGTGGGTGGTGCATTTGGGTGTGATTTGTAGAATCCGTGTGTTCTCAATCGCCACAGGTGATTGGACTTTGCAGTCAGTAGACTTTTCTAAAGAGTTTCAATATTTAATAAGCTGTGTGCCGTGTGTATCAACCAGGAGAGCCTGATTGGTCTGTCTCTCTCTCTGCCATTAACTGATTTCAAAATGACCCTGCCTTTACACTGGGAGGCAGGAGATTTCATTTGGCAGGATGGAGTCCACATCTTTATATGTATGCATGTTCTTATTGAAGAAGAATGTATTTATTAAACTCTCACTGTACACCAGGCATTCTCCATGAATTAAGACCTTATAGGTTGCGAAGTGGTAAATTCTAAAACATTGGCAACCTTTTCAAGCAATTAAATGGGTTAGTTCTTATCAGAAAAGTGTAGGTTCTGTTGATAATCGTGGAATTGTGATGAATCCGCAGAAGAACTAATACAGTTCGTTCTCACACTGCTAAAAAGATACTACATGAGACTGGGTACTTCATAAACAGAAGAGATTTAATTGAGTCACAATTCCACAGGGCTGGAGAGGCCTCAGGAAAGTTTACAATCATGGCAGAAGGCAAAGAGAAAGAAAGGCACATCTTACGTGGGGGCATGAGAGAGAGAGGGCATGGGGAAACTGTCATTTTTAAAACCATCTGATCTCGTGAGAACTCCTTCACTATCACGAGAACAGCACGGGGGAAACCACCCACGTGATTCGATGACCTCTCCCCAGGTCCCTCCTTTGACATGTGGGGATTACAATTCAAGATGAAATTTGGGTGGAGACACAGAGCCAACCCGTATCACCTAATATTGCTGAATGTGGGCAATATAGAATTGTTTGGTAGCTTTAGGCCAGGTTTGCACAAGTTGTATCAAAGCCCAGTTGCCAAGTCTCTGACGGCCAGGTGGTGTTTGCACACACGAAAAGATTTGGCAGAAAAACAGCACAAGACAGGTTGAACACAGTCAAATACCTGGATGTTTAAAAAATGATCAGTATCTCTTTCACCCCAACATATTTTTTGTTGGGAGACACTTATAAGGTGAAATGTTTCCTGAAAATATCTTTCTTGTTACAACTGGATGACACCACCATTATGTCTGGCTTGCTCCAACAGCAAACAAACCATGACCATCTTCACATTGTCTGTGATTATTCCTTAGCATCTGTAGCAACAGAAGTTGTTAACAGAACATCCAAGGATCATGTGAGCATGGTTTCAATAATATGCAAAGGTTTTAAGGCTTTCTCCTTTAAGGGCCAGGAAAAGAGCATTTAAGCCTTTTAAATTTTGGTGAAGAGGTAATCAGAACTGAGCTGAAGGGAAATGATGTTCTTCATCAACGGGAGAGAAGTTTGTCTCATTTTTACTAAATCATGACTATTGTGCAGCGCTTGGGGGAATGAGGGCCATTGTTTTGAGTTGTTGGATAGAATGAAGGAAAAGGGAAGAGAGAGGCTGAATGGCAATGGAGGATGTGACTTTAGACTGAGCACAAGTGTCTGCAGAAGAAAGGTGTAGGGACCGTAAACGCAACTTAAAAACTGAGTACATGGAGGGTCCAGAAGGTTCTTCCCCTCATCGTTTGTAGGGCCAGCTAGTGGGCAGCTATCTTCACCCATCCTCATGGAGACAGCTTCCTCTCTGTACATGCCAAAGTTGGCTTAGTCCTGGCTGAATGACCTCAAGCCTCGAGCAAGTGGGGCTGCTCCCCTTCACAGCTGACCAAGAGGAGGTGCTCAGCGGTCCCTCGCTCAGCAGTGCACCTCTTCCTGCCTGGTTCCTGGTACTCCAGAGGCTGAAAGATGCTCCATTGTCCTTCTAGAATTCTGGGAAGTAACTGTGGATCAGTCAATGAATATTGAATAGTAAAATAAAATATAATAAAATAAGCCATGACTCTTTCCCGCTGTGGATTTTGGATTACAAGTTGCAAAGATCAAGCCTAGATCAAGCCTGCAGCAATCCCAGGGTCTGATGCAGGACCGGACTATGTCTGTCTTCAGGAATGTTTGTAGTTCGAAAGCTCACAAAGGAGCGTTTTCCAGAGACCGTGCTGAGAAGGAGAAGGGAGATGGGTCACTTTTTCCTCCTGAAGGGGGAAAACTGCAACAAAACCTCTGGCAGGATTTTCATTTTCCTTTCATAGACATTTTGTTTTTTCATTAATTTTTTTCTCCAGGGAGGCAGCCAGAGTGGGCAAAGGGAAATATGTAGGGGAAATAGCCTTGCTGAGATTAAACAAATCTCTGCTGCCGTGTGTCCATCTGCCCGTCCATCTGTGAATAACCTGTAATTATTAATAATATGAGTGATGTCATGAACATTCTGGCAAGAATGCTGAGCCCCAGAGACCACTCTGGAACCAGTCAGCACAGGACAAAGCCGGGAGAATGATCGGCCGTGTTTGCACTGAGCTGAGGATAAATCTGGCTCGCTGGTGTGCGCCGCGCCTGCCAAGCCCTCTCGGCAGTAGGACTGGAGCATATTGGGTTTTCTCATAAACTTCCGATGAGATCAGATTGGCGGCATCTCAAAGGAACACCTCTTATATAAAAAAAGGTTGAGTACACAATCCAGCAAAAAATGTCATTAAAAGGACACATGGTGCTGAGTGGGACAACCTTAAAATCACTGAAAACGGAGTGTTTAAAAGAGCACTGGAGAAACACATCCAAGAAGATGACAAAGAGGGTTGGGGGGAAGTATTGGAGACATTTCCCCTGGGCCCTGTTTCTGTTTTCCATGAAAATACTCATGAAATCATATGGGGGGATGGAGAGAAAAAAAAGAAAAGAAATTCTCAGTAAAAGCCACCCCTAGAAGAGTAGGACTCTAGAATATTCCAGAAATCACTCTATGGCATTTCACACTCGTGATTGACCTGAATAATTGGCAACAGTGCAAACCAATGCTCCAGGGGGTGGTGCAGGAAGTTTCTGATTGGGGCAGGTGGGAGCCAATGGGCAGGTGCCGGCTGGGTGGGAGCCCTTAGCTGTGGGCTGTGAACAGGCCTTGGACCCCTATGTGGCTTCATTGTGGGGCTTTAGTCATCCGAGTGGAGTTGTACAATGGCAGGGGTCTTTGTTGGTGTTGTTCATTATGATATCTCTAGCTCCTAGAACAGGAGTACTATAGTAGGTGCTCAATAGACATTTCCTAAAAGTGTTACTTTATGGTGACTCTGTTACAGATGTCTAAGAGCGTATTTTGTGTCTGGCACAAGTATCTGGTCCAATTCCGGAAGCTACTGGCCAGGGACTGGGTAGTGGGGGTGGGGGTATTAGAGAGAAAGAGACGCACCACCTCTGTGTGATGTGGACATCACACACAGCCCGTTCCTCAGGTCATAGGATTCCATGGAATGGCTCCTTGCACAAGTGTCTGCCTTACTGCACCATGGTGTCCGCCGTTGGCTGTTTACCATGTTGTTAACTCAGCACCAGGATGATTCACAGCTGCCTCCCAGACAGCCTGGTTTCCGTGTGTTGGAAAGAACAGTGGTTTCCATTGCAAAAGTTGTCTTGTTTCAAATAAAACAAAAAGCAGAAGTATAAAGATGAATCTCATCCTGGAATGGATCTCCCATGGGAAACCTGAGAGTTTGGCAAAGGACTCTGATCCACTCCCAGGAAAAAGGAAGGCAATGTGGCAACCACGAGACCAGAACAGAGCAAGCTGCACTCTGCCAGTGAAGTCAAATTGCTCTTGGAAACATGAAAATTAGGATTGATGCTGTCGAACAACACATTCCAAACATACACTCCTAATCACAACAATAATGAGAAAATAAAAATAAAAATGAAAGCAAGAATGGCTAGCTTGTATTAAGCAGCTCCTCTTTGCCAGGCATTTTACATACATCATTTCATTTAATATCCACAGCAACCCTACAAAGTAAAAGCCATTACTATCCCAATTTTGTAGATAAGAAACTGAGATTTGGAGATTAAGTGTATTGCCACTGTCACAAATCTAGGCAGTGGTGGGGCCAGAATTACAAAACAGGTCATACCTGAAACATATAGGTGAAGGCAATGCTTCTAGAATGTAGAAGAAACTGACAAAGAGATAAAACGTCAGAAAATATGACAGACACATAGAGTAGAACTCTGAGGTTCTTGGCTGGGTGCAGTAGCTCACACCTGTAATCCCAGCATTTTGGGAGGCCAAGGTGGGTGGATCGCCTGAGGTCAGGAATTCGAGACCAGTCTGGTCAACATGGTGAAATCCCGTGTCTACTAAAAATACAAAAAATTAGCCAGGTATGGTGGTGTGTGCCTGTAATCCAGCTACTTGGGAGGCTGAGGCAGGATAATTGCTTGAACCTGGAAAGCAGATGTTGCAGTGAGCCGAGACCACACCATTGCACTCCAGCCTGGGTGACAGAGTGAGACTGTCTCAAAAAACAAACAAACAAACAAACAATTCTGAGGTTCTTGGAGAGCCAGAGAAACAGATTTCATAATCAGGGTTATTGATTAAGTTCTAGAACTTAATAAAGTAAAATAAGTACTAGATAAATATTAATGAAATTAAATAAAGCCAATATTGAAAAAATGAAAGAGTCGTGTTCCAGGTAGATTAAATAGGAAGCATCACCAAGCACCACAGCTGGGCCCTAAATTTTGGTGAGGGGGTTTATGGATTCATGTCTGGCTATTCCTTTCCAGCCTCACAGCTCCAGCCTCCTGGAGGACTTCCTGCTCTCCTTGGCTTCTCTAAAGGCTACTGATGCTCTCCCCAGTCTCACAGCCTCCATCTTCTTTCCTCCTTCCTAGCAGAATTCTCCTTTTGTGCAGGTATCGGTCTGCTCTCGTATGTGGTCCTCAGCTGTCTAAGGATGCTGCCTCTGAAGGAGTTTGAATCGAGACCTGGGATTGCTCCAGGCAGTCTGCACACTCCGTGCCCCAGCCACAGTCACAATCCTCCGGGTGAGTCTCAGACCCTCACTAGAGGAGGCAGGAACATTTTTTCTCCTATTGGCCGTAGTGTCCGCAGGCCCAGAGCTCCTGCAGCCTTACTGGGAAAGTGGTCCACAGGTAAAGGTGGGGCTGAGAGAGTCATGTGTTGCAGGGCACCAGAGGTGAGCAAGGTGGAATAAATTTGGGAGAAATCCACCCTACTCTTGTGTCTGTCCACACTCGAGCTGATTTGTTTCTCTATTGTTTCAGCCAGTTGTGTCTGGTTGCCATCTCTGAAATGGAAAACATTCTCACTGACCGTTTCTCCCCTCTGCAACCATTATTTTGTAGTGTGGAGCATTTCCATTTCTGAAATGCAAATTTGTTCCCCACTCATCCCTAGCTTCTGCCATGGTCTAACTTCCTAGCCAGACTTTTGGCACTCCAGGTTCCATGATCCTGGCTACACTATACTTTTTTCTTGATTTGGTTTGGTTTCATATATTTGAGGTTTTGTAAGATCTCCCTCTTTGTGGAATGACTTCACTCTTCACCCTACTCTCTGCAACACACCAGGTAACTTTCTTCTTTGTCAAGTAAAGACCAAGATCTTTTCCTGGAGAGTCTCCCTGGGTCTTAATTCCCTAAGCCTAGATACCCAGTTCCTTCTGTTACCACCTGCATACCTGAAACTGTCCCCTTCCATGGCAATAGTTACATCCTGCTTCATTTCTTCCTCTGACCCCTGCCAGAGGAGCATGAGCTTCTCATGACAAGAGTCCTATCTGTTTCTCTTTATATCCATAACATTTTGCAGGAAGCCTGGCATGGGGAGAAGGTTTGACCACCATATGTTGGATTATACTGAACTATGGTAACATTCTTAAATTTCCAGAAAAAAAAAGAATTCTCCAAGTTCCACAAAATAAAAATGGAGCACATTTAGAAGAACTAAAATCAAGAGAGCTTCAAACTTCTCAACTGTAACAATCAAAGAAAGAAGAGAGCAGAATAATGGTTTCATAATATCTAAAGAAAAAGCATGCAAGTTCTGTTAGTTTTTTAGGGCTGCCATGAGAAAATACCACGGGTTGGGTGGTTATTTTCCGACATTTGTGGAGGCTGGAAGTCCATGATCAAGCTGTCCACGGGGCTGGTTCCTCCTGAGGCCTCCCTCCCTGGCTTGCCAACGGCTGCCTTCTTACCGAGTCCTCACAGCCACTTTTTCCTCTATGCGTGTGCTTTCCTGATGACTCTCTCTGCATGTCCAGATTTTCTCTTCTTATAAGGAACCAGTCAGACTGAATTAGGGCCCACCCTAATGGCCTCATACTAACTTCATTATTTCTTTAAAGACCGTGTCTCCAAATATAGCCCCATTCTGAGGTACTGGGGGTTAGGGCTTCAACATGTGAATTCTGGGGGACACAGTTCAGCCCATAACATAAGCTGCACCGTTATTCTCATGTGAAAACAACAGGAAGGCCCTGTAAGTCTTGCATTTCCCAGAACTTCTGATCAACCCTGGTTCTGTTCTGAGATCACAGGAAGGCTGAGATAAGCCTGAAATACAGATATCTTAAATAAAAATATAATTGTGGGAAAACACTTTTGCTGACCTGTGAAACTAAAAAATCTAAGAGAGAAGTAAAATATATGAATGGGAGATGGACAGTTGTGGATACAGCAAGAGTCAAGAAGAATGTTAAGAGTGGGGGGATTACGGCTATGTCTAACCTATGGGTAATCATTGGAACTCAATCACCTCAACTTCTTTCTTTCTCCACCTCACATCCAATGCATCAGCAAATTGTCAGTACTGCTCTGAAAGGTCTCAGCTCTGACTGTGCCTCACCACCAGACTCTAAGGGGCCTGAACAGGGGCAACAACCTTCTACCTGGTCTCCCTGGAGCCTGGCCCTCACAAGAGGCCAGAGGGATCCTTTAAAATTTAATCAGACTAGCCAGGCGTGGTGGCTCATGCCTGTAATCCCAGCACTTTGGGAGGCTGAAGCAGGCAGATTACCTGAGATCAGGAGTTTGAGACCAGCCTGACCAATATGATGAAACCCCGTCTCTATTAAAAAAATACAAAAATTAACTGGGCATGGTGGCACGCACCTGTAATGCCAGCTACTCAGGAGGCTGAGTCAGGAGAATCACTTGAACCCTGGAGGCAGAGGTTGCAGTGAGCCAAGATCATGCCATTGCACTCCAGCCTGGGCAACAAGAGCAAAACTCCATCTCACAAAAAACAAAACACAAACAAACAAATGCATCAGACCACTTTTAATGTATATCACTTCTCTGCTGAAAAGCTTCTCAAGGCCCTCTCCTTCATTCCAGCCCTTCTCCCCTGCCCTGGTCTTGTCAATTTTCCTTCCTGCTCCAGCCCTACTCGCTCCCTTGTTGATCTTTAAGAACGTGCCCCAGGGTCTTTGCACTGGCTATTCCCACTACCTCACTTTCCCCACCAGTTATTTCCATGCCTTATTTCTCTCTTCATTTGGTTCTTGGTTTTAATGCCAGTGTAGCCTGTGACCCCAGAGAAGATGGCTCTCTGTCTTCCTCTCCCCGTCTCTGACCTTGCCTCATTTTCTCCACAGTGCTCCTTACTCTCTACCATGTTGGTACATTGCCTGTCTTCTTCCACTAGAACATCGGAGCACAGACCAGAGACTCCCCACTCTGCCTTCTGTTGAGTCCTCTGTGCCTGGGGCAGTGTTTGCAGGGTGTGAGCTCAGTATGGATTTCCTCCATGAATTAACAAAGGCGAGATGCCAAAACCAGAAGAAAAAAAAACGGTCTCAAAATACAGGACTAAAGTCATGAAAAATGGGCAAGGCTGGGTGTGCAAGCATGACCCCCACCCTCCTTAAAAGAACCCCAAAGGCCAGTCGCGCTGAGACCTCATGAGCACTGGGATGACAGCCATTTTACAAATTTGGGTGTGATGCCTGAGACCATAGCAGTGAGAAGAACGGAGCGTGTACCTTCCAAGTAATTTTAAATGTTAGATCCAGGTAGACCATGGTTAATGCATCAAAAATGATAAGCGATGAGGCTTATCTAACTGATGATAACAACAGACAGTGTTGATGACTATGCCAGTGACCACAAGGGTTTAAATTCACCCATCCAAAAAAACTCCAGGTCACTGGGTAGGTTAAAAATTAAAATCTAACAGAATGTTGCTTATTAGACATCCAACTACACAAAAAGAAAAGATTAGAAATAGAGAAGGAAAGCAGATACGCATGCTCAATCTTAAATACTAGATTAGAAATCTGATTTATTTTGATAAAAATATAAAAAATAAAAAATGCATGACAATTAAATTCCTTGGATAGGGTCAAATAATATAGCATCAAGGTATTTTAAATAAAATCCATGAGAAAAGTAGCAGTGGAGATGGTTAGATATTGACAAAAACATGATCATAAGGCGATACATGCATTCACTATTAGTAGGAAATGCAAATAAAGTAGGAGTAGAGGGAAGGTCGTCAACATAAATAATAAGAGTAAACAGATACATGTAATATCATTTTGCCATAACAGGAATCACTCATCTCTATTAAAAATTTTCTGTAACAAGATGGAATATAAATACAACTGATAAAACCTTCTAATTAAAAGATCACCCTTTGATCCAAACACAAAGGCAAATGGACACTAAACAAAGCCCTAAAGAAAATCTAAATAAACTTAAAAGAACAGAGGATTTCAGGGGCTTCATTCTCTGGTAGGAAGAGGAAAGTAACAGAAATTATAGACGTGATGAATACATCCAAGAGCTAGTTTTCTGAAAGACAGTGCAAAAACAATAACATTTACAAATCTCCAGAGAATCTAACTACAAGTGAAAAGGAGAAAGTAAACATAAACCACATTAGAAATGAACAGGGGAAAAAATAGTAATAATAATAATAATAAAGAAGAAGAAATAATAATAATAATATTAATAATAATACATTTTGGAGACTTCTCTGCTTGTTGCATGTTCCCAGATTTGGAAATAGCAAGGTGTTCCACCTGCTGTGAGTGGTGCCCTCAGAACATGGGAGGCCAGGCTGGGGCTGGGGAGGTGTTATGGCAGGCGGGGGCTCTAGCTTTTGCAGGGTTCCAAGCCATGGGGGTTAGGGGTTATTTCTTGGTTGGATGTTGGTTGGTTTCAGGTTTTTTTGGCGGGTATGTAGGTTCATTTTAGACCAGTATTGCCACAGGTTCTCAAATGAGAGAAAAGTGTGGGGCTGAGTCAGTCCTTTTTTGTTTTATTTGGAGGTTTGTTTACATTTTCAGCTCAGAGAAGATAATATTCCATGTATCATCTTAGAGCGTGTCTCTCGTCTTCCACCATGGGCCAATTCTCCTTTTCATCCTTTAGGGTACCTTTGCCATTTTGACGACTCACACAGACCTTAAACTGCATTCCTTAATGTGGTTATGGCTGTTTAAACTAAAATTACAAGATGTTAAAAAAAAATATTGAAAATGGAAAAACAAAAATAAGAAGACTTTATTTGTAGATGACAGGCATACTTAACGAGAAAAGCCAAAGCAAGCAGATTTTAAAAGTGGGAGAATTAATAAAGGGGTTTAAGTACGACTACCATTTACAGGGTAAATTGTCAAAAATGGAATGGATTCCTTTGCTGTAGCGAAGACTACATGGATCCCTTCTGCCAATGTCATTCCGTTCCTGAAGCAGTGGGAAGCATCGCTTAGAACCCGGGGAATCTGCCGAGGCAGGACTGAAGAGAACCAAGCAACGCTATTGGAATAGAGACATGCCGTGGGCTAGATGCAGTGAGACTCCGCGCTTTGGGGCAGCAGGGGACTGGGGGCTAGGTCCTGTCCTTTTGGAGTGCCTGCTATGTGCTTTGCATTAATTTTATTAATAATTGTTCTCAGACTTTAGCGAAAAATCACCCCAAGAAAGAGTGAAACGTGGAGGTTCCCAGGTCTCTGCCAGGGGCTTCAGCACATCTGCGCGGGGCTGAAATCTACTTTTAGTCCAGTGAGACCCTGAGGCAGAGTCCCCGATGCCTGTGTGAGGTTCGCAGCTCCGCCCCCTGGGCCTCACTCCTGATTTTCCGATGAGGAGGAGCAGAGCTGAGCAGGATGCAGCGACCCACTCACAGTGCCGCTGGCCGTGGGTTTGCCTTGTTTGGCTTCTGCAGACAGAGGGTGCGACGGTGTGTGTGTGGGCCCGTGGACGCCCGTGCAGGCACATATGTACATGTGTGCCATGCATGAGATGCTTGTCTTCGCCACTGCAAGCATCAGGGACCACCTGCACTAAGAGGTGCTGTGCAGATCCCAGCCCATTTCTCAGGACTCCATGGGCGCCCACAGGACGTGCTCTCCTCCCTGCGAGGGAAGTGGCTCCTGGCGGTCTGGGCTGCTGTTGCTAGGAAACCGCTCCCTTCGATTGTGTATGTCGAGCATGCCTGTGTTTGTCTTTGGCTCTCAGAAGGACAAAATTCACCATGTGGCGACAGAGAAATAATATTGAAAACTACTTACAAATGAAAGAAGTGCCAAATGGTGCCCTGGATTGCAGATGCTCCCTGTGCTGCTGGCGTCGCGTGGACGGGGACCCCGGCTGCATTCTGAGGCGCTGCTCTCTCTCCCATGCACTGTGCCTTGCTCCCAGATCTCCCAGATAACTCTGTGCACAGCCCTGTCCTGTGTTCCCCTGGCATGCCGGCCGTGGTGTGCAGGTTTGCAGGGCAGCATGGGGCTTGTGGCTTGCCCTTTGTCCCTGCTCTCTCCCTCTTTGTCGAGACAGGCATCCAGGCAGAAGGGCAGGCCACATGTAAGTCTGAGCCGCCTCTTAGTGTCTGGAGAAGTGGGGAGCCGTGGAGACCTGGCAGGGCACACTTCACCGATTTGGAGGCAGAAGATGCTAGGGAGACAGTGGTAACTGCTTTTGAGGTGGCGCTGGTCTGTCCTGACCACCTGTGACTCTGTGGGCAAAGGTCAAGGTCGCATTACAGCCTGTGGGTCAGGATGCTGGGGCTGTATCAATTGGCTGGCTGCCTGGGAGAGAACTGGGGATTTTCTCGCCATACAGCCGGAAGGAGAGTTCACTCTGGTGCCTGGTGGCCTCTTCCCAATTGCCTCTTTCCCTGCTACACTTCTAGTTGCTCACACCCCCAGCTCATCCATTTGTGTCAGGGCCTCCGGGTCCTTGGTGCCCTGGCACACACCAGGCCTTGGCTCTGGTTGACATGTGACTTTGAACTCCCCACCCTGGGGCCGCTTGTTCCAGCAGGCAATTCCCTGGACTGACCTCCTTTCAAGTTCTCCGAGTTGATCATGGCCCCTGGTGCGAGCTTGAGCATTTCCTGCCACCTCCTGTCTGCCTGCTGATGCCCTGGGCATCTCCAGCAAGCCCCCTGCAGACCCTCTGTAACCTACAAGCAAGCAGAGCAGGGAGAGGCTGTGCAGGCGATCAGGCGCTCTGGCTGACCAGGATGCCTTAAGATGAAATATGAGTAAGAATATGCACTGGGGGCCTGTGGGTCCTGCTGGCAAACTTTCACCTTGTCTGGCCTCCATGTGGGACCAAACCTGCCTCCCGACCTCCCTTGGCAGGTGGAGGCGTGAGTGTTGGGGGCCGCTGAACACTAGGAAGTGTCCTCATGCATCACAATTACAGAAACACCTGTGCTAAATACCTTTGTGCGGGTTGGTTGTGCAAATTCACGAGGTGTTCAATTGCTTCCAAATTTCTCATTTCTACACTGTCAACAAGCCGCAGGTGTGCACGGCATGAGCCGCCACCGCTGTGGTTTGGAGGCCTGTGCTGACAGCTTTGCATCCAGCATGCATTTGTCCTCACCAGCGCCCTGCACCCCATGTATATCCCCGCATTTACAGAGGGCTTGGAGGAGATTCGTCACGTCGTACCCGCCTCTCGGCTCTTGGCATCCAAGGATGGGAGGAGGGAACAGAAGGTAAAAGCGCCGCGGATGGAGCTCTCAGGTGGGACTGAGGCCTTACCGATGGAAAATGGGAAGCAGAGCCACAAGGAGTTTCTGCTCAAGAGAACAGACGGGCTCGAGGTGCGTGCTGCTGGCCTGTGCTTGCATCTGGCCTGGGCTATTTTAAAGAATTTTGCAATCATTACCAATATCAAATGTCAAGAACGTTCACCTATTAAATCTGGATTTCTGGCTCATTTTGGTCCATGGACAATCTGTCCTGCAGAGCCCACATCCCCCTGTTTAAAGCACAATTATTGGCCTCCTCTGTGGAAGGAACATACCCTTGTTGGCACGCTTCATGCCCGACCATCCCTTGCTGGGCCCCTGTAGGCAGTTGCGGGTGGCAAGTGGCTGAGAAAGCTGCTTCCACATGCACACAGGCAGCTGGGCAGATGCATGGCATCCTCCTCTGGACGGCAGCCTCGAGAACGGGCTTACAGAATGCTGCACACCCCACACTTGAATATTTTTCTAGATTTGTGCAGAAAATTGTTCCTGAGTATTTCCTAATTTAGAAACATAACACTGGGAATTTCCTGCTGGCAATGTTTTGGATTGAGACTTTAAGTGTTTTCTAGCTTTCTAGTTGGTGAGTAGCCAAAACTGCTTGGTGTTCTTTGTGACTGTCTCTACCCCTGAAGATGCTCCTCCTGTCGCATGATCAGCCCTGGCAACCACAAGTCCTGTTGCTGCAGGGCCGGTGCTCCCATGGGAAGGAGTTGAACCAGTGTCCCGGGACTCTGCCCTTTGTGCTGGGACCAGAGCTTCATCCAGTTCTCCATCCTCATGTCAGCCCCCAGGGGTGGAGCAGGGGTGCTGGGGGGCATCCTCCTCTCTCAGTTGGCTTCGGCATCTCTGGCTGCCTGTGAGCTCCATACAGCTGCTCTGCCAGTGCAGGTGTTTCCGAGTAAATAACCACTCCCTTAATAAGTCCAGACTCAGTCACTTTTTTAACAAAAGAGGTTCCACACGCTTCTGGAAGGCTGGATGCACTCACAGCAACCTTTGCCCACCTCACTATTTGATCACTGACAGTAAGTTTCCATCTCCCTAGGCATATCAGGAACTGCACAGGATAGAATAAAATTATTACGACATGCACCTCTTGAGTGCCTACTTTGTGTCAAGAACCGTGCTAACCCAAAAGCACAGCGGTGAGCGGATTACACATGGATTCTGCCCTTGCTGCTGCAAACTCATGAAGAACATGCCAGACATGCAGACAGCTCAGAAAAGAGCCAGGGGCCAGGCTGCAGTGCCTTCTGCCAGGGCTCTTGCAAGCAGGGGCCATGTAGGCTGAGGATGTGAGGGAATGCTTCCCAGCAGCAGTAGCGTTTGAGGTCTTGCAGGATGGAGGACGACCATTCCAGGCAGGGGTACTGAAGACAGCGTGGACACACAAAGCTGGCGACACCAGGTCAGAGGAAACAGACACACTCAGCTTCCCATGAGTGCATGAAAGATCCAGGCTGGAGCCTTCTCTGGGAGGAAGTTGGTCTGGGGTGGGGCCGAGGGGGCCGAGTCTCCCCTACCTGAAGGAAGAGAGGGTTAGACGTCGCACGTGTGTATTCTCATCCCTCCGTCTCCTCTCTCACGACGGCATTTTCTCGAGTACTTCCTCTCATGAACACTGCACACCATTCCCCTGTCTGCTCTCTCTCCACCTACTAGCAAGGCAAAGCTCCCAGCCTGCCCCCGCCTGGACACCTGCTGGCAAAAATCTGCAGCCCCACTGATTGGCCTCAACCTGAAATCAGGACCACTGATTCAAGGGACACTCGACCATGCAGCCAACTCAGCTGCCCTGCTCTTGTGTGTCTCTTCTCCCACTCTTCGACGTGATTCTTCCACACCATCTTCTCTCTCCCCATCTTCTCAAACTCCTCATTTGGCTTTCCCCTACCAATCTCCTAGCCAGGACCTTATTCTTATGTCACTGAGCAAAACCATTAGATGGGGACCGAGCATCTTCCCACCACCACCTCAACCCGTCACCTGCATCTGTCTCCACCTTCATGTCCTGGAGGAGGAAGAGCCTTGCTCCCATCAGAGGGAGCTCCTCCTCCTGGGTGGGGGCCCTTCTTTTGCCTTCCTAGGACCTTGAGTCTGCCATTGTGCCCCTGTCTCTGGCATTGCTAATGTCCCTCTCTGCATTGGATAATGGCCTGCAGCGTGCATGAAGGTGTCTTAAGGAGACTGTCCTCTGGGGCCCTCACCTCTATCCAGCGATGGCTGTACTTCTCCTCCAGGCCAGCCAAGGCCCCTGCTGGGTGAGGCGTGTGTTCATGTGTTGGTCCCCAATGTCCCTTGTTTGAAGAGTGATGTCTATTTTTTCTGCTGGTGCCCTGGCCAGGTGGCTGCCTCCAGCTCCCCTGGCTCCTGTGCTGTGATGAAAATCTCCCCAGTCCCAGGCTTTTGCGTCCCGCAGTGAAACAGCCTTGCCTTGCCCCTCACCTGGCGGATCCCAATCAGCCTTTATATTATAGCTGAAGAGTCACTTCCTCAGGGCACCTGCTTCCCTGGCCACAGAGGCCAATTTTCCCTCCCGTTAGAGGCTTCCCCTGCGTCTCTGTAGACCTGGCACCATGAGAGTGTCAGATTTGAGCGGTGTGTTTTTTGATATGGGAGTGTTGGCTGGAAGTTGGAAGACTTGTTCGTGAGCCCCTTGCTCCTCTGTGCAGGAGCCTGAAGCCGGCCCCAGTGGCTTTGTCCTGACCGCATGCCGCTGCCCTGAGGACCGCACTCTCTCCTGGCTGGCAGCCCTGCTCCAAAGCTTTCTGAGCACTTCCAGCCGGAGCTCGGGGCAGGTGGGCATCACTTTCATGAATTGTCAGTTTACCGTTGAAGAACGGGAGGAGGGAGAATTGAAAGGAAAGGAGAGAGGGAGGAGCGTAGAGTTGGCACCTTGCTGTTGCGGCCGAGGTGCACCAAAGTGTCACCAGAAGCTGGGACAAAGCCGGGGGTGGTTCCTCCCTCAGAGCCTCAGAGAAGCCCACCTTACTGACAACTGGACTCCTGGTCTCCAGAGTGGCAGGAGAACACACTTCTGAGGCTTGGAGCCCCCTGCATTGTGAAAAGTTGTTACGGCAGCCCCAGGAAATGGATAAACCAATCTGAAAACATCAGGGGATTTGGTAACATGGATCTCATTGGCATAAAATAAATAGGCAGAAAATCTAATTCTTTAAATCTGTTTGCGTTTTGGCACATTGGCTGATCCATTTCACTATCCCATAATTGAATAAATACATGAAAACTATTTTGTTTTTGAAAATGGAGGCGACAGGAGCCTGCAGTGCACGTCAGAGGGCACACAGAGGGAGGTCACCCCCAGGACCCAGCTGACCCCACAGGATAGAATATTTCCAAGTGTTGCAGCCTCCGTAAGGACTAGGGGTCACAGCGCTGCTGTTCTACAAATTTATCTCGGAATCATTTTCACAAACTCTGTTTTGGGTTAAAGACAGAAATCTATCAAACAGCACACAGATTAACTTATCACTGAGTTAAATGGGTTGTCAGTGTGGGGAGCCTGGGCTCGGCCCAGTGAATTCAAATGCATGTAAATTTCCCTGGTGGCAGAAGAGAGGATGGTGGGGCTGTCAGCCGGTGACATGTGGAAATACATTAACAGTGTTTAAAATACATTTGAAGGGGCCAGCTCATATTTTGATAACACACTCCCTGACAAATGATTTGTGGAAGATGGGAAATTCCGGACTCATCATCAATTCCAGAGGAATCTTTGTAATAAGCCCCTCCCAGGATGTTGGGTGTTTTAGACAAGTTCTAAAACAATTAACAATGCCTGCCTGGGCCAAAGCAGGTCCCCTGTGCCGCTGAGGGATGGAGTCAGCATTCTGATAGCGTTGCTTGTCAGCATCACTCCAGCTTACAAAAAAAAATGATTAAAAACTTCAAAAGAACCAGTTTCATTGTGTTATACACCTGTGCAGTGGCTACCCCACACGGAAGGCACTGGATCCTCTCAATTCTGCAGCTAACTTGGCTCGGTGATTTTAGTCTTGCATAATTGGTTGGAAACTGAATGTCCTTGACTTAACATAATTATTCTTAGTGTTTAAGGAAAAGAGAGCTACTGAGAGCCACACTGTGTCTGTTTAAAGAATGGACCTGTCCCTTTGGGGTGTGAGTTGGTTTTCGTAACTGCAGGGCTTGCTGGATGTCTCCCCAGTTTTCAAGTGAGGCCCCAAAGTAAGTGACTCTTGAATGGTAAATGTGGGTTGTCTATACCCCCAGCTTCCCTGGATAAATAGAGCAAGTTCTTCTATAAAGATAAGTCACAATCTCTTGTCACCTCCTGGGTCCCTTCTTGCTCTCCTAGCCATGTGGAGTCCTGGAGTCCTAATTATATCCCAATTCCAATCTCTCCAGGTCTCCTTTAAAAGTGGCGCTCAAGAGCCGGCGTCTCCTGACAATGCCAGAGATACAGTGGAGCTGGACCCTTTCTTGAGCTAGAAATAAATTCATTGATAATTCCATGAGCTAAACTGGAACTGTGGTCCCTTTCTCGATATATTCCTTTTAAATCATACGTATTCATATCTGAATTGACGTGACAGAATAATGAACTAGGTCTTGGTCCTGATCTCACTCAGGACACACACAATTCTAAAACTACAAGACAAGGGCTGCAATGGCAGAACGTACAGGGAGCTTTGTAAGCACAGTGGTCTGGCACCTAACTCAGAGTAGGGCTGAGAGCCAGAGGTGGGCAGGCTACCCAAGGGAGGCCAGGAGTTGGCGAGGTGCAGATGAGCAGGGAAGAATGATCATGGCTGGGCCCCCCCGCCATGTGTAAAGGTATGAGAATCGAGCATTCATTATGCACCTACTCTGTGCTATGTCCTGGAACTCAATTTGGGGATTTGGAAGGACAAGACGAACCTCCTTCAAGGAGGCCGTTGGAGGAAACGACCTTGTCTGATCTGAGAATCACGGATCACCGTCAGTACCCGAGTAGAACCTGTGTCTCCGGAAGCAGGTCTGGGATGGCCACTTCTCTCTAGCAGGATTTCTCAGCCTCAGTGTTATTGACATTTGGACTGGAGAGTCCTTCACTGTGGCGAGCTGTCCTGTGTGTTACGGTTTCACCACATCCCTGGCCTCTACACATGATGTGCCAGGGGCACCACGCAGCCTCAAGTTGTGACAACCAAAACTGTCTCCAGACATTGCCAAATATACCATCAGAGGTACCATGATTTTACTTGCCAGTAACTACTCTACAGCCACAGGGAGAGCAAGAAAGCTCTGTCTTCCTTTCTTCATCACTGAATGTGGAATCGGGTAGGTTATGACTAAGAGGCCTAAGTTCAAAGGGCTCAGACAGGTAGGAGGGTGTCATTTTTTCAGACAACAGTCCAGCATTGTTGGGTGGCCCACAGTGGGCAGACAGGGCCCCTGCTGAGCGGTGCAGAGACCAGACATCTCCGTCTTGTGACTTGGGTCTAAGGTGTTGCTCCTGACTGAGGGTGTAACCTGCTCCACGAGGGCCTTGGAGAGGAAGCAAAGAGCAAGTTGGGGGAGCAACGTTATCACTGAAATCCAGCAGGAAGCTGCCCACGGGGGTTCTGTTTACTTTTCCACAGTCACGTCACCCTTCCTTGGTGCAAGCCCAGCAGCGAAGTTAACCCACCGCTGGGTGGCCATGCCCCGGTGACAATGCAGGGGAAGGTGGCAGTTACTAAGAGGAGGAGGGCAGTGGGACACCGGAGAAGTGACAAGTCTCTGCCACACCCGACAGATGCCCGAGGGGAGCCTGCTGGGCATGGACATAGACTCAGGCACTGGGGACAGGCAGTGGGTCAGACAGATAGTCCCTGTCCCAACAGCACATATACCGCACTGAGGAGGAGAGAGGCTGACAGTTACAAAAAGAAATGAATGTAAGTTTTGATAAGTACCTTGAAGGAAATAAATCAGGGCACTGAGGGAGAGAGAATAAAAGTGTGGGGGACTGACTTTAGACTAGTGGGTGGAGAGGGCGTCACGTAGGACATGACAACTGAGGTGAATCTTGTGTGACCAGAGGGAGCGAGCCATGGGCAGCAAGGCTGTGTATGTGGTGTGTGTGTGTGCAGTGTTGGTATGTGTGCTGTGTGTGCATGTGTGTGGGGTGTGTGGTGTGTGTGTAGTGTGTGTGCACATGTGTGGTGTGTGAGCGTGATGTAGGTATATGTAGTGTGTGTGTGGGTGCAGGGTGTGTGGGCAGTGTGTGCACGTATGTGTGTGCATGTGGTATAGGTATGTGTAGCGTGTGTTCACATATATGGCATGTGTGCAGGTATGTGTAGTGTGTGCATGTGTGTGCACATGCAGTGTAGGTGTGGGTAGTGTGTGTTCACATGTGTGGTTTGCACATGTGTGTAGGTATATGTAGTGTGTGCATGTGTGTATCAGGGGCCTGTGCATGTGTGTGGTGTGTACATGCAGTGTAAGTATGTGTAGTTTATGTTCACATGTGTGTACACATGTGAGTCAGTGTCTGTGTGTAGGTACATGTAGTGTGGTGCACATGTGCGTGTGTGTGTGTGTATGTGTAGGTAGTCAGGGAAGTACATTCCAGGCAGAGAAGGCATGTGCAAGCCATAAGGCAGAGAAACAGAGCCAACATAAACCCTCTCTCTGGATGCATACTGCAGTGAGCCATGATTATACCACTGTACTCTAGCCTGGGTGACAGAAGCAAGACCCTGTCTCAAAACAAAACCAAGCCAAACAAAATATTAGAATCAGCTTATCAGATTCCACAGAACATTGTACTAGAATTTTACTAGGAGCATGGTATATTTTGTGCTATTTTTATGTCTTCCAATAAATTGTATTGCTTTCTTTATCAAAGTTCATTTTTCTTTGCCAGTTTTGTCTCATTTTCTCTAAGCTTTTTTACCTTGAGTTTTTTTTTAACTACAGAAAAGTTGAAAAATTGGTACAATGAATCTTCACATAGTCTCCACCAAAATTTATAAATTATTAATATCTTATCATGTTTATTTTTTATGAACAATTAGAGAGTAAGTTGCAGAAGTCGTGATACCTCACCCCTATATGATTACATTTCCAATGAAAGAAACCAGTTTTCTGCAGAACCACAGTACTGTCATCGTAAACAAGACATTGAATCGAATTAGAGTTCCCTGTTGTTAAAAACTCAAGGTAAAAAAGAAGAGGGACCTGACCATTGCAAGAAAAACAAACGAACAGAAAGCAACAGCAACAGTATCAACAAATAAAAAGTCCCCACGAAAACCCATCCAAGGGTCAGCCGCCTCAAAGATTGACACTAGACAAACTCATGAAGATAAGAAAGAATCAGCAAAAAAATGCTGAAAACCCAAAGGGTCAGATTGCCTCTTCTTCTCCAAATGATTGTAGTGCCTTTCCAACAAGAGTGCAGAACTGGATGGAGTATGAGATGGACAGAATTGATAGAAGTAGGCTTCAGAAGGTGGATAGTAAGAAACTTCAGTGAGCTAAAGGAGCATGTCCTAACCTAATGCAAAGAAGCTAAGAACCTTTACAAAAGGTTAGAGGAGCTTCTAACAAGAATAACCAGTTTAGAGAGGAACATAAGGGACCCAATGGAGCTGAAAAACAAGGCACAAGAACTTCATGAAGCATACACAAGTATCAATAGCCAAATAGATGAAGGAGAAGAAAGGATATCAGCATTTGAAGACCTGGCTGAAATAAGGCATGCAGACAAGATTAGAGAAAAAAGAATGAAAAGGAATGAATGAAACCTCTGAGAAATATGGGACTATGTAAAAAAACCCAACCTATGACTGATGGGAGTACCCAAAAGTGATGGGGAGAATAGAACCAAGTTGGAAAACGTGCTTCAGGATACTACCCAGGAGAACTTCCCCAACCTAGCAAGATAGGCAACATTCAAATTCAGGAAATACAGAGAACACCACTAAGATACTCCACAAGAAGATCAACCCCAAGACGCATAATCATCAGATTCTCCAAGGTAGACGTGAAGGAAAAAATGTTAAGGGCAGCCAGAGAGAAAGGCCAGGTCACCTACAAAAGGAACCCCATCAGACTAACAGTGGATGTCTCAGTAGAAACCCTACAAGCCAGAAGACAGTGGGGGCCAATATTCAACATTCTTAAAGAAAAGAATTTTCAACCCAGAATTTAATATCCAGCCAAATGAAGCTTCATAAGCAAAGGAGAAATAAAATCATTTCCAGACAAGCAAATGATGAGGGATTTTGTCACCACCAGGCCTGACTTGCCAGAGCTCCTGAAGGAAACACTAAATATGGAAAGGAAAAACTGGTACCAGTCACTGCAAAAACACACCAAAATATAAAGACAAGTAACACTATGAAGAAACTGCATCAACTAGTGTGCAAAATAACCAGATAGCATCAGGATGACAGAATCGAATTCACATATAACAATATTAACCTTAATGGTAAAGGAACTAAATGCCCCAATTAAAAGACACAGACTGGCAAATTGTATAAAGAGTCAAGACCCACTGGTGTGCTGTATTCAGGAGACCCGTCTCACATGCAAAGACACACATAGGCTCAAAGTAAAGGATGGAGGAAAATGTACCAAGCAAATGGAAAGAAAAAAAAAAAAAGCAGGGGTTGCAATCTTAGTCTCTGACAAAACAAACTTTAAACCAAAAAAGATTAAAAAACACAAAGAAGGGTATTACGCAATGGTAAAGAGATCAAATCAACAAGAAGAGCTAACTATCCTAAATACATATGCACCAAACACATAGGAGCACCCAGATTCATAAAACAAGTTCTTAGAGACCTACAAAGAGACTTAGACTCCCACACAATAATAGTGGAGACTTTAACACCCCACTGTCAATATTAGACAGATCAATGAGACAGAATATTAACAAGGATATTCAGGACTTGAACGCAGCTCTGGATCAAGTGGACCTAATAGACATCTACAGAACTCTCTACCCCAAATCAACAGAATATACATTCTTCTCAGTGCCACATGGCACTTACTCTAAAATTAACCACATAATTGGAAGTAAAACACTCCTCAGCAAATGTGAAAGAACTGAAATCAAAACAGTCTCGCAGACCACAGTGCAATCAAATTAGAACTCATGATTAAGAAACTCACTCAAAACTACACAACTACATGGAAATTGAACAACCTGCTCCTGAATGACTCCTGAGTAAATAATGAAATTACGGCAGAAATCAAGAAGTCCTTTGAAACCAATGAGAACAAAGAGACAATGTACCAGAATCTCTGGGACACAGCTAAGGCAATGTTAAGAGGGAAATTTATAGTACTAAATGGACAGATTAGAAAGCTAGAATGATCTTAAATCAACACCATAACATCACAATTAAAAGAGCTCGAGAAGCAAGAGCAAACAAAGCTAGCAAAACACAAGAAATAACTAAGATCAGAGCAGAACTGACAGAGATAGAGTCACAAAAATCCCTTCAAAAAATTGAATCCAAGAGCTGGTTTTTTGAAAAAATTAACAAAATTGATAGACTGCTAGACAGACTAATAAAGAAGGAAAGAGAGAAGAATCAAATAGACACAATAAAAAATGATAAAGGGGATATCACCACCAATCCCACAGAAATACAAGCTACCATCAAAGAATACTATAAATGCCTCTATGCAAATAAACTAGAAAATCTAGAGTAAATGGGTGTATTTCTGGACACATACACTCTCCCAAGACTCAACTAGAAAGAAGTCGAATCCCTAAAAACACCAATAACAAGTTCTGAAATTGAGACAGTATTTAATAGCCTACCAACCAAAACAAGGCCAGTACCAGATGGATTCACAGCCAAATTTTACCACAGACATAAAGAGGAGCTGGTACCATTCCTTCTGAAACTATTCCAAACAATTGAAAAGGAAGGACTCCTCCGTAATTCATTTTAGGAGTCCAGCATCATCCTGGTGCCAAAACCTGGCAGATATACAACAACAAAAAGAAAACATCAAGCCAGTATCCATGATGAACATCGATGCAAAAATCCTCAGTAAAATACCGACAAACCCAATCCAGCAGCACATCAAAAAGCTTATCCACCATGATCAAACCAGCTTTATCCCTGGGATGCAAGGCTGGTTCAACATATGCAAATCAATAAACATAATTCATCACATAAAGAGAATCAATGACCAAAACCACATGATCATCTCAATAGATGCAGAAAAGGCCTTCAACAAAATTTAACATCCTTTCATGTTAAAAACTCTCAATAAACTAGGTATTGATGGAACAAATATCAAAATAATAAGAGCTGTTTATGACAAACACACAGACAATATCATACTGAATGGACAAAAACTGGAAGCATTCCCTTTGAAAACTGGCACAAGACAAGAATGCCCTTTCTCACCACTGCTATTCAATGTAGTATTGAAAGTCATGGCCAGGTCAATCAGACAAGAGAAAGAAATAAAGGGTATTCAAATAGGAAGAGAAGAAGTCAAATCAACTCTGCAGATGACGTGATTCCGTATTTAGAAAACCCCATCATTTCAGCCCTAAAGCTCCCTAAGCTGATAAGCAACTTCAGCAAAGTCCCAGGATAAAACATCAACATGCAAAAATCACAAGCATTCCCATACACAAACAATAGACAAGCAGAGAGTTAAATCATGAATAAACTCCCATTCACAATTGCTACAAAGAAAACAAAATACCTAGGAATATAGCTAACAAGGGATGTGAAGGACCTCTTCAGGGAGAACTACAAACCATTGCTCAAGGAAATAAGAGAGGACACAAACAAATGGAAAAATCATTCCATGCTCATGGATGGGAAGAATCAATATCGTGAAAATGGCCATACTGACCAAAGTAATTTATAGATTCAATTCTATTCCCATCAAACTATCATGGACAATCTTCAAAGAATTAGAAAAAACTACTTAAAATTTCATATGGAACAAAAAAAGAGCTCATATAGCCAAGGCAATCCTAAGCAAAAGGAGCAAAGCTGGAAGCAGCACGCTAGCTGACTTTGAACTATATTACAAGGCTAAAGTGACCAAAACAATTTGGTACTGGTACCAAAACAGACATACAGACCAATGGAGTAGAACAGAGGCCTCAGAAATACCACGCATCCACAACTATCTGATCTTTGACAATCTGGACAAAAAAACAAGCACTGGGGAAAGTATTCCCTATGTAATAAACAGTGCTGGGAAAACTAGCTAGCCATATGCGGAAAACTGAAACTCCAGTTTTCCTTATACCTTATGCAAAAATTGACTCAAGATGGATTAAAGACTTAAATGTAAAACCCCAAACCATAAAAAGTCTGGAAGAAAACCTAGGCAATACCATTCAGGACATAGGCATGGGCAAAGACATCATGATGAAAACACCAAAAGCAATTGCAACAAAAACCAAAAATGACAAATGGGATCTAATTAAACTAAAGAGCTTCTGCACAGCAAAAGAAACTGTCATCAGAGTGAACAGGCAACCTACAGAATGAGAGAATATTTTTGTAATCTACCCATCCGACAAAGGTCTAATATCCAGAATCTACAAGGAACTTAAACAAATTTATAAGAAAAATACAAACAATCCCATCAAAAAGTGGGCAAAGGATATGAACAGACACTTCTCAAAAGAAGACATTCATGCGGCCAACAAAATAAGAAAAACAGCTCAACATCACTGACTATTAGAGAACTACAAATCAAAACCACAATGAGATACCATCTCACACCACTCAGAATGGCGATTATTAAAAAGTCAAGAAACAATAGTTTCTGGTGAGGCTGTGGAGAAATAGGAATGCTTTTACATTGTTGGTGAGACTGTAAATTATTTCAACCATTGTGGAAGACAGTGTGGCGGTTCCTCAAGGATCTAAAACCAGAAATATCATCTGACTCAGCAGTCCCATTACTGAGTGTATACCTAAAGGAATATAAATAATTCTGCTATAGAGATATATGCACATGTGTGTTTATTGCATATATACAATATTTACAATATTGTATTTACAATTACAAATAGCACTATTTTCAATAGCAAAGACATGGAACCAACCCAAATGCCCATCAATGCTAGACTGGATAAAGAAAATGTGGTACATGTACACCATAGAATACTATACAGTCATGAAAAGGAACGAGATCATATACTCATAAGTGGGAGTTGAACAATGAGAACACATGGACACAGGAAGGGGAACAACACACACTGGGGTCAGTCGGGAAATGGGGGGCGAGGGGAGGAAGAACATTAGGACAAGAGCTAATGCATGGATTCAGGGCTTAAAACCTGGATGATGGGTTGATGGGTGCAGCAAACCACCATAGCACATGTATACCTATGTGACAAACCTGCACATTCTGCACTTGTATCCTGGAACTTAAAGTTAAAAAAAAAAAAAAAGGAATTATTGTCTGGGGTGATAGTTTGAACCCATATTATTATATAGCCTTTCATTGAATCATTTGACATCCACTGATGATCCTTGCCTTAGTCTATTGCAGTAGTGGTGGCAAGATGGTATTTTTAATTTTAAGATCCCTTTTGCATTTACAAGCTGACATCAACTCTGTAGAAGAGCTTTCATTCTTACCCCATCTCCTTTTCTTTCTTGATTATCACTATGGACACATGAGTTTTTTATTTTTAAAAAAAGTTATAGTCCATTACCATATTTACTTTTTCTGACCCTCAGCCTGATCCAAATTTGGGCAATTTAATATTTAAACTCCCTCCTGTGTTCCTCAAATCCATTCTAATCATTTTTGAGCACTTCTTTGACTTCTGAGAAGAACATATTCTAGGCTTTCCTTGTACTTTCCTTATCTGCCACTTCCAAGCTCCTCAGAGCTAGAATTGGCAGTTTTTCCAAAGAACACTGGTTGATTTTAGTGGGAAAACATTTAGTCAATAAGGTTTTTGCCTTTTTTTTTGATTGACCTTACTGTAGTTTTTATGCTATTATAGGTGGTATTTTGAAAACTGCAATCTTGGTTGCTTATCACTGGTGTATAAAAGAATTGATTTATGTATATTGATATTATATCTAGTAAATTTGGCAACCTCTTTATTAATTCTAATTATTTGTGTAATTGCTTGGGTTTTCTATGTATGCAATCTTATCATCTATAAATAATGATAGTTTTATTTCTTCCTTTTCAATTCTTATACCTTCTTGTCTTATACTTTCTGTTTTATCACATTAGTTGCAATGTTTAATGAAAATCAAACATTTCTGTGCATATTTATTTTGTTCCTAAAATTAAAAGACTATTTCTATATTTAAAATTCTGTTTGCTATATAATTCTGATAGATACCATTTTCTAGTTAAATACTTTCTCTCTTAGTCTCAGTTTGATATCTTCATCACTAGTTTTCATAAAAAATTAATCTTCCTTTATTAAAATTACCATATTTCCTTTTTTTGATTTGCTAATATAAATACATATACAAATAAATTTCTTAATGTCATGATGGAGTAACTCAGATGATTCATCTCCTTTCACTATATAAAAACTAGAAAATTGACCAAGGCTGAGTGCAGTGGCTCATGAGGTCAGGAGTTCAATACCAACCTGTCCAACATGATGAAACCCCATCTCTACTGAAAATACAAAATTAGCTGGATATGGTGGCACATGCCTGTAATCCTAGCTACTCAGGAAGTTAAAGCAAGAGAATCGCTTGCACCTGGGAGACGGAGGTTGCAATGAGCTGAGATCGCTCCGTTGTGCTCCAGTCTGAGTGACAAAAGCAAAACTCCATCTCAAAAAAAAAAAAAAAGAAATTGACCAAATAGATGAAACGACATCTTTCAGACACTGGAAAACAGGCATCTGAGAACTTGAACATTACAGAGGTTGAAACAAGCTGGGGAGCCCTATAATCACCTGGAATTCTACCTGGAGGCCTTTTTCAGTTTGATATGGGAAAAAAGTTGTTAAAAACAGCAGTGATTATGCTGAGTTGAGAAAACAGAGATCAGAGTTTCACGAGACTGAGGTAGCTCAAAGCGTGGGACATAGAACCAGAGACAACGTAGCTACACAGAGAAATCTCCAGAAATTGACATGGAGTCCCTTGCATTTGGTGCTCAATTATAAGACAGTTAGATAGATAGATAGATAGATAGATAGATAGATAGATAGATGATAATAGACAGACAAATATAATAGATGATAGACAGACAGATAGATAGATAGATAGACAGATAGATAAATAGAAAGAAAGATAGATAGATTCCACAATGCCAACAAAGACTGACTGAGGAACGATGAACTGAGCTATGCCCAGAACTCACACATATCTGGGTGACTGTAGTGTTCCAAGGATCCACATGAGATAGTCCTCACTGAAAGGAACAAGGTAATCATAACCTCAGACGTCTCACATGTAAGCCAGAAAACGATGACTTAAAGATACACAAACAGCAAAAATACTTTTTTTTTTTTTTTGAGACGGAGTCTTGCTCTGTCGCCTGCCCAGGCTGGAGTGCAAGCATCAATAATTCAATTCCTTTCTTGCTGACTGGTATTCCATGGTATGGATGTACATACTTTCTTTATCCATTCACCTGATGATGTACACATTGCTTGTTTCCAGTTTGGGGCTATCACAAGTAAAGATTCCATGAACATTCATGTATAATTCTTTGTTTGGGCATGTGTTTTCACTGTTGTTAGGTAAATACTGAGGGGTTCTATGGTAGGTATATGCTTCCATTTGTTAGAGATAAGTTTCAAAATGTTTTCCAAATCATTATACTATTTCATATTAACCCAGCAGCCTGGGTGATCCAGTTGCTCCAAACCTTCACCAATACTTAGTTGGACTATTTTTATTTTTTAATTCTGGGTATTCTAATGTAGGAGTACATTACTGTGGTTCTAATTTGCATTTCTCTAATGACTAATGATGCTGAGCATCTTTTCAAATGTTTATTTGCCATCTGTATATCTAATTTGGTGGAGTGTCTGTTCAAATATTTGCTCATTTGAGAAATTGTGCTGATTTCCTTGTCAGGAAATCTTGACAGTTCTTGATGTATTCTGGATACAGATTCCTTATAAAGCATGTAACTTGCAAAAACAATATTTTTCTCAGTCTGTGGTCCAACTTTTCTTTTTATTTTGAAGAACATACATTCTTAATATTGGTTAAGTTAAATTTATCAATTGTCTTTCTTTTGTGAAATGTGTATCTATGGAATCTTTTCCCTAACCCACAGTTACGAAATTTTTTTCCCATGTGATCTTATAGAAGTTTTACAGCTTTATGTTTTACATTTAAGCCTATGTTCCATTTTGAGGTAATTTTTGTATATGTGTAAGGTAAAGATTAAAGTTTATTTATTTATTATTTATTTTTGAGACAGAGTCTCACCCTGTCATGCAGGCTGGAGATGCAGTGGTGTGATCTTGGCTCACTGCAACCTCCGCCTTCCGGGTTCAAACGATTCTCCTGCCTCAGCCTCCCAAGTAGCTGGGATTACAGTTGCCTGCCAACATGACCAGCTAATTTTTGTTTTTGTTTTTGTTTTTTAGTAGAAACACGGTTTCATCATGTTGGCCAGGCTGGTCTCAAACTCCTGACCTCATGTGATCCTCCTGCCTCAGCATCCTAAAGTTCTGGGATTACAGGTGTGAGCCACCATGTCCAGCCCAAACTTTATTTCTAATAATAATATTTTGTGCCTTCTCTTTTTGCCTAGATCAGTCTTGCCGGTGAGTAATGCATTTTATAAAATTTTTCAAAGAACCAATTTTGACTTTGTTTATCCTCTCTTAAATTTTAAAATTTTTCTTTCCTCTTATTTTCTTTCTTTCTTTTTTTTTTTTTGGAGTCTCACTCTGCTGTTGCCCAGGCTGGAGTGCAGTGGCATGATCTCAGACCTATTTCTTTAATTTATGCCCTTACCTTTATTATTTACTTCCTTGTATTGTCTATGAGTTTAATTTGTGGTCTTCAAAAATATTTTTCAGTTAAAAACTCAGATAGTTAATAAGTAGGCTCACTTTTTATCTAATGTCTTAAGTTAAAGCTATGAATTTCCTTGTAATCATAGCTGTAGATGCATCCCATCCATTTTAATATGTAGATTTTAAATTGTCTATTTAGCTTGAAATATTTTCTGATTTCCACTGTGATTTTTTTCATTGACATGTTGCCGACTTAAATTAAAAGTATACTGCTTAACCTGCCAACCCTTGGGGTTTTCTCCAGCCACAAAAGAGTTTCTCTGAATTTAATAAACTGAAGAGTATTGGGATTTACATTATTACCCACCATATACTTAAATTTCAAATGTTTCTCTCTTTTTATCTAAAGACATGGGGTTTTGTTCTGCTCCCCGAGGCTGGAGTGCAGTGGTGTGATTATGGTTCACTGCAGCCTTGAACTCCTTGACTCAAGTCATCCTCCTGATTTAGCCTCCTGAGTAGCTAGGACTACAGGCATGCCCACTACACCTGGCTAATGTATGTTTTCAATTTCTTGTCAAGAAGGGGTCTTACTATATTGCACAGGCTGGTCTGGAACTCCTGGGCTCAAGTTAGTTTCCTGCCTCAGCCTCCCAAAGTGCTGGAATGACAGGCATGAGCCACCACACCTGGCTGATCCTATTTTTTTTTTTTTTTTTTTTTGAGAGGGAGTCTCACTCTGTTGCCCAGGCTGGAGTGCAGTGGTGAGGTCTCGGTTCACTGCAAGCTCTGCCTCCCGGGTTCACAACATTCTCCTGCCTCAGTCTCCCTAGTAGCTGGGACTACAGACGCTGGCCACCATGCCCAGCTAATTGTTTGTATTTTTAGTAGAGATGGGGTTTCATCGTATTAGCCAGGATGGTCTCGAACTCCTGACGTCATAATCCGCCCACCTCGGCCTCACAAAGTGCTGGGATTACAGGCGTGAGCCACTGCGATCGGCCTGATCCTAATATTTTTAAAGAGAAATGGTGAGATGATTCTGGAGAAGACAATGCAGGACGAGTCCCTCTCCAGCTTTTGAGACTGTGGGTAAAGCCTGATAATGAAGATGGAGGCACGGTACATTAGGTCAGTGCAGAGGGCCCAGAGAGAGCTGGGGACTGCACACATTAAAGGAGGGCCCTGTGCATTAGCAGGAAGAGACTGGACGGTTAAAAAAATTGGTCATCCCCAAGGATGATGAAAAGGAAATTAGCTCTCTGCCTTAGCCTACATACAAAGTAAATCCCAGGCAAATTTCTTTTTGTAAAAAGTACATATATGCGGCAAATATGAGTAAAAATCAAACACATAAAAAGCAAAATTTTGTAAGTTTTGGAAGAAAATATTGGAACATATCCTTATGGTTTTGGAATAGGGAAAGACTTCTTAAATGAAAACTACAAGCCATGAAGAAAACCATGAATACATTTGAATGCATTTGGTGGGGGAGGAAGTGGGTGCTGCACAATGCAAAGCATAAGAGCGAAGCCCAAGACTAGGAGAAAATGCTTGCAATAGATTGTACCAGAATTTTAGAGGAACACTTACAAATCAGTTAGCAAAATATGAACAATCTAGTAGTAAAGTGGGTCAGCCGCCTGAGAAGATCATTTCTAGGAAAGGAAACGTAAGTCATAAATATAGCTGTGAAAAAAGTTTGACTAGAAATCAGGGAGTTAGAAATAAAGACAATGAGATACCGTTCCCATCCACCAGACTGTCAACACTTTAAACGTCTCAGAATACCAAGTGTTGATGAGGAATGGAGTGTAGAAACTTTCATAGATTGTTTGGTGTAGTGGAAACTATTACAACCATGTGGAAGAAAAATTTGGCAAATAAGTAGCAGCGTTGAGGATGCACAGGCTATGGTCCAGTGGGCTCGCTTCTACGGAGGAATCCAGAGAAGCCATTCACAGGGCCTCTACAAGTGCACATTTGGAAATAATAAAAAAAAAAAATGGAAAAAAACCCTGTTAAAGCACATTTTATAAAAGGTACATATGATACATATCAACATAGACATAGCTAAAACTATGAAAAAATATTTTGAATAAAACATACAGTTTGCATCAGGATACATGCTCTATATTGGCATGTATCTAAAGTTTAAAAATATGCAAGTCATGTGCCACTTTATTTAAGAATCTGTGCACATGTGGGAAGGAGAAAAACAAAGAATGTTCTCCCCAGGCTTGCGATAGCTGTCTCTGGAGAACAAATGGGGTGTTTGTTGGGGGTTCTCTATTGTATCTGTATTATATTATATTTCATGATCCATCAGGACCAGGAAGACAAAATATCATATTTAACAATGCTGTATGCTTAAAGTGCTAAAATTTCATAATTAAAAAGCTGTTGATGCCGAGTGAGTTAGAGTAAGTATAATGATTTCCAGAGTATGGCAGTAACGTGTGGCCCAACAAGAGAGATGACTCTTCTAGGTCGATGTCTCCTTCCCAGGTCATCAGAGTAATCGATGCATGTCTCCAGCACTGTAGAAATTGTGCACATGGCTGGCACTTTCTTATTCGCTCAGAGAAAAAGTTGAACCTGTTGCTGTTGTTGCTGTTGAGTTACGACGGGAGAAGACGTGAGAAAGCCTTGCAGCTGAGAAGGCACTTCAAAGGCAAGTTCTGAGTCCCAGCAGTGAGTGGCTGGTACTCTGTAACCACACCTCCATCACCCACTAACCCTGGTTTTTGCTGATCCAAGCTCCAGCTAAGGAGAGCTGGTGAGGAAGTTTTATATTCACCATCACAAACCAATGTAATCACAAGGTCATCTCCCAGAAACAATGAGAATAAATAGGGGCAAGAGAAAATTGACTGCAACACATGTGCTTTCTTGGAGCGGCCTGCTGGAAGCAGTGACTTTTGGCTATGTGTTGTGGCTGATCAGCTTGGGCAAGGTCAGCTTTAGCGCCTGGATCACGCGCTCAGTGGGCTTCCGTGCCCAGCTCTGGCCTTCAGGTCCGACCTCCTAAGGCTGAAGTCTGCTTCTCCTCATATCAGATGGGTGAGGGAATTCAGCTCTCCAAGCTTTACTTTCCTTACCTATAAAAAGGCAATGGCAGTAGACTCTCTCTCTTAGGGCTTATTGTTAAATTGTAAATGGAAGGATACATGTGAAGTACTTTACACAGGTCCCTGGTATGTAGTAAGTACAAAATAATTGCACTGGCCGTGCTATTGCTGTTGTTGAGTGTAAGTGCTGCTTCAGTGCCTGATCCTCTGGGGGACAGCTGCACCACAGGCCCACAACACAGTGTCCAGCCAGACCAGAGGAGCACCTGACCACAGCCTCTGCAGTAACAGCCACAGCCTATGCATAGGACTGCAGAGAAAGAGCAGCCGCAGGATCCAGGACAGCTGAGTAGACTCTTCCAATGCATTTCTGGGAACAAAGAGACCTGCTGAGCGCACAACAGCTTCCTGGGCCACCTTGCCCTGTCCCTTTCTGAGTAGGATACCTGCCTCAGGCTTCAGCTTCCTGGGAATTCACTCATTTGTTCAACAAGTGAGTTCATCTTTTATGTGCTGAGCACTACGCCATGTGTTGAGATTCAGTGATGACCATAGAGAGAGCTGTCCCTTGCCCTTGCAGGACTGTGTGTCTAGCAGGATGTGTTTGCTGGGGCTGCTATGACAGAGTACCAGAGACTTGGTGATTTGACCAAGAGACATTTATTTTCTCATAGATCCAGAGGCCAGAAGTCAAAAGTCAAGGTGTTGGCAGGATTGGTTCCCCTTGTGGGGTGTGGGTGAGGGTCTGTTCTGGGCCTCTCTCCTTGGCCTGTAGATGGCTGTCTTCAAGGTCACTGGCACGGATGTCTGTGTCCAAGTTTCTCCTTTGTATAAGGGCATCAGTCCTATTGGATTAGGGCCCACTCTAATGACTTCATCTAAACTCGATTGCCTTTCTAAAGATCTAATTTCCAAATATATCTATATCTATATATGTATCTATATCTATATGTACACACACACACATATGCACACACATATATGTCAGAAATATGTTGTTTATGCTATAACATATTGTAATATATTATAATGCACTTGAAATAATATATGTATATCTATCGATTTAGGTATCTGCAACCAAACATGGAGAGTGCTATGCAGCTAGGGGAGTCAGGGAAAGTTGGAGGGTCTGACTGTCAGGAAAGGCCCCTTTGGGTAGGGACCTCTCTAGAGCAAGCTGAGAGAGGAGGAAGCATTCCAGGCGGAGGGACAGCAGGTGCATGGATAAATATCCTGACCCACTGGGTGATGCGAAACTCATGGTGGCCCTTGACTTAATTCCTGAGCATTTAAAGTGAGATTCTCATGGTGTCTGGTTTCTTCCCAGGATCCCTGGATTGCATGACCTTGGGAGGCTGGATCAGTGTGGAAGGGTGATATCCTCAGTGCACTGACCAGTTCCTGGACTCTGCATGGCTCCAGGGCACCACGTATGGTTGGAAGGTTTCCTTATTGCCTGCATGGTGGAGTTGTACAACCACCCGCCCAAGGTGCAGTGTTGGTTCAGTTGTAGGTTTACTATGCTTTCTGCACAAGGCTACATTCTTATGGCCACAGCAAGAAAGGCAGCAAGGCTGGTCTTTCAGGGGAGAATGTCTGCTTTGCACTCCTTGCCAGGAGCCCAGCAAGTTGCTGTTTGGAGCCTTCTGTTGTGCCTGTTTTGGCACGGAATGAAGCCCCCTCAACACAAGAACTCTAGAAGCAGCTGCTGCACTGTGCTCTCCAGTGTCTCTAGGACAGCACTGGGCAGCCTGATCTGCTCATGGTTCAGGTAAGGCTCTGCAAAGGGTGGCTTGTAAGAAGCTCCCAAGAGCTAACTTGAGTTCTTAACAATGACCCACTGTCACTCTGCACATAATTCCATCCTCTGTAAGCCTAGGATGACGCTTTCTCTACCAGAAGACCCTTTGGTCACTCTGAATACAAGAACAGGAAGCATGGAAACCAGCTTGTGACCAGTGAATCAAAGCAATGGATCCGGAGATAGGGCTCTACTCTCAGCATCAACTTCATGACAAATACAAAAGCCCAGGGCTTTAGCGCTGGTACTTTTTTTTTTTTTTTGAGATGGAGTCTCACTCCATTGCCCAGGGCAGTGTGTGTTGGCACCGTCTTGGGTCACTGCAGCCTCCACCTCCTGGGTTCAAGCAATCCTCCTCTCTCAGCCCCCTGAGTAGCTGGGACTACAGGTGTGTACCACCACATCTGGCTAATTTTTGCATTTTTAGTAGAGATGAGGTTTCGCCATATTGGCCAGGCTGATCTCGAACTCACGACCTGAAGCGATCTCCCCGCCGAGGCCTCCCAAAGTGCTGGGATTACAGGCTTGATCCACCAAACCCGGTCAGTGATTGTACTTTGAGCAGAGAATTGTTGTTTTGCTTGGCAAGTGGTGTGGTGGGGGCAGTGGTGATGGAAAAAGAACGGATGGAAAAAGGAAGTCCCCATCAACCTGAACTAGGTACAGTGGTTGAAAACCTTGATGAATGAGTTCATAGACTTGACCCTGGGAAACTGCTCACTTGAGTTTTCAAGCATCAGCCAGTGGCGTCGACAAGACCTGTAGATCATCTTTGTGGTGGGGCTTCCGGGACTTTTGTTGTCTAAGGGTCTGAGTTGCACTCGGATTCTGTTGCTTATGACTTGTGCTTATCAGTTGCACACCAGAGGATGAGTTACTCTACCTCTACGAGCCTCGACATTGCCATTTATAAAGATGGAATGCAAAGACCCACTGTTTTTGGTTGCTGTGAAGACAGGAAGCTAAAGCGCCCGGTACTTGGCCTGGTACCCAATAGATGCGAATTAAATCACCATTGGGATTGCATCAATGTAATATTTTTCTCCTTTACTTATCTAAATATTATTTTTTTCCTAATTCAAAGCCACTCTTGGACTGACAACTGACTGTGTGCCAGGATATTATCAGGTGAGATCTTAGGAAGCTCAAATTCCTTAAATGATTGGGCATTTGGAGAGTCCTGGTGGATGTGGTTTTCCTCCCAGGCCAAGGAGATTTCCATGCCTCAAGGAGCTTCTCTGGACGGCGTTAGGCTTTGCCACAGTGCCATTCGGGGTCACGCTTGTTAAGTGTCCTTTTTTCCAATAGAAGAATCGTATGCAGTGGCTACTGTGAGGCACATCTGTCACCTTGTCTTACATCCCAAGGGAAGGAAATGGGAAATCCTTTTAAAAAGCTAGTGCTAAAATTCTCTGACAGTCCCTGCCCCCCCAGTTCAGCTTTAGCTCCCACGAGTATCTTCCTTTCCTTTCCTGATACCCCTGAAGGCTTTGAAATCAACAACAAAACCACAGACTGCAGTGGAAATAAAATATCGTTCTAATTTTCATATTTATTTGTAAAGATTTAAACATGTTTTCCTGCAGCCCTGCAGCAAGCTCAACTCTGTTCTCTAAAAAACTATTGGAAAATGACATTTTAATTTAAAAAAAAACTGGATTATGGATAACAAAACATACAGAGAAAGGAGTCATTAAAATGCATATTGTAAAATTGAAACTTAAGTGTCAAGTTTTTATAGCAGTCTGTCAAATGCTTGACAATTAAAATAGCTATTTTTAAAATTTTAATGAGCCACAATAAGGGTGAAATGTGCATGGAGATTGCACATTTTCAAGACTGCACATTTTTAGCATAACAAGTCCGTTCTATATCATTACAGTAATGTCCCATTTGTAAAATTCACCATCTATTTTTAATTAAATTAGTGTGTGTCATTTATTATGGGTATTATATTTATTAATCTTTAATATTTAATTTAAGATGACTTATCTGAGAAACAGACAACTTAACACAGCCAAGTTGACACCCTGGTGGTAATGCCTCTGCCTCGCTAGCTGCAGTAAATATATTTCATTTCTTATTTTTCATGGCTAAATCTTGAATAAGCTTAAGTATATCTTTCCTCTTGTATTACAGGACATAGACAAATGTGCTTCCCGATCTTTTGGCTTCTTGTTCTTTGAGTCCTGCTCTTTGGGCCATGTTTGACATAACCATAATCCCTCACCCTCATCACATTCACTAATATGCTAAATTCTTCCATGAACATCTCAGCTGATGTTAGTAAACACATCTTTTCTATCCTTTTTAGTTTTTGATGATCAGAAAGTGACTTATGGATGGTGCCACCCAATTCTGTAGTAGCCCGTAGGATTGAATCCCTTCTGTCATCTCCTGGAGCGCTTGCCTCCAGTCAGCGCAGCTTGGAGGAGACAACCCGTTTAGCTGATCCTTCTGAGCAACCTGGGGGAGACGCACCAGGACCCTTCCAAACCAGTAGCACATCCCCTCTTCAAATGGTTTAGAATGCGGGTGTCCAATCTGTTGGCCTCCCTTGGCCACGTTGGAAGAAGAATTGTCTTGGGCCATACATAAAATATACTAACACTAGTGACAGCTGAGGAGCTAAACAAAATTGCAAAAAAAAAACAACATCTCATAATGTTTTAAGAAACTTTACTACTTTGGGTTGGGTGGCATTCAAAGTTGTCCTGGGCCACATGTGGCCCATGGGCTGTGGGTTCGACAAGTTCGGTTTAGAATCTGTCTTGTTTGTTCCTTAGCAAAACATAAAGCATCCTGACTTGGTTTCATTTAAGTGATGATGATGAGAAAAATCCAGTGGTGGCCAGTAGGGTAGTGTGAGGGAGAGAGTCTGATTAGGTCCATTTGCCTCTCTTTAGTCTTTCATCTGGTAGAACTGAGGGGGATATGTTTGCACGTGTGTGCACATACCTGTGTGCATGGGCATATGTGATCTGAAAGACATGTAGATGGGGGGGCGACATGGGTGATGCCGATTGTGCTCAAACCCTCTGGGGTGTGCTGCAGAGTGCCTGGGGGCAGCCCTGGAGAGGCACCCCGCTCCTCTGCTGTGGCCTCAGCAGTACTTGTGGCCAATGACAACTCTCAAGACAGGGTCTCATACCTTCACATCAGCATCAGAGGGGCCCGGAGTCCAGAGTTTCTGCAGCATAGAAGTGACACTTCATGATACTGCAGAGTCATCTTGGCGAGGGAACAACACAAGCTGAGTCTAAAAAACCAAAGGTCTCATTTTCATGCAAACAGCAGAGAAATCTGAAAACAAAATGCGGAGGGCAAACCAGGAGCACGCCAAGATCTGAATCAATTTCCCATGATCTATTTTTGATGGCAGAGCAAATTTGAGTCTCAGACCTTCCTGATTTCATTTGGAGAGCTAAATACACATTATAATTATTTAAAGTAAAGGTAACTTATTTTGTAAATATGATCATTAAAGTGATTTGCATTTGCTGTATTTAACTCAGCACATTAATGGATTGTTGCATATTCATTTGCTTCAAGGGAAAATAGTGCATTTGCAAATTGCCATTGTTTTATGAATATATGAATAGCTCAGAATTTGAAGAAGCTGAGATTCCATGTTTATCTTCAGTTTTATTTCCTCATTGACAACAAGAATTCATGTTAATGAGTAAAGGTAGAATATGGCTGTGTTGTTCAGAGCTCTTTTTGGTGTAAATTGGAAAGCTGCTGCTATCCATAGCAGAACTGCGACACTCAACTTTCACAGAATCAAATCACTGATCATAACAAATAGCCACATGGCTAGTATTTCTCTTTTTTTTTTTTTTTTTGAGACGGAGTCTCGTTCTGTCGCCCAGGCTGGAGTGCAGTGGCCGGATCTCAGCTCACTGCAAGCTCCGTCTCCCGGGTTCACGCCATTCTCCTGCCTCAGCCTCCCGAGTAGCTGGGACTACAGGCGCCCGCCATCTCGCCCGGCTAGTTTTTTTTGTATTTTAGTAGAGACGGGGTTTCACCGTGTTAGCCAGGATGGTCTCGATCTCCTGACCTTGTGATCCGCCCGTCTCGGCCTCCCAAAGTGCTGGGATTACAGGCTTGAGCCACCGCGCCCGGCCTAGTATTTCTCTTTATTTCTGGATTTAATTACGGGTTGATCCAGCCCATTAAGGGGCAATCTGCCTCATGACAGCAGCAGCAGCAGATCCAAGTGGGGCCTCAAAGGTCTGGTGGCTCCTCTTCTGCCCAAACCTGAAGCCTGGAGCAGCCTCCCTCATCTGGAACGCAGCTTTGACCGTGGGAATAACCAAGCCGGGCCTCCGTGCGGGAGGCTGGCATGGGTCCTCCTGTGCATTTTCCACTGGAGGCACGCTCTGGCCCTGGGTCATACAACATTCAGGACACAAAGTGACAAACTTGGAGCAACTGGGGCCAATCCACAAACTCAGGGCGATGCTGTGGCTGCAGCATCAAGGAGACGAAGCCCTTTCAGGAGGGATGCACCAGACAAACTAATAAAAAAAAAAAAGTCAGAGGAATTAGGCAAACAAAACAAATGAGGCCGTTGTGTGTGGGGACAAATGGCCATTCCCACATCAGCAGCCCCTGAGGGTGCCCTGCAAGCCAGGGCTCAGCACCATAATTGATGCTCTTAATTATGGCCTTGTCATTAAGGGGAAGTTAAATGATGTTCAGACTCTGCTTAATTATGTTGTTCTTTGTAGGGGCGCATATGCTACATTTTATAAACTTTTCCATACAAATGGTTATATATGTTTTAAGTTTCCATGATTATCCAGAACCCTCAGTTATCCAGAATTTCTCAGCCCTGCCTCTTTCCTCAAAGAAGACGGGAAAATGAGACAACTTTGGAACTCGGTACAAATTCTTCGGTTCATTAAGATGCATCATATATATGTTCGAATAATTCATCAAAGGGCAACAGGCCAGTCTGAAAGAAGGCCTTGCTCTGGATGGGGAAGGGCAACAGACCAAACTCCCCAAATCTCTGCAGGTTGCAGAACAGCCCGGCCTCCTGGGCACCTGCGGGCCTCACTGAAATGCACATCCTCCTGGGGAAGCGAGTTTCCCAAAAGCAGAACGCGGATGCAGGAAGAGATGGCTTTAGGGACAGCGAGCAGGGGAGCTCCATCCTCTTCTAACTGGAGAGTGTGGAATCTACTGGGTCCCTGGAGCCCTGGCTTTCTCATTTGCAAATGCTGCCAGTGTTTCTGTGCTCTCAGTGTGCCAGGTCCATGTGACCATGTGAGGATTCAAAACCATGCACTGCCATGGCTGCCAGGCCTTTGCTGGGCTCACGGCAAGGCAAGGGGCTTTCTTCACCCTTCCTGGTGTGGTTGGAGTCCTAGGCTGCAGGGATGTGGTGGGGCACTGGGCAGGTGGACAGACCTGGGTCATCTCCCCCCATGGAGGTGGGCAATGGGGTGACCGAGGGCACCAGTGTGGGCTTTGGAGGCAGATGAATGTGGCTGACTCCACTTCTTAGCTATGATCTTGGGCAACTGTCACAGAGACTGTTAAATGCCACCCTAGACCCATTGCCTCTTCTTCCTTAGTAATGGAACCCAGATTTTATTTGAGGTGGCAGTGTGCCCAAGTAAAAAGCGATTTTCCAGATTCTTTTGCAGCTAGGTGACGGCTTCCTCGACTAATGAAATCCATGCAGAAGTGTTGTGGGAGATTCATGGGAAGGCTGTTAAACAGTTGACCTGGTCGGGAGATGTGCTTGTGTTTTCCCTTTCTCCTTTCTTCCTCCTGTTGGTTGGAATGCAGGCATAAAGCCTGGTTCTCAGGCAGTCATACTGGGCCGTGAGAGGAGTAAGAAGATGGAATCCAGGTGCTAAGGATGACAGCAGATGATAAAAAAAGGACTTGGGCTCCTAATGGCTTTGAGAAATGGTTGAAACAGAGGACTGACCCCTCTGACCCTGAGTGAGGGACTAAAAGTGGGTATGTTACACTCACCAGTAGTGTGGATTCCCTTTTCACTGTGGCTGAGCTAAGTCTGAACTAATACAATAAGTCACTGGGTGTGTGGCCTCTCCTACCTTCTCTTTGTTTTTGAAAGTAAGCAGGAAGGAGAGGCACAGGCAGAGGGTGGGCTGTGGTGGTCTCAGCAGGTATGCCCAGCAGTAGTAGAGAGGAGAGCAGGGAGTTGGGCAAGAGAGTGTGGTGACACAAATACAGAGACTGGATGACAACACCCCCAGGGATGGGAGATGCTGGGATGGTCACCGCCAGGGGCAGGGGAGGCTGGGAAGAAGGGACAGAGATCCCAGCAGCTTCCAAAGTTTCTCTCTTGGTGGGTTAGGGACTCCCTGAGCACACATGTCCAGGACTTGGAGGGACTCAACACTTGTGTTTAGGACTTGGGAGCAGCTGCCACGTATCTCCAGACCTCCAGGAGAGTACAGGCAACAGAGCAGCAGCCTGGCATTTGCATCCATGTGAAATATGGGATAATTTTTCCCCTTCCCATTTATACAAAGCAGTCACACATACATGAGCTTGGTTAAACCTCACGACCTACTCTGTTAATGTGGACCTGAGAGGAGTCAAGTGTTTAGTTCAAGGTCATGGAGCTCATAAGTAAAGCGCAAGCCCCCTGCTCTCAGCCCGGTGCCCTCTCCTCTATCCCCAGCTGCCTCATTAATTCACCAGGGCTCAGCTCTGCGGGGACTTTCCCTGGAGAGAGCTAGCAAGTGCTCAGGAGAAATGATTTTTTGATGAATAAAAAAAGGGTGGGCACGACTCACCTGACTTCAGACACAAGAAAAGCACAGGTTTTCAGGCTCCCATGATCCTCCATCCAGCAACACACACAATCCCTCTCTGCTTGGGGGGGACGAGTGTGGGCAGGTGGCCTAGTCCTCTTTCTCTCGATATCCCGGGGCCATCTTCAGACATATCAGCAGGCATCCTGGGCAACGTGCAGGGGTAGGGAGGGCAGGGACTTGGGCATTGACCTCACACTAGCCCAGGGAACCTGGTGGCATGAGGTCTGCTCCTCTGCCCCGAGCAACCACTTGATAAGAGCCCCTCATCTGTAACAGGGGGTTTCAGGAAGGTGATGTAGCTGTGAGCACGTGGTGTTCAAGAACACAGATTTGAAATTCGGCGTGTGGTCGTGATCCCTCTAGGAGGGGACAATGGTGAAAGAAGCCTAAGGTAACAGGCGTGAGACTGTTTACTCATCAGCCCATCTATGGATCTTTGAGGTGCACGGAGACACAGGAGAGAGAGAGGCAGACACAACCTGCAGGGGACCATCCAGCGGGGGGTCTCGGGCCGGGAAGCGGCAGCCCAACCGGGCATGTGCCTCCAGAAGGGAAGAGTGGGGGCTCTGGGCCTTATAAGAGGGACACCCAGCCCTGCCTTGGGAAGACTTCCTGGAGGAAGTAACATTTAAACTGAGGCCACAAGACTGGGAGGAGCTGGCCCAGTGAAGTGGAGCCGGGGCTTGAGTCCCTGTGCACATCCCCAGCCAGCCCTGCCTGCCAAGTCTTAGGCCTCTCCATCCAGGTGCCATGGACACAGCCTCCTGCTCTGGTCCTCTCCATCACAGGTGGTGCCACCATCCTCCCAGCCTGGGCAGCGTCCATTCTAGGCACTCACCTGCTCGCCGGGCATCCTTTTCTGGGCTTCAGCCTGCACATCTCCAAATAGGGAGAGAAATGCCTGGCACCATAGGACAGTGGTGGAGGTGGATGAGATTCCTAGGATGGGCATAGAGCTGGAGAGGATGTGGCTGTCACCATTATTGTCGTGGTTGTCACAGGCAGCATCCTTATTTGTGAACCTGGTGCCGTGCATGTTCCTGCACAGAAGGAGCTCTCGGTGCAGGTCTGACGAGTGCCTGCTCAGAGGAACCTCCCACCTCAGGACCAGGAGGACAAGCCAGCACCTCCAGTAGCTGAAGTCTCCAGCCTGGGCCTCCTGATGTCTCTGTGATGTTGCTGCTTCAGGAGGATGTTTGTGGCATGTGCCATGAGCTCCCAGAGTCTGCTCATCTGTGGGTGGCTGAGGCTGGACCTTCTGGGCATCCATTCACAGCTTGGGGCCATGGAGATATGTGTGGGGGTGCTGGGGAGGTCATGATCTGACCTTTGAAGGGTGTGCAGGATCTCAGGTTGGAGGGAGGCTCAGGCTCACCAGGGCCTACCTTCTGTAAGTACAGAGGAGGTAGAAAACCCAGATGGCAGCCCAGGCACTGTCCAGAGGGCACAGCTGTCCTGCTCTCCCTGACTCCGGGCACTGTGGGAATGCATGATCTCTATGGGGTACCTCAGACCTCCAGTCTCCTGGAGGAGGGACCAAACCAGGGCATGGGGTCCCTGGGTGGACCAACACCCCTTCCCCAGAGTGTGTGTCAGTCTGGAACAGCCATGCATGTGAGGCACTTGGCGGAAGGGAGTCCTGGCGTAGATGGTGATCAATGCTGATTCCCTTCCTGGTGTCACCCTTTCCAAAGTCAGGAGGGCTTCACCTCAACAGAATCCTCAGTTTCTTCCTGCTGTCCTTCCACCTTTAGTTTTCTGCAAAACCCATGTACAATGAACTTCCTTCCAAACAAAGGTGAGTGCTTTGGGCACCCTGTCCCTGGGCTCTGTAATTGGCCATGGGGCCACTGGGCCTCAGTTTGATTTCTGCAGAGACCCTGCTGTCACCTCACCCCCTGAGTAAGGAGCAGAGCTCCTAGAGGCACCTCCCAACCTCTGCTCTGTCTGGCCTGCTCCCAGAAAGGCAGGGAGGGGCCTTGGAAGAGGAGAGTTAGGGCCTGTGTGGCAGAAGCACGACATTGACCTTGTTCCTCTCGGGCCTGGGGGTGTGGGGAAGACAGCCCTCAGTGATTTCACCAGAGCCCCTTCCTCATCAGTGGCTGGGAAATAAAACAAGATATGGGAGCCCTGTGCTGTGGACCAGCAGAAAGCCCCTGTGAAATGGCCTCAGTGAACAACAGCCTTCAGGGTGGACCTGGAGTACCTTTTAGCTTAGGGGGTACTGATATTGACACTTGAATGGCTTAAGACACAAAAACCAGACCTTTTTGAAAGACAGATTTGATGGAGCAGCAGGGGGTAGAGAGTGAGAATGCGTTTGCTCTGGAGTCAGGCTGGCAGGGCAGGACCCCAGCTACTTAACTTCTCAGGCCCCGCCTTAAGCATAACAAACACGCCGATAACTAGATGGCAGCCGACATGTTGCTTGTGGAGAAGATTGCACACAGAGGGCTGTGAGTGCTGAGGACAGGGTTTAGCACAGGACGTCGATGGATCCACACCCGTTATCCTCACTGTCAGCATCACCATCGTGTGACACTCTCAGGCGGGGTGGGTCCTAAGGGAAGTGAATCTTTTGATTCTGAAGATGGAGCTCCAGGCTCACCTCAGTGGTGGAGTTTGGATTCAGTTCTTGCCTTTGGTCCCGGCTGCTTCTGGAACTCCTGGTCTGGGTTCCTGGCCCTGAGTCTGCTGGGCACAGATTACTGGACCACTGACGGGCTGGTTTCCTTCCCACAGTCTCTTGCTCTCTGCTCCTCCCTCTGGGAACACTTATCCTCTCCTGCCTCCAAGCCCGGTTGCCTTTCACTTCTGCTACGTCCCTTCCTCTGGGGAGCCCCGCACTCCCCACTCTGCCTCCCTTATCCAGCTGCGTGGCATCTCAGGCCATGCTGTATCCAGGGGCACCAGGGGCCAGATGTCGTCATTGAGACTGAGTGTCCGGGACACTCCTCTTGGGTATCACAGCTGCCACAGGCCAGGCCACAGCTTGCACTTGCCTTGGCTTCGTCCAGAGAGCTCTGCCCAGCATCCACTGCATAGTGTCCACACCCCAGCAAGCAAAGCAGATGGGGCAGTGGAAAATGAATAATTAGCCTCCGCACCACTGGCTTCAAGCTAACACTCTGAACCAGGTATGACACCAACTCATCTCCAGGGGACAGCAAATGGCAGGAAGGAGATGGGGCTCTGCGGAGGCCGCCTGTCAGATGCATACGTGAGCACAAGCTGAGCTCCTGCAGGGCGGTGTGGGCCCTAGAGGTAGTTTTCTTAGCCACAGGCTGGAAGCACTCCTTTCGGAGGCTCCCATCCTCAAAACCAGTCCCTAGAGGGTTTAGGGGTCCACCCCGGGCCTAAACTCTTATTGTTTTTCTTTGCTACAAAGTCTGTGATTTCAGGGCTTATTTGTGTCTCTGATACACAAAGACACTCCTGGCAATGATGAGGGCATGAGACTGTGGGCTCGGAAATGGAAATGTCCCCTCTGATCCCGCAGCCACCAGCCCAGGTGATCCCTGAGGGCGGCGTTGCAATGTGAGGTCCCAAGACACAGAGTCTCACAGAGCACGGAAAGGCACGTGTCTTGATTACGTAGCAAAAGCAGAGACGCTGCTGGCATGGTTCTGAATAGACTGACAGTGCTGAGAAGTGCGGCAGCCCTTCTGGCCAGAGTGCTGTCTTCACCCCTCCGCGGTACAGGGTCTGACACCTGGAGCTGCCCCTACCAGGTGTTGTCACTGAGGGGTGGGACAGGGGTGGACCAGGTAGGTGGCCAGCTTCCCTTGCCAGTGGAGCCTAACCTTGGCCTCTCTGTCTTATTTTCCCGCTGTTCTTACCTTCCCTCAGTTCCAATCATCTTTCAAGTCTTTTATGACACAATGGTTGTATGCATGGGCCTGTGAGTGTGTATCATCAACAAAAAAACTCAAATGAACCAAATAAAACAAAACTAACAGTCCGCTGTTCGAAAGGTGGTTCAGATTTCACATCGGCGGCTGCTCTGTCAGCTTCTTTCTTAACTGGAATCCTGCTCACGCGAGTCTGTGTCAGATTTTCCTGGCAATTTGGTGAAGCTATTAATGCATTAATTGAGATAAACACCCTGTCGAGCTGACGCATTTGGGAGGCTTATTAAGAACAGGAAGGAGTGTGTGCTGCTCTGTGGCTCTTCCCCCAAAGTGAGCTGAGCACTTCTTCCTTATGGAGAGGACGAAGGAAAGTTGATTAAATTATCCAAAGCCCTCATCAAAGAACCAGAAGCTTTCCGTCAGAGGCAAGAATGCTGGGCGTGCAGGTGCTTAAAAGCCACACGGAACAGGAGGACGGCAGCTGATTCAAAGTGGTATAGACTTTGGCAGCTTTTAATGATGGGGACGGACTGGAACCCCATTGCTCAGCTGGACAAAGTGACCAATTAGCTATGTAGGGTCTGGTGATGAGGCCACCACACTTGGCTGCCATGGCTGTTATCTTAGGACTCAGCTGCCAGTTAACGTGTCCAAATATTGTGAGATAGATACACGGTTGAGATTAGTTGTGGGATAAAACAATATTTGATGCTTTTGGAGGCTGGGAAAATATTAACAGCAGGAGCTCTGTGATTTTAAAATTTCATTATAGAGGTTGCGGCTTTCTTTTCTCTTTCCCTAATCTTCTCTCCTTCTGCTGTGAAAAGCCGCACAAAATAATCATTAGGCCGATTGTACGAGCATGGCTACGAGGGAGTCGGGGGGGAGTCTGGGGACCAGGAGGCACAAAGCCAGGCAGGAGGGAGGCTGGGGGCGGTGGGAGAGGAGGGAAGACGTCAGCGGACTGTAGGGTGCTCTACAAAGAGGGCCTGGGCATGGGTGGGTTTTGTGATGAAACCAGCCTCATTCTCCCCAGTGGCCACAATAGATGGTTTTACGGGCATTGGGCATCCGGTCGAGGATGGGCTGCACCTCAGGGGACACTCCTGTCCCTGTTTGTGCAAGCCCCTCAGGACAGGGGCTTGTGAGCTCCAAAGCAGCACTTCCTTGTGCTCTCAGCCGGCTCCGTCACACAGGACTGTGGCACTGAGTCCTAGCTCATCTCCCTGCACTCATGAAGCCGCCATCCAAGGATCTCAAGGTCTCTAAATGGAAACAAGAGAACCTGGAGGTGACAAAGGCCTGTTCTGTCACCTGGTCCCTTCCCCTGTCAGAGGAAGCTGTTGCCTACAGTGTAATTTCTAGCTTATTCCCTGAGGCCATGACTGAAACACGGAGCCACGGCCTCAGGGAATCCATCCGACCCTCTCAGAGCAGGGACAGAGCTTGTCTGCTGCTGCGAGAGGGCTTGGTGGAGAGAAGGGAGGTGATTTTAATAATGATCCGAACATGCCCCCTTCTTCATGTGGGCTTCCTCCTCCGCCATCCTCCCCTCTAGACTTCTCCTCCTCCTCCCCATCTTCCCGTCTTCCCTCCTCATTAGGACCCACGTACCCTGACTTCGCCTCCTCTAATTGGTACCTGACAGAAGACTCCAGGCAGACCTGGATGAAATTAAAACTTCTCCTGCAGTGATACATTTGTGACTTAAAAAGGGCTCTCCTTTATTAATTAACAAAGAATGCATAGTGATGTGGGCATGGAGGACAGGGGTGGAGGCGTGGGCATTGGCAGAGATTAGGGATGACTGTGGGGGCTTCTGTGGCCACAGCATGCCTTTGGGGAGGGCTTTGCCAGTCTGTGCTGTAAATCTTATTAGCTGGGGATGCAGCTCCCTCCTTCTCCAAGGGTACTTACCATTAGGTTAGCTACACTCCATTGTCATCATACTTGCAACTGTATTTAGATAGCAAGGTTCATTTGAGGATCAGGTCCCTGATTGCTGTGGAGGTTTTATCTGACATCTGAGCACGAACCTGGGTTTGTAGGTAGTGAAACTGCTGAGGTTGCTCTTGACTGCAGCAGGGCCAGCAGCGGAAGCCACACCAGGTTCAGCGGGGACCCTGCTTCCACCTCTTGATTCAGAGTGCAGATTCTGTGCCATCCTAATAAAACCCACTTTGTCAACACACAGAGTAGGGTGAAAAAACATTAGTGATGATCTGTCTGTGCAACCAAGAGAGGGTGAGGTATGTGCATCCAATGTGGTTAATCTCCAACACGACTGAATGCAAGAGTGGGAAGACAGGCACTGTCCTTCTTCTCCGCTATAGGTCCAACACAGGAAATGCTAACACTGGCATTTCTATGGCAAGCCCATGTCTATCACCTGCTGTGACTTTCACAGGGACGCTGAAAGGCGATTCATGGCATTATGCCTGTTTTGCAGAAGAAGACAGTTGTTTTCAAGAGGTTAAGTCACCTGTCCAGGCCACAGAGCTAAGATGTGCCACAGCTGGTCCTCTAAAGACAGACAGTCACTTGAACTTCAGTTCTCCACAAGCCTCTGTGCTTGCTGCTCAGAGGGACACTGAATTGAAGATGCCACTTGTTTCCCTGCTGCCTTTCTGTTCTCTTTCAGAAGGTCCTCTACAGTCTCCATGAATGGACAGAGAAGTGACTCACAACTCAGGTCACTCACAGGAAGGATGACTTTCTCCACGGCCCTCTCTGCCCCGGGGCACCCCTCTGGGAAGTAGCTGGTGTTGATTTCACGGCCATATGGGACGGAGGCATCTGCAGTCAGGATGGACACATGCTGCTCCCCTGATGACCCGGGAGCCACCAGTCCTAGCTGGCCGTCCTGCGGAATGTCTCCCTGGCATTTGTCACACAGACCTGCCCAGCTTTGATCCCCAAAGGGGAAGACATCCCCGACAGCCCCTGCCTGCAGAGCTGGGACCGCTGATTTCAGTTCAGTGGAAGTCTTCATCTCCATCCTATCCTGCAAACTACATTTGATGAGAAATCTCTTTGTTCTACACAATATTTATTATTTAGTCATCCTCATGGACGATTGGAGCTTTGGGCCCTAATTTACTTTTCTTTCCAGCTTCTTTACAGAGAGCAAGCAAACTAGAGAAAATGCCTTCCTGTCTGTTGAGCTAAACAAAACAAAAAAACACTCGCTTTTAGCTGGCAATTACTTGTCCTTTCTATCCCTAGTGTGGGACTGTGAGCTTCTCAAGGTGCAGGCCATATCTGGTCATGTTCATCTCTTTGTGGGATGGACAATCAGATTGGAGGCCTGGATTCCAGTCTGGGTCCCAGCATCCTCGCTGTGTAACCCTGGTGGCCTCTGGGGGCTCAGCTTCCTCTTCAGTAGGTGGGAATTCTGGAGGGGCTGCCGTCTTCATTTCTCTCAACGCACGGAGCAACTTTTGCCAGTGAACCTGGTGTCTACCACCAAATCCAACAGCCTGGGCAATGTCACTTCCCTGTCGCAGTTGGGCAGGCCCACTGGCTGGGTTGGTGTCAAGGCCATTCCTGTGTTAGGGAAGGACACAAGGACTGGAGTAGAAGGTTTGGATGTTCTTTTGGCCACTGAAGGCCCATCCATAGGTGAGAACCTGACCTGATTCGAAGCTTGAACACTAGACCAGTTTGAATGAGTGTCCCTGGGGGAGAAACCGTACTGGCTCCAGGCCTGGGCACTGGGCCAGTGTGAATGAATGCCCCTGCTCTCCTCCTCATGGCTCCGAGGCTTCAGGACAATTGTGTGGGCTCTTTGAGCTCAGTGTCCTCATCCATAAAGTGAGGCAACCGTGTCGACCCACAGGGTGGTGGTGAAGATAAGTGGACAGCACTCAGGGGTCCATAGGCTCCTGGTGAGGGTCATGGCTATGCACTGAGTGAGGCATACCAAAAGGTCACTGTGGGAGGCACATGAACTTCCAGAGAGGCCCCCTCCAGGCTGGCCACCATCCCCCACGGAGTGGAAGACAGGCACCTGCATGGGCCCCGGCATCCTTCCCTTTGCATGCCTCCTGATGTCACTTCTGCTGTCTTTGCAGTGAGTGACATCTGAAGGTGAGGACAGCTGTGCCAGAGCCGAGACCTGGGGACTCACTAACCTGCACTCCAGGGATAAGCCCGGCTCCAGTCCAAGCCCAGAGCTGGACGGGCTGTGGCAGAGGCAAATCCAGACCTGCCAGGGCCTCCACCACCTGCTTGGACTCGAGCTGGAGGACCCCAACCAACAGATAGTTAGTAGTGACATCAGCCAGGGGGCCATGCTGCCTGTGTATCTGACTGCCAGCTCTGGAAGGGTGGCAGCCAGGTGAGGTGTGGGCAGTGAGTCTGGGGACAGTGAATCTGGGGGCAGCGGTATATAAACACACTCTTGCTTTTGGTAATCATATGCTATAATTTTTCTAAGAAAAAGGCCGTAAAACAACAATAGTAATAATAACCCTGCTTGTTTGGCAAATGAAGGAGAACAGGTCTATTTATCCATTTGGAGTCTTACAGTTTAAACACCGCCATCTTTATTCCCCGTCACCTAACTTTGACTGTAATAATACTGCCCCTCAGAGAAATGCCATCAACCACCTCCTCGCTTCTGAGCCAGTCATAGAATTCCCAGCATACAGCACAAAGAGCCCAGATTAGAGGAGGGGGGAATATTTTATGACTAGTTTGAAAATGTTGTTGCTGCAGCTATAAATTAATAAGTTAAATTGCTCCCATATTGGGTATTGATATAGTCTGTGTGGTGAAGACATTTCTCTGAAACACACTGCACACTGCCTCTGGACCACAGTGGAGACAGCCAGGGCCGAGGACCGCCTTGGCCTCAGAGCTTAGAGAAGACAGGAACAGGGTAAGAAAGGGACTTCCAGGTGAGTGACATCCTTGCAAAGGCTGGAATTCCGGTCACAGGGCTCTTGGCACCTTGTGGCTGCCCCAGCGTAGGCAAGGGTGGTGTTTCTCCAGCTGGGATGCAGTGGGGCACCCAGCTTAGCCCCAAGTTTTGCCTCAGGGAGGAGCAGAGCCAGTGTGGCTCTGTACCCCACCCCCATTTTCAGTCCTTAGTCTACTTCTGAGATGCTCAGTTGCTTTTAGGGGTGACCTTTGACACGTTTTAGACCCCCCTTTTCCCTGAGCTTCCTACCTCTCCATCAAGTTGTTCTGGTTTAGAGGTAATAACTCTTAGGTAAGCAAAAAGCTGCCTTCCTAAGCCATCTGGAGGGTGGGTCCTTCTGGGAAACGATTTATTCTTTCCAAGGGGGCACAACCAGCCAGCTGCCAAGTGGGGCCCAACACAGGAGGGCGGACTTGATGTCGGGTCCAGTTCCCCTGCACCCGGTCAGAGGCAGGTTATTCACAGAATTCACCACACTTCGCAGGAGCCACCACCTCATGCCCCAGAATCACAGAATTCACCACACTTCGCAGGAGCCACCACCTCATGCCCCAGAATCACAGAATTCACCACACTTCGCAGGAGCCACCACCTCATGCCCCAGAATCACAGAATTCACCACACTTTGCAGGAGCCTCCACCTCATGCCCCAGAATCACAGAATTCACCACACTTCGCAGGAGCCACCACCTCATGCCCCAGAATCACAGAATTCACCACACTTCGCAGGAGCCTCCACCTCATGCCCCAGAATCACAGAATTCACCACACTTCGCAGGAGCCACCACCTCATGCCCCAGAATCACAGAATTCACCACACTTCGCAGGAGCCTCCACCTCATGCCCCAGAATCACAGAATTCACCACACTTCGCAGGAGCCTCCACCTCATGCCCCAGAATCACAGAATTCACCACACTTTGCAGGAGCCTCCACCTCATGCCCCACAACGGGGTGAGGGTAGCTTCCCGGCCTCCTTCTCACGGCGGCTCCATGTGGAATTGGAGAGCATTTTGAAAGGTGAAAAGTCATCTCTGAGAAACCCATGGAAGGCATCCCTTTATTATTAACAGGTGGAATGTTCCTAAAGAAAGCCCATTTGCCCAGACCAATTCGTGCAAGCAAAAGCAAAGTCGGTAAACCACGCCAGAATCACACCACTAAACAAACAAAAGTCAAGAGCAGATTGGCCAATTTGCTTGTTAAAACAAGCTGGTGGCAAGAGTTTATAAGGGACTGAATCCACATTCACAGGAACCCGGTGTTTGCTCACAGTGGGCCACTGGCCCCTGTCTGTTGGTCAAGTTGTGCGATCCCATCGGCTAAACTCACAGGCACGGAAGAGATAATGTGCCATCTCTTGGCAAATGCCCTCACCGTTTACTTTGTTGATCAACTCTCTCAAAACGATGGACTATTACTGACCACGATTTTAATTTAAAAAGGGCCCTTAGCGACTGTCCCTCCAGACCTCCCACCCTACTGATGAGGAAGCTGAGCTCCCCGAGGCCCTGCATCACACAGTGATGGGGTGCTGGGACCAGGACTGAAACCCAGGCCTCCAACCTGGCTGTCCTTCTCTCAGCTGGGCTTCCATGGATTGCCCTGAGCAGTTGGAATCATTTCTTCACCATTCTTTGGTTCCAGACTCCCGTGTCTGTAAAGCAATGTGCTCCTAAACACAGGAATGAGAGTGTGGTGAGTGCATGTGGCCCCCAGAGCTCACTGCAAGCAACCTCGAGGAACCAGGCAACTGTTCTCCATGGGTGCATTGGATCCCTCTGTGTAGACCCTGGGCCCTGGGAGCGGAACAGGCTTGTTTTTGTGGTTGTTGGTAACAGCAAAAGGCCCCGCTGCCTGGCTCACCTGTTTAGTGTCCCCCACCTGTCCTCCCTTGGTGGATGGGGACTGAACTCCTGTGCCTGGGCTGGGCCTCAGCAAGGCTCCATCCTTGCTGGAACACCAGCTCCTTCCTTCCTCTCCCAGAAAGCACCGACCAGTCCCTAGGGACACTGTTCAAAGGATACTCCTTGGTGGAGCCTCCTGGTCCCTCAAGGCTCTGTCCTCTGTCCCTGCTGCCAGTCATCTCGCCTCTAGGGAGCCCCGAGTGCTTAGTCTTCATGACCACCTCTGTCCCTGGAAAGGGGGCTTCTGTCTTTCCCCTTGTGTCCTCACCGCCTGGCACCCACTAGACCAGTGGTAAGTGCTAGACAGCATGCTAAGAACGTTACCTCTGATGCGGCGCTCAGCCCCACCCCCCACGGTAACTTCCGCGCTGGGAGGTGATAGAGTTCAGACGTTTCCTCCCCGCAGGTCTCATGTCGAAAGTAATCCGCAGTGTTGGAGGCGGGGCTTGGTGGGAAGCGCTTGCGTCATGGGAGTGGATCTCTCAGGAAAGGCTGAGCAGCCGCCGTAGTGAGTGAGTTCCCTCTCTGTTCATCTATGCAAGAGCTGATTGTTGAAAAGAACCTGGCCCCTTTCTCCACTCTCTTCCTTTCCTCCTCTCTCACCATGCAATACCTGCTTCCCTTTCTTTTCTGCCACAATTGGCAGCAGCCTGAGACCTCACCGGAGGCAGATGCCAGCACCATGCTTCCTGTACAGCCTGCAGAACCGTGACCAAATAAGCCCCTTTTCTTTATAAATTACACGGCCTCAGCGGTTCCTTGTAGCGACACAAGCCGACCAAGACAGGTGGCTTATGGCTATCCTTCACCTTACAGAGGAGGCTGCAGGGGTTCAGGGAGCTCAGGGACTGGACGCAGGTGGCAGAGCGAGTGAAGGATGCAGCTCGAATGGGAACCGAGGAAGCTTGACCCTCTGCTATATTGTGTCCTAAATCAGCACCCATTAGGGGCAGAGTACAGATCAGCTGAGCACAAGAAAGAGGGACAGAGTGTGCTGCCATGCGGGCCTGGCCCGAAAAGGACGCATCAGTGGGGATGTAATCTGGGCTCCGGCAGCCCTGGGACCCGGCAAAGCTGCCCCGCCCAGCGGCTTCCCTGGGAGCAGAGCAGGCAGCCTGCCACGAGTCCCCCGGTGTTATTAAATCGGGATTCAGGCTACTCCCGACACAGGAGAGTCCAGAGAAGGCTCCCAGTCCAGCGCACCGCTCTCTCCCTCAGAGCCATGCCCATCCCAGTGCTGACCACAGGCACCCCAGGGACAGCCCAAAGCCCTTCGGACCCCAGCAGGCCTGCTTCCCCTGTGCGAGCCTCTGACTGGAACCTCCAGCCAGGCCACGGTATCCCGTTCCAAATGGGCTGGCTAATCGGGCCGCATCCATTATCATTAGTGCCTCTCTGCACGCAGGTACAGGAGGGGCTGCCAGGCGCTGGCTGCGGCTGGCTGAGCCGGGGGCCACGCTCCACTGCAAATGCGGACGAGGAACACCTGCTCCAGGGCTTCCAGGCCGCCACAGTCATCCTTCACATCTCATGCAACACTTGTTCTGTCAGAGCGCGGAGCTGGCACGGGCGGGAGCGGCCCTCGCCAGCCCTGCACGCCCCCTCCAGCCCCTGGTTCCTCTGCTCAAGCTCAGCTTTGAATGGCTTTTCAAAGAAGCCTTTTAAAAATGCATCCATCGTGTATTAGCCATTCCATCATTATGTCAAGGGTTTAAAAATAAATATGAAAAAAATAAACCTCACCTCAAAAATAAACTTTTTTTGGCAATTAAGGCGGAGTGGTGACATATTAATTGTCCACGGATGGCATTCATCCTCATTTCACAATACAGATGTGTTTTCTCAGGATTTCCAAGGAATGGGCCCTTTTATGGCTGTGGGCAGCCAGCGATCATTCTGGACAGAAACGAAGTCCCTGTATCTTAGAGGAGGCTGAACTTTTCTAGACAAAGCCAGCATCCTGAGACCCAGAGGGGATGTGCCTCAGCTCAGCCCTGCCACGCCGGTAGCTCCACAAACCTTCAGTGCCATGACTGAGGAGCCCATTGGGCCGCCTCAGCCTGTTTCTATCAGTCTGTGTGAGAACCTCAAAGCGCCCCCGCCCCCTGTCACACACTCACGCACTCAAGTGCTCATACAGTGGCATACACAGACACTCACACGGATACACATGGAAACACATACACACAGACACACACACATTCACACGTAAATTCACACACAGGCACACACAGACACGCTTATGCACACAAACATACATACACCCATTCACTGACATACACAACACATACAAACACACACAGAAACACACAAACACACATTGACACACACAGATTCATACCCACACTGACACACACACACTGGCACACAGACACACATACACACACATACACACACGGACACACACACACACACTGACACACAGACACATACACACAAAAAACATGCATAAACACAGGCACACACAAATACACTCACACACATACATATACACAAACACACAAATACACACTGACACACAAACACACGTACTTATACGCACACAAACACATACATACACACAGTTACACATACACAGTCACACACAAAAACATACCCAAACACACACAAAAACATATCCATACACACTAACACACATACAAACACATACCCACACACTCAACACAAATCCACACCCACTCACACACATACCCACAAACACACACACACCCACACTCACACACACAGAAACACATACACATACTCACAAACAGATGCACACAAACACATGCAAACATACCCCCCCACACCCACACACACCCCCACACGGTCTCACGCATACACACTTGCACAAACGCATACACACACCTGTTTTTTCTAGTTGAATCCGCGTGGGAGCCTGAAACCCAGAGACACCCAGGACTGCACTATCGCCCACCTGCATTTCCACCAGCTGCTCCCCCCTCCGCCGGATCTGGGACTGAGGCCGTCTCTGAGAGTTCTGGAAATTGTCTCTTGGTTCCTCCAGAAAGCCAGCAGAGGGAAGTCTCATCCTTTCTGGGCAACCAGACTTTTGGGACCCAGAAAGCACCTGATCTGGTCATTCAAGTGGAGTGCTCCTCCCTTTGGGATAACTGCTGCGGGCTCCGACTGCCTGGGAGCCACTCCGCCTGCCTCCTGTCCACCCTCGGAGAGCCACAAGCCCTGTCTCGGCTCTCTTCAGCAGGCAGAGGAAGAGCAGCTGTCCCACGGCGGCAGAAACCCACCCGTCCAGGGCTGTGGTCTTCCCTGTTGGACAATTCTGTTCGATCCCTACTTTACTCCTGAAACACATTGCACCCACCTGGAGATCCCATCATATCTTAACAGTTTGGGCTTCCCTGACCCCTCCATGGCATCAGGATGGTGGCCACACTCAGGAGCTAGGGAGCCACAGATGCATATTTGGGATTAAGCAGAGCAATGGGCCCAGGTTAGGGAGTAGGTAGACCTTGGTCAACTGGCAGCTTCAATTGTATTCTCCTAGCTGTGTCCCCTCTGGGGGGGGACTTCACCTTTCTAGGCTTTGGTTTCTTCACCTGTAAATGGCAATGCAGACATTTCCCTCATAAGCGCATTGTGAAGATTTAACAAGTTCATGGAACAAAGGGTACCATGGATGCTCAATACACAGCAGCTTTCTTCCTTGATTCCTTTAAAGGTGAGCTGCCCTGGTCCACCAGGCATGTTCTTAGGAAAGAATGTGGTCTCGGTCATTTCTACTGTTGTGTAAATTTAAGCAGAGATATCATATACTTAGTGGAAATCTGAATTTTGGGGTTTTTTAGCTGAGTAATATGAGACTGTTCTCCCTGTGGCCTTGTAGGTATCAGCTTCCAGGGTAGAGGGGAGCAAGTTACTGGGCACAGGGCTTTCCAGAGGTCACAGCCTACCCCCTGGGGCTCAGGTTTGAACGGACTTCAAGAGAGCGCGAAATGCTTACAGAAACACATGAAGTCTGGGGATGGTGGTGGGTGGCATGGCAGGAAGGGGTCTCAGAGGTGAGTGGCCTCGTACACAGCAGGTTCCTGCATCCTTCCTAATCGTCCAGTGGCTCCAGGCTTCTTCAGAATGCCTCACGGACAGTTCCCCATGTTATTCCTCCCATCTGTCTCTATTGTCATTGGCCCAGTGAGCTCCAGAATCCATTTCCCATTTGCTGGTTCACTCTAAGAGTAAAACTCCCTGCAATCTTTTGAAACCCAGCCACGCATGTTTGGATGAAGACAGCCAGAGCACTCTCACTGACAGCCCAGCCCTGCGACAGCTGGAGCACTCTCACTGACTGTCCAGCCCTGTGAGTGGGTGTGCCCCTGTGGGGTGAGTGTGCATATGTGTGCCCTCGGGTATGTGTATGCGAGTGTGCATGAGTGTGTGTATGCGTGCACATGACAGAGAGATATGAAGAGCCGAACGATACTTTGCCACCAATGACCCAAGCCTTTCTTTGACCTTTCAGGAGTTTTTCAAGCATTTGAAGAAAGTGAATGTCCCTTCCATTGTTCTTTTTGATGGTTTACCTCGCTGTATGCGCCCAGCACGCCACAGTCACGGGTCGCTCCACTGGAGTGTACTGTATTGAGAATTGGGTACTTTGGGTGGAGGCAGCAAGGATACACAGCGGCTCTTGTCCTTGGGTAAATACAGCAATATCCACGAATTTTTCCCTGAAATGCAGCCTCGCCTGTAGCCCCCAGCTCACTGTAGAGACAAAGAAGGTAAGTAGCCAGTCGACTACGATTCCACCACAAACCACTGAATCTTTAGATGTGAAATCCATGTGGCCTGTTCTTGGACGTCTTGACTTGGCAAGGAAGAGCTCAATTCCTCCCCATGTCCCGGAAGGAGCTGAATGTGCAACCCACGCTTTGCCCTTGCAGCTCCTCAGCACATTTTAATTTATACCCTGCCTTTTTCCAAAACAACTGGGGGAACTTGTGCCTCTCATGAAGTGGGTGGTTGGCTTTCAGGGGACTGTCAAGGTGGATGTATCACTCGAATGAATGGAACCTGCAAAGTCTGTGCATTTCCAGCCCAAACCTAAGCCTATTTGATGTGGGTGTCATTCCTTCAGACCACTCAGCAGGGTCCACCTGGGGACGTGGGTGTTATGAGCTTTCCCAGGTCGTCCTTATAGGAAAAGGCCACTCATCTTCTTGGTCATATGGGTAGGTATGTGATAATTCCAACTCCACCCTGCTTTTCGCTTATTAGATAACAGAGTCAGACACTGAACTTTTGTTTACACACAGAATTTTTTTTTAGTGTTCACTCTAACAATAGCTGTTTTCTTGTTGTAACATCTTACTATTTCACTGTAGTGTGTGTGTGTGTGTGTGTGTGTGTGTATGTGTGTGTGTACTGAGTGATGAGTCTTAACATGGTAGTAGAAAAGCCAGCACAGGTGAAGGTGATGCAGGGGAGCAGCTGCCCTCCCGGCTCACACTGGGCCTCCTTTCCTCTCTGTCTTGCACCTGGAGCCCCATGGTGCTCTTCTCTGCACCTTTGTCCTCGTTCCTTGGTAATTATGGAATCTAGGTGAGGGAGGAGTCATGGAAAATTCCTTCTTGTAGATGACAAACCTGAACCTTAAAGACAGGTCCAAGACCCAGCCCCAGGTCTCTGCCCTCACGCGGAGCATCTCCAGCCAGGTTTGCAGGGACAATATGGTGATCTCATTGCTTTGATCATTTTTCTTTTCTCCTAGAGACAATGGCCACAGCAGTTTCTCACTGGCTACCACCCAGGCAGGACCTCACCCTGGTGATGAGCTTCAGGGTCCTGGCCTGACCTAGTTGGCCAGTCCCCTTTCTGCTGTCCAGCCAGGGCTCTGACCTGCGGGCCAGCCATGGCCCTGTAGGAGGCCCAGAAACAATTCTCCATGAAAGATGACATTGAAAGTGGGATAACAACCCTTTCTCTACTGAGTGTGAGCACTCGGCCACACCGTCCCATGTGATCCCGTCCCAGTCATGTACGGTGTCATTCCCACTCTATAGATCAATAAACCGAGACATATGAAGTTAAGGCACAGGCTTGGGGTTGAGCTATGCTGTCATAGAGCTGGGCCTTAAACCCTGGCAGCCTGGCCTTGGAGTCTGCAGTCACCAATCTGCTAGGGATGTCTCAGAAGGAGAGAGCCCCTGGGTCTCCGGGATGATTTCCAAGTCTTCATTTTTTTAGATGCATTTTCATTGAATTTGGGGTCTTCTCTCCTTTAAAAAAATGGTCCAAAAGTCATGGTTGGGAACAGCAAAAGATCCTCTGCTCTTTGAAAGCCAAAATCCTTTAGCTTAGCCAACTGCCTCTTGCACCGATCAGACCTCCCAGGAAGGAGGGTAGCAGGGTGATGGCTGGAGCTGTGGCGGCGCCTCTGTCGGTGCCCTGTCGCCTGCAGCACCAGCCCGTAAGCCCCTGGGGCATCCTGGGAATCTGCCTTTCTGGCCACCACTCCTGACACCCTGGTTTCTTAAAACGCCAGAATGTAAAGTAGAAAAGAAAGCAGCATAGGGAACTCGAAACTGCTGCTCTGGACTCCCCTAAGCCTTTCCACAGGTCAGTGTTGGCAGGCTGTCCGGCCAGCCTGGCCCATGCAGCAGACAGAACTTCCTGGGAATCCAACTAGGGGGCGAGACAGGAGTGGTTGGTATAAACGGTGACTTGCTTAGACCTGTTTCTAAGGAAGGAAGGAGAAGCTAGCTGGGCTCCAACCCCTTGCGGTGTCGTCTGACCCCACCTCAACACACACATTTCTTCTCCTTGCCTGTACAGAGGCCAGGCGACCAGAACTCCCTGAGAGGCCCACCACGCCTCAGCCTGCCGCCCCATTCCCCAGAGAAAAGAAAAACCAGCTGAGGAGATTGGGTTTTCTCAGGTACAGACGCACTGCATCCCCTGAGGAGCCCGGGCAGTGGCGAGCCGTCCAGCCCCTTGACTGCGTGTGTGGGGATTAATGTCCTGGCGTGGCAGGTCAGTGCAGTGTGCAGAGGCCAGTATTAATCGACAGATTAAAGCCAAGGAAAACCTGAGCAGGTGAGAGGAAGTCTCTGAGCTTGATCAAAAACATATTTCTGTTTCAGGTCTAAATAATGGGCTACGGGGAGGCACATCTGTAAATTATACAGGAAGCCTTCTTCAACGACTGATTCACCCTGACAGTTTTACTGGAGTATATGAAAATGAGTATTAAAGATGTGATCTGTAGGCTTCCTTCCAGGAATTCCAATCTGGTTTCAATAAAATGGGAACACTGATTGGAAGTGAAGTTGCCTTCCGGTTTTGCCTTTGGCTATTACGTGCTCGTTCGTGAAATGACTGAATTCCACAACTACTTTTAATATTCACCTTTGAGTTCATCTCCCGCACTGGACACATTGGAATGATTAAAATAGCACTGGCTCCCCATGCTGGGTGCTCTCTAATTTAAAACAGCCCAGGTGCTGAAGACAAATGAGTCCTCCTGGTAAGTCCATTCTTTCTTTGCATGAAGTTGCTTTGTGGCACATCGAGGGCAGAATATTAATAGTAAAAAAAAATTAAATAAAATAATGCTCCTTGAGTAGATGCCTGAGGGAAAAGATTAAAGTTTGGTGCAAGGCAGAACTTGTACTTTGTGTGGGATTGTTCTGGTTGCATTTATTTCTGAGCTTTTCTGCTTAGATTCTGTGCATGCAACTGCAGTAATAGCCAGGGCCCCGGGCTCCCTAGGGATGCCTTCCTCTTGGTCAGCCATGTGCTCTGACATGGCCTTGGTAAGTTGTTCCCAGCACGGGAGTGAGATTGCCTTAAGCCACCTGCAGCTCGCCACCTCTCCTCTGCTCCTCAGGCTCTCCAGGGCTCATTCTCAAGAGGGCACTCTAGGTTAAGGAGCTCAGAATGCCACCAAGAAGAGGGAAGCTAATTGGTTGATCCTTCCAGCACACTCCCAACAGAGACTCCCTTGCACCCCACTCTAATTATGGGGCTTACAGGCCACAGGTGTGTTTTCCATTCAACTTCTCTGAGATTTACTAGAGAAGGTGGATGAGTTATTTTGCTTCCATTTCTGTGCCAGAGTTCTCCCAGCTGGGAGGAAAAAACGGTGGTGGGTCTCACACTGCCTCCGCCATCATTTATTCATCCAGAGCTATTATAGGATTTTCAGTAGGGGAAAAAAAAAATGTTACCTTGGGAGATTGGGCACCACTGGGAGCCATGCATTCATTTTGAAATGTTTTTGTGAGATTGCAAATGTTGGCTTTTTTGTATGCAAAATTCACATTTAATTTTCTCTGATCTTCAAAAATCACAAAAATAGTCTTTGTGCATTTAATTTGGTATGACACTGTGTTGTGTTTATTGTTTTTAGCTGATGATAACTTAGCAGTTTTGGTTTCTAGTGTCTAAGGATGTGGAACACACATGTACCTGCTGTATATGTCCAGGACAAATCCCATTTTTTAACCTGATGGATGAGGTATGCTAATGTGTTGGAATTAAAGGCATCTTTCCCCAGATATCAGTTGCCTACTCTTGAGCCAACCAATGGGAAATGTGGACAGTAGCAGTAACATCTACCCTTGATGCAGGAATTCACCCATGATGGTGATGACCTAGTTAGATGGAGACTCACTGCATTTAAAACCACTACTCCCCAAGTACTGTTTATAAATCTAAGACTCTCTGGTTGCCATTCCTAATGTAAATTACGGTGGCACTGGTGAGCGCTGTGATATTAACACAGCCACATGTGGTTCTATACATTTAAATTAATGAAAATTAATCAAAATTTGAAATCTAGTTCTTCAGTCATACAAGCCACATTCCATGTGATGGTCAGTGACTACCATATCGGAAAGCTCCGCTATAGACCATTTCCATCATTGCAGAAAGTTCTATTAGACATTGCTGGGTTCAAGTTTTATCATAATCCTAAGAAAATCATGAAGAAGATGAGGTCTCATTCCAGGCCAAGTTTAATTGGAACCCTGCAATGTGAGAGTGGACCTGTGAGCTGTTGACAAACTTGGATGAAAGTGGAAATTTCCCATGTGGGACTCAAGACTAAATCTGACCCAGAGTATTTTGAAGATGAGGTTGGCTAACGATGGTTCTGCCAAAATACTTGTGACTGATCGGAACAGAATGGAATTCTGAACAGGTGCAATATCCCAAGTACTCAAGAACTCAAGTCCCTGACGTTAATGGCACAGGAAAAAATGTTTCTCATTTTCTGCAATGTTATTTGTTATTTGGCAACTCTTAGATGTTTCTTGCTAAATATGATTGTGTCTTGCATCTGGGAAGGCACCCCTCTGCCAGTTCTGAGCCCCCTTGTGTGCCAGGGCTGGGTGATGGGTCCTCCAGAGTGCACCCCAACATCATCTCATTCTTGTGCTCGGCTGGGATAACACTTTATTTCTAGCATTCTACACTTTTTTGAGATATTGACTCTGTGCAGACTCTTTTTTATACACTTGAGACAACACAAAGCAGCAATGCTCCACCTCTCTGCTCATCCTAAAGGCCAGCAAACTGGATGGAGGGCCTCTTATAAGCCCAATTCCATGTCTAAATGTACCCAGCCAGGGTGGCTCTCCCAGTGGCTCAAGCCTCTAAGGACCTCTGTTCTCTATTCACCTGCCTTGAGCAGGTTACACAGAGGTCAGACCGGGGATTTCCCTGGTGTCAGAGCACATCCAGCCCAGCTGAGCCACATCACCAACAAGGGACAGTGGGGTGCGGACACCATTGTGTGGAATGTGCCATCGCATGGTTCATGGCACTGGCAAGTATAGCAGGGCTCTAAAGATGTCAATTATTGGGGGTGTAAATAGTCAGGGTAGACCCAAGAGAGCAATGATGCCTTGATAATCAAGTTTTGTTAGTCAGTAGTTACCAAGTGGGGGTGGGGCTGCAAACACCTGCCATATTCCCGGAAGTGTGCTAGACACCTCCTTACATTTGTTGCTTTTAATTATTGCAAGATGCCTTGATGTTAGTACTGTCATCTCCAACATGCAAGTAAGGAGGTGACACTAATAGCTTACATAACTAGTCCTAAGTCACACAGCTCAAGATCTGCTAAACTAAGACATGGTGGGGTGCTAATGGATTTGGTTGATCGAGGAAACCCCCCAAGGAGGAGTCAGAGTCTGGCACAGGTTTCCTGAGACCTGGGATGAGTGAGGGAAGCCATCCAGGACATGAGCCCAGGCCACCTACTAGCTGTGGGATTGCCCTGTGTGTTCTTGGAAAATGGAGCCAGCAACCCCAGGCCCATTTCAGTGTGTGAACAGGGGCTGCTCCTCCCTGGACTGGAGAGCCAGTGGGCCCTGAGAGCACCTTCGTGGTCCTCCTGTCCACTCTCATTGTTGGAGAAGTTGCCTGAGGCCAGGATTGGCAGAGCTGGTTAAAGCCACGCAGAGCCAGAGGTGAAACCCAGGTCTCCTGCCGTTATCCCACATAAGAGCCCACTGGAGTTTCAGCCCAAAGACTAGGGCGTCGGATTTGTCCTTGTTGGTAGCAAGCACTTCAGGGCTTGCCAGACTCTCCTGGGAGCCACACCTGCCAGCATGGACACATTGGCTCCTGTAGGTGGACTTTCCACTACAGACTGGGAGGTCTGAGTGCCTGCTTCCACCTGAATCGCCAGGGACTTAGTAGGATTCTATCTGCAAGGGCGAGGCACGTGCACGTGTGTGTGTGTGTGTGTGTGTGTGTGTGAAGTTTGGCATGCAACCCTCCAGAATTGGGTGAGATTTTGGAGTGCTTGGAAGGCCTGGATCTCCCAGCAGCAGGCTCTGCACTCAAGGCTTTGCTGTTAGCATTGGGAGAACCTAGAAACAAAGATGCTTTTGCTGCAGCACGGAGCACACAGTGTGTGCTTTGCTTTTAGCTGTATTATGCGTGGACAGGAGGATCATCATGGTCTGCTTAGGCCTCTGAGGTTCTCAATCCAGTCCTGGTAATTGGGGAATATTTAATCAATCCATTGCTGACAATCTATAGAAGCTGCAGTTATAAATCTAAGATGATCTGCACGGTCTCCCAGTAAGTCGACTAGAGATTTTATTTGGGGCCCCTTCCAAGTCAGTACATTTTCTCACATGTGTGCCAGTGTGACCCACATCTTGCCCTTATCATATCACAGTCCGATGGCACTTTATTTGCAATATTTAATTGTTTGCTCCCTGCAACTGAACTGTAAGTGTCAAGAGGACAGAAACTGAGTCTGATTTACTCCTGGTTCTACTTTCAGTGCCTGGAATGGGCCCTGTACACAGGGAGCTCCTTGGTCTCTGCTGAATGAATGAATGAATGAATGAGTGGCTGGGAATGAATGACATAATGTGTTTGGCCCCATGGGGGAAGACTGCACCATGACCATGCTCCCACATCCTGAAAGTTCCAGTGCTCCACGCTCACCCTGCGGACCCCATTCCCTAGCCAGCTCTTCCTCTCCCTGTGCCTGTGAGTTGCATCCACATTGCTTGACACCTGAAAGACGTTGTGGGCAACCCTGCCCAGCGCCCCGATCAGCCATTTGCATCATCTGCAATGCTCCAAGCCCCCAGCATGCAGGCACTCCCGGCTGATCCAGGCTGAGCATGTGTTCATAAAGGCTTCCCCCTTTCTTTGGAAGAACCTCTCCTTTCCTCTCCAGATCACTCTGGCTGCTTCTTTGAAATGCCAGAACAGGGAGGGAAGAAACGATCGGTGCAGCGGCTGCTGCTTCTGCTCTGAGGCCCCTCCACCTCCAGCGGCTCGGATCTCTGAATGCTGAGAAGGGGCTGCATTTGGGGTGACAGTATCTTCTCCGAAATCTTCATTCACAGTAAACACTGCTAACTACCAACTCATAAAACATATCAGCTGGGTTTATTGCTTTTAACCATCTTTCCAATTGTGCTATGAAATAAAGGCAGATGCCATTTTAAGATCTTATTATTGTCAAGGGCCGGCTTCTCCAGCAGCACCTGCCTAGCAGCAGTCTGCTTGTTTATGGCTCCTTTTTTTATAGGTGACAGTTTAAGGTGGCTCTTCTCCGGTTACAAAGAGTTCTTCCTGACGGCGCAGAAGTGGCATGCACAGTAGGTGGGCCCCGGCTTCTGCTGGCGGTGCCGAGGCAGGGTCGCAGGTTCACCTGGGTTTTCCGTTGACAGCCTCGCCACACACATTTGGCTCTGCCAAATGCTCTGCCATTAATTTATGATTTAAAGTAATTAACTTTTGCTGATTAAAGTAATTATTTCAAGTGCATTGCACTCGGGCCCAAATGATGCACACAGCCCCCTCTCCAGTTTGAGCGAGCAGCATGCCAAGTGCTTAAAAGCTGCACCGGGGATCTCAGAGTGGCTTCTGCCCGTCTCGCAGATCTGCCATGTTTATGGCTGACTTGTACTAACTGCTCGTTTTAATGCTGGATTCTGGCAGGACGTTGACACAGTGTGAAACCTTCATCCGGTAAACAAGACAAGCTTCAGCTCGGTGACACCGACGACAGTGGAAGCCATTTAAATGAATCTTGCCTCCAGCCTTCCAGAGGTATCATGTTTTTGTGCTCTCTTGCTTACCCAGATTGGCCCTTAAACAGTGTACAGCTTCATCTGGCCTCAGCCGAGAGTGCAGAACATATGCACGGCGGGAACCCAGCCCCACGCCCTGAAAATCAGCTGCAGCCCAGCACAGACCCTCCAATGGGCCCTCGGGGCCTGGAGAGGGCAGGCTGGCAGCCAGTTGCTTCCCAGGAGAAGCCGGTCTCTGTCTAGGGAAATGTCTGCAAGGTAATGGAGAGAGACAGAGATCAAGGGGGTTTGAGGGTGGGGGCTTGCCCCATCACTTCACATCAAAAGCACTTTCTTCCCTCGTGCCCAGTGGGGCAGGGAATCAAACGCTGCTGTCGGTGACTTCCCTAGCGGGGAGATGGCTGCCGGCAGGAGTAGAGGAGTTGAGCATTGGGGTCTCAAACCCCACCTTCCTCCCATTTCACTTGAGGGTGTGAACCAGAGCCCAGCCTCCTTTGCACACAGCAAGCAGAGAGTTTGGGCATAGGACTGTCAATAGAAAATTGAGTGTTTGGACCACCAGGCTGAACAAAGGCACAGGACTCCTTTGCCTCTGTAAAATCCTGCAAAACCAGTCCTCAGAACCATTCCCATTTTTTTGTGCACCTGGCATAGGCCAGGGATTGAGCCAAGCACTTTGCATACGTGAGCTCATGGAAGCTTCGCTGCAGTCCTAGGAGGCGAGCCGTGCTGCCCCACCTTCCTGGTGAGGGTATCTCAGAGAGGCGAGGACTCACCCAAGGTCACTTAGTGAGCAGAACCAGGCCCTTCTCCTTCCAAAGTTCTAGAAATATAGTCATTCAAAAGGAATGACCTTGTTGGGCTTTGCGAAGAGTCCTCGAGCCTCAAGGCCCCCGCACCGCCTTATCTGGAAGCAGCTGTCATCTGTGCAGCTCTTTAGTGAGGCAGGGTGAGGTTGAGGCGCCAACTCTCAATGCCTTGACTTTGCAAGAGACGGACATTTCAGTGGTAGCATTGTATACTTTTGTTCGCTGCTGTTTGGTGGAATGGTTTGGGGGATAAACTTGGTTTTTTTCTCTTTTCTCTTAGTAATTATCCCAAAGCCCTGGGCTTTCGGTGAAACCGCAAGGAAATTTAATTTTGTATGTAATTAAGTGCCTGATGGGCAGTGATCCCCGGCAAATGATATTTCAGCTTAATGCTGTTGAGCAAACATCACCAAAAACTGATGAAGCCAAAAACAATCATCTGTGTGTTGGCGCCACTCACCACCACGCGAGGGCTGGGGTCATAAATAAACCACTTCACTTTCAGGGTGAATTCAGTGCTCTTAAAGGGTGTGAGTAAAAGTGCATCAAAGGGAAGCAGTCTGCTTCCCTCCAGAAGTCCGGGCCGCTCCAGGGTGGTTGGGCAGATGCCCCGTCCTGACTGGCACTGGCCTGCAAGGGCGATGCTTTGCTTGCTGCTCTCTCAAGGGTCAGCGAGGGTGCCAAATGGCAGGGTCTGGCATGCGGACCAGCCTGCAGTGAGCAGGGCCTGGGGCAACAGCAGTGTATGCCCACAGGAGCCTGGGAAGAAAGCTCCTCCTGCCAGGCCTCAGCCTCTGTGGCAAGTGGACCCCGGTGTTGCCCTGCTTCCAACTAGGAATTCCCTGAAAACTGGCACCAAATTAAATTTTTAAAGCTGGAAAGGAAACCTAGACCACTTGAAGACAGTAGCAGGATGGGCGGCCATGCCCTGCAGCAGAGCGCCGAGGACGAGGCTGGAACTCACGTCCTTGGTTCGACATCTGGTGAATGCAAAGTCCCACTGTGCGGAGGGAACACCCTGTGGGTGGGTGGGTACCCTTTAGAACAGGGTCCCCCCACCCCACCTTCCACATGTTTGATTCAGATAAAAATAATGAAAACAAAACATAACTTTTAAAACTGTGTTTCACAATGCCGTTTGGTCAGCTTTATGAGGCTCCTCGTCTTGCCCTGGTTTGCCGAGGAAACTCCAGGCTGGGAAGTTACGCAGCCCCAGGTTCAAATCCCTGGCCCTTCCCAGCTGAGTGGCCTGGGGAGAGCTATTGAATTCTCCTAGTCTCAATTTCCTCAGCTGCAAAAGGGGAATAAAACATCCCCCATCCTGCCTGCGTGGGCGTTAGAAATGTGACAGGCGCTAAGTCACGGCCCACTTGTAATAGGCCGCACAACTGCACTGGGTGTGACTTTATTGTCTGGATTGCTGCAAATTCCAGCATTGCAAGCCAGTGGCTGAGGTTTGGGCATGACCCGTGGTAGTTCCTTAGCACCCACCCAAAGGAGGCACAGGAAATAAGAGAGAGGATGCAGAATGAGACAGCAGCACCCACAGCCACTGGGTACACCAAAAGGCACTAGGCAATGGGTCAGCACGCAGCAAGGAAGCCCAGAGGCGGGACACAGACAGGTTCCCCTCACCATCTAAACTGCTTCGTCTTCCCTCATCATCAAGGTCCACTCACTCAACAGGTGTAGGGCACCCGCTCCACGTCAATGTGTGTTGTGGGTACCAGGATACACAGGGGCAAGACCACGACAGACAGACAGCGAAAGATAACATTCTTTCCTAGTGAACATTTGGAAAGCATTGAAAAGAGCAAGTAGGAAAATGAATGCATCCATCGTCCTAGCACTCAAGGGCATTCCTGGTCCAGGTGGCACCAAATCTGCCTGGTTGCAGACTGGAGCTGCAGCTTCCAGAACCACGAGGATAGAGGAAATACAACAAAATCTTGAAAAACACCACAGCTGATAGGTGCATCTTATCCCGTTGTGTGGGTGCCTACAATTAACTGACCGTGTAATAGTGGGTGTTGTAGATTAAGTAGCAGCCTCCAGAGGTACTAGGTCCTGATTCCTGGAACCCTGAGTGTTCCCTTATCCAGCAAAGACTTTGCAGATGTAAATAAATGAAGAATCTCAAAATGGGGAGATGATCTTGGATTATCCGGGTGAGCCCTAAATGTAATCACAAATGTTCTCTTGGAAGGCAGACAGAGATTTGACCCAGAAGACAGAGCAGCAATGTGACCATAGAGGCAGAGAATGGAGTGATGCAGCTACAAGCCAAGGCTTGGTGGCAGCCACCAGCAGCTGGAAAAGGCAAGGAAGGATCCTCCCTTGGAGCCTCTTGAGGAATTACGGCCCTCCCTATGCCTTGATTTCAGCTCAGTGAAACTCATTTCAGATTTATAGATGCCAGATGTAAGAGAGTAAGTAACAATTGATTGGTTACAGCAGCCAAAGGGCACAACAGGTGAATGGAGCAGGTGAATGTTTTTATTAATTCACCCCAAACAAAGGGGTGGGATGGAGCTACTTACTAGGCAGCCACCATGGGAGGCAACAGACGAGTGAATGAACAATGGATGAATGCATCACCCACCCTTAGGCTGGAAATCAGGTGCTGCATTTTTATTTTAATTCACATTATCCAAAAATAGTCACTGTATTAACCCATTCTCACATTGCTGTAAAGAAATACCTGAGACTGGGTAATTTACAAAGAAAAGAGGTTTAATTGGTTTATGGTTCTGCAGGCCATACAGAAAGCATGACAGCATCTGCTTCTGGGGAGGCCTCAGGAAATGTACACTCATGGTGGAAGGTAAAGGGGGAAGCAGCACTTTACATGGCTGGAGCAGGAGGAGGAGAGGGGAGAGGTGCCACACAGCTGTTAACAACCAGATCTCAGGAGAACTCACTCCCTCACTATCACAGGAACAGCATCAAGGGGATGGTGCTGAACCACTCATGAAGATCCCACCCCCATGATCCTGTCACCTCCCCACAGGGCCCACCTCCAACACTGGGTATTATAATTTGACATGAGATTTGGTAAAGACACAGAACTAAACTATATCAGTCACCCACGGCAATTGTATTGTTGGTACTCACTATCTTTATTTACCTTGAAACAGGCAAACTTGACCAGTGAGGTGAAGCATCCTTTGGGGCAAGTCCTCACCACCAACTCCAGCCCTGTCTGAGCAGGAGGTGAGAAAGTCACTGACCTTTTAGATCAATTCCCCTCTCTGACTCAGGATGGGGGAGAGAGGGCTGGCTGGTGGGGTGGGGTGGGCTAATGCCACCTGCCAGCCTCCAGGGCCTGCTAGGTGAGGGCACAGAGGTAGGGGATGTAGGTGCGGTGCCATGGCAGGCCCTTGCTGGGCACAGCTGAGGCTGCTGTCACTGCTGACTACCCCCTGAACAATGGCACTGTCACCTGCACTTCCAGTGTGGGAGGCTGAGAGTCTTGTGCGTGGACATGCCTTTTTGTGAATATGCTTTTGTGGGACAAGGCAGAAGTTCCTCAGAGCAAATCCCCAGAAACAGGTTGGCCACATTATCTCAGCTGGTGCCATGGGGATAAAAGAAGAGGAGTCACCTGCAGATAGTGGCCCCAGTCTCCCAGCTCACCCTAACCTCGCTTGGCTTTGCCTTGTTGCTTTCCTTTCTAAAAATAAGATGATTTTCCTTGAGCCTCTGCAAGCCTTGTCATTTTCGTTGAAGAAGATACCTGTTGGCATTTCAAGGAGACAGGGTTTGGGTTACACACAGTATTGGTCTGTTCTCACACTGCTATAAGGAAATACGCAAGACGGGGTGACGTATAAAGGAAAGCGTTTTAATTGGCTCGCGGTTCTGCAGGCTGTGCAGGAATCATAGGGGCTTATGCTCCTAGGGAGGCCTCAGGAAACTTACAGTCATGGCAGAAGGCGAAGGGGAAGCAGGCACGTCTTACATGGTCGGAGCAGGAGCAAGAGAGACAGAGATGTGGGGTATTACACACTTTTAAATGACCAGATCTCATGAGAACTCACGCACTATACAGTAACAAGGGGATGGTGCTAAACCCTTCATGAAGGATCCACCCCATGATTCAATGACCTCCCACCAGGCCCCACCTCCAACATGGGGGGTTACAATTTGATGTGAGATTGGGGCAGAAACACAGATCCAAACCATATCTCGTATCCTTCTCCAAGGCCTGCCACCCAGTTCCTGAACTTGGCAGGGGAGAACATTCCCTAGGACCTCCCTCCAACATGGGGACAGATTTGCACAGCAACAAAAGGCACAGTTTGGAGCTGAACCCAGGCAGTTTCTGAGCTGAGCTCTGCCACGCTCTCCATGATGCAAGCCTGGGAAAATGAACCCTTCGGAGTTGGAGTTTCTGTACTTGCAAAATGAAGTTGCAAAGTGTAATGCCTTACCTGGGCTTACCTGGATGCACTCAGCATGCCTGAGCGAGGCTGACATTTGGAATGCGAAACCTGACAGCTGTCATCACTCAAACCGTGACTCTTCCCCCGGTGCTGGGTTCCTGGTTACTTGTGTCCACCACATAGTGTCCCCACAGGGGCAAGCCCTGGGAAGTGGGAAGTAACAGGGGTCCCTCTGCTTAGGGGAATGTGCCTCCCTTAGACCAGCCTGACAGCTTGTTCTCTCTGACGGGGGCTTGCAGGCAGCAAAAGCCATTAGGAGCAATTTGTTGTCACCAGGCAGACCTGCTTCCCCTAAACTGTTATCAATGAGCTTGTCAACGCAAGGCCTAACCGCCTTTGTTCTTTTCATCTGTTCTTCCCTCAGAGACCTCTCCGGACCCTATGGCCTTCTCAGAGGAGCTGCAACAGGCTGTTGTACACCTGTTTGGCTGGAGGCTGGGCCCAGGGGGTCTGGGCGTGGTGGGAAAGATCTGTCCAGGCCTCCAAGCTCCTGGCAGTCGTCTGTGTCAGGATGTCAGATGACAGTTGTTGGAGCTGCAGCTGGTACATCAGCCCGTGCCAGGGGCATGGTGTGCTGGCCGCTTGTGTTGATGTGCTCTGCCCTCCCTGAGAAGCACATGCCTCACCTCCATGAGGCTGCTGCTGCGGCTGCAGCTAGACGGGAACAGGTCTGGCTGGCAGTGCCCATGAGCCCAGGAGGCCTTCTTCTGCAGGAACTGGCAGCAAGGAGGCAGAAGTCTTGGAGCAGTCACCCCACAGGCTGGCACCTCCTGTAAACAGAGAGGGGTGCTGAAATATGCCTGTGTGAGCTATGGAGAAACTCCAATCCATGAGAACTTCCAGGGCCTCAATAAGCCCCAGAATGCCAACAAATTCAATTCAGGGTTGGACCAGGTTTCTGGTGTTCTCAGGACCAGGTGGACAGACATGGAACAGGGTGCAATGGATTGAGTCTCTTGGGTGGCAGGAATCCAGGGAAGGGTCCTGTCTTAGTCTGCTTAGGCTGCCATAACAAAATGTCACAGGCTGAGTGGCTTAAACCACAGACATTTATTTTGACAGTTCTGGAGGCTGGGAAGTCCAAGATCAAAGTGCTGGCCTGGTAGGTTCATTATGAGGCCTCTCTTCTTGGCTTGTAGGCAGCGGCCTTCTTGCTGTGTGTTTCTGTGACCTCTAATTTGGGCATTCAAAGAAAGAGACAAAGAAAGAGGGAGGGGGAGAGAGGAGAGAGAGAAAGAGAGCTCCCTGGTGTCTTTTCTTTTAAGGGCACTAATCCTATTGCATCAGGGCCCCATTCTCATGACCTCAGCTAATCTTTATCACCTCCCAAAAGTCCCTTCTCCAAATACCATCACATTAGGGATTAGGGCTTCAATAGAAGACTTTTGGGGCAAAACAAACATTCAGTCCACATTAAGTCCCTCGAAAGAGCCTGCAGTCCAAAAGAAAATAAAGTGAAAGATACCTATGGCATGCCTTGGCAAAGTGAGCATGCTCTGGGAGTCAGGAATGCTCTGGCATTTAGGAGCGAGCAGGGGAGAGCCAGCAGCCAGAAGACCACCCTCTATTGCTTTTTATTAAATCTCTATTTAAGTAAACAAGGAGCTGACAGTCTTGAGAGATAAACAAAGGACATGGAGTCTGCTGAGTGAAACTTTTCCATAAATGAGGCCTGCTTCTCCATAGTCAAGCATGCCAAGAAGAGCAAAATGTAGGAGTTGGCCTAAGAGGCCTAGGAAAGAAGCCAAGCTTTGGGGTTTCCATTTGCCCAGATGAGGCATGCTCCCGGGGGCATGGGTGAATGGAGGGCACATTTCTGGGGCTCTTTCTAGTTTGCGAAGCACTTTCTTTCCCAGAGGACTCTGCAGCTTCCCCTCATCTCCAGGTGGGGACACTGAGGTCCAGCAGAGTGAATCAGGTTGTCCGCCAGCAAGGAGAGGCGGAGCCCTGTCTCTCTGCAGCCATGCCTTAATTTGGCTTAATTTCAGAGCTCAGCTCAGAAACTGCCTGGGTTCAACTCCAAACTGTGTGCCTTTTGTTGCTGTGCAAATCTGTTTCTGTGTTGGAGGGAGGTCCTAGGGAATGTTCTGCCCTGCCAAGTTCAGGAACTGGGTGGCAGGATGGTTTGGATCTCTTTTGATTCCAAATCCTGTGCTCTCTCCGCTTTACAAGCAAAGCCAGACTTTTCAAAGCATCATGTGTTTAAGAAGTCTGCACTGTAATAGCTGCTCTGCAAACTGCAGAAGACAGGGCCTATAGCAGAGCCTGTCTCCAGCACTGCTAGGGAGATCTCAGGCTCCAATGATGCTCAGCATCTTTGTGGGAGAGGCTGGGGTGGGAACTTTTTCCTGCCCTCCAAGAGGTCTCGAATGCTCAGGACGAATGAGGCACAGCCTGCCACTGAGCTTGAACCACGTCTGCAGGAAATTGACTGTACCCAGTGGAATGACCTTATGGGAATGGGGTGGGGGTAGGGACACCTCACATGGTCCATCCCAGGCTCCAAGGCACCCTAGGAATGGTGGTGGCAGCATTTTTAGTCAAGGGGTCTCTTGCCACTAGCCTTGCCCCCACCCCAGCGGGCTTGCTAGTCCTGAGTTCTGCCCCAGTGCACCCTCCTCCCTGGGGAGCTTTCTGCAGAACGTGCTCAGGCTTGACTGTAGAGAGGAGACAGTACCAGTACCTTGGGGGATGGGGAGTTGGTGGAGAGGTTGTCTCCCCAACGGCGATCTCCTCTGCTCCATACTGGGGCTCATATCTGCGTTCTCAGGCTCCTCTGGCCAGGCCTGAGCCCAGAGTTCTTGCCCTGGGTTGAGTTGAGCAGGGAAACTATCTACCGTTGACCCTGGAGCTGGATTCTTAGCTGGATTAAGGCACCCTCTGTAGCTGGCAAGGTGGCTTTGTGGTCATGTCTAAAACAGCTTAGAAGTAGAATGGACACTTCCGGGATCTTCCAGCTGACCCCAGCATCTGAGGACACTTCAGAAGCTGCCAGTCTCTGTGAACATGGTAGCATGACTCAGCCTCCCAGAGACAGCAGCCTGGCAGCGGGCGCTCTGTGAGGGACTTTGCCTCCTGAAGTCAGTCTCTTTCCTGGTTTCTGGAGCACCTGGCCCCCTTGGAGTAGGGGCCAATCCCTTCCAACAGATGGCGTCAGCTTTCCCAGCCCTGGCCGGCAGGACTAGCAGAAAGAGGCAGCTGCTCTCCTTTTCCCCTTCCCTCTCTCCTTCTGGACAAAGACCATTATGCAAATTAGGGCCACAGGTCCAGGGCAGCCCACGGTTGCATCTGCAGAACAACTGTGAGTGATGTTCAGCCCCAGAAACCTGGCTGCAGCTCTTCTGCAATTACCCGAGCTGACACCGGTGTGCCAGCGACAGACAGCTGGGAGGACCTACACCTCCACGGATCCATCTGGAGAACAGGTCTGGAGGCAGTTGCCTGAATTCAATCACATGAGATGGGGCTGCTCCAAAGACGGTGAGCACTCTGCTCCTGTGAGCTCACCCGCTCACCCATCAGATCAAGGGCAATACAGGGATGGTTTGACACAGAAGCGAGATGTGCGCCCTGGCCTCCTGTCCTTCAGGGTCCTCTGTGTAATCCCTGTGGCCTGCACATGCACACACACAGGCAAAAGACCCTCCCTAATGAGTTCCTGGACAGTGTCCCTGTTTTTGTCCTGAGTTGGGGCAGGGCGCCAAGGGTCCCATGTTAGTGCCCTGTGTCTGCCATGAGAAGATATCACAACCTGTGGCTTGAAACACTGGAAATGCCTTCCTTTGCAGTTCTAGTGACTAAAAGTCCTAAATCAAGGTGTCAGCAAGGTCGGTTCCTAACAGGGGCTGGAAGGGAGGGTCCTTCTTTGCCTCCCTCCCAGCTTCTGACGGTGGCAGGATCTCTTGGTGTTCTTTGGCTTTGTAGATCCATGGCTCCGATCTCTGTCTCCATCCCCAGGCTGTGTTCTCTCTGTGTGTTTGTGTCTCTGTGTCTCAACTTCCCTCTCCCTATGAGGACACTAGTCATGTTGGATTTAGGACATACCCTAATCAGATATGACCGTATCTAAACTTGATTCCATCGGCAAATACCTTAAGACTGAATAAGGTTTCAACAACAGATTCAGGAAGAGGAGAATTTTCAGGATGCTGTTCGACCTAACACAGACTCTGATGGTGCTGGATTTCTTCTGCTGACCCATGAGCTATTGTGTCCATTCCTAGTGCCCTGGCAGAGTGAGTGGCGCCCGCTCTCATCATGCTCTGTTGCCCTGTGTTCCCGCTCCAGCTCCCTGGGCTGGGACTCTGAGAAATCAAAGCCAGACATTTCATAAGAGGCAGACTGCAGGGAGATGCCAAAGAACTGGGGATGGTGAAGGGAAGGGAGGGACTTCTGGTTTTCAAAGAACCGGAGGACAGATGCAGCCTCTCCCGCCCACCCCGTGCACACAGTGAACATGCTCCCCAGGCCAACAACACCCCATGGCTACTGTTTTATGCCCAGGTGGCTTAACCTGAGGCTGTAAAATACCCTTTCCCTTCTTTGACATTTTTACCAGTGGGGGTGCCCAGGCTTCTGCGTCAGTGATGTCACTTTCAACTTTGGGATGATGGCTGCAAAACCAAAACTACCAGTTCTTTGTCCTGCAAATGGCCATGGACCCATCCTGCTGAATCAAGCCTTGCCCACTGTGCCTGTCCCCTCATAGGCTGTACCTGGGCCCAGGCACTCCAGGAAGGGTGTGCAAGGCCAGTGAGGTACAAAGTCACGCCAAGAACCCAATGGCTGCATAGACCAGCCTCCCTCATCCCTCAGACATGGGCTGGACCTTTAAAGAATGACGGTCCCCTGAGACCTTAATGCAAATACATGGGGACCTCAAGAGTGGTCCCCGGGAGTAGGGCCTCTGCAGCAGTCTGTGTGGGAAGCCTTGGAGAGCGGCCGTGGGTTCTGGCAATGACATCACCTCTGGCATCATTGGCAGAGGGGCTGGCACTTGGCGTCTGTGCAGGTGGGTATGAAGGGTGCTTGCTATCTGGAAGGGAGCCCTTGGCCTGAGAGGTCTGGCCAATCAGGCAACTGTACTATGCCTCGGTTTCCTCATCAACAGATGAAGACTCTACCTTTCCACCACCCCACAGGTGTGCATCCACGGTCACCATGACACAGCGTGCACAGAAGAGCTTTGGAATGGCAGCGATGCCAGTGGGCTGCAGGGCATTACGCACACAGCCCAGAGGGGACTGCAGTGTGACACAGTAACTTCTTGGCGAAAAACACCCAAGATGTGCAGTGGCCACAGCTGACATAACCCCCGGTCGGATACAGGGCCAACAAGTGTGGGAGTGCAGCCTTTTAGCAAGTGGAATTCACAGAAGTGCAGTTTGGGATTGCAGCCCCATTCCCTCCTGGCTTCCTTGAGACTGAGGCTGTGCAAGTGCCAGGGTGCCCATTTCCCCCTCCCCTGGCCATCACGTCCTCTGTGGCCACAGAGACAGAAAGTTGAAGAAAGGCCCATCAAGGGCACACGGGAGCAAGTGGCTTCGAAAGCCCTGGCATTTACACAATTGAGGCATGTTACATTTATTTAAGGGCTTTTCGTGTAAAGGGTGCAGGGCCCTGAGCGGCTGGATCTGTTAATGCCTCGTGCTTTTTGTGTTTAAATGTGCCACTTCCAATGACTGTCAATGTTGACCTAAGTGAGAAACATCCAAACATGTTTATAGAGGAGACCGTGGGACCTCATTCCATGTGACTTCTGCTCTGTGGAGAAGGGGGAAAAGGCTAATACCAGAACGGGTTGTTTTTTAAGTTGTGGCCTCTTTGACAAGCCTTGCCCGTGGCTGCTGCTTCCGTGGGAGCCCTGGGCGCTTCCATCTCCTCTTGGAAACCAGCAAGGGAAAGGGCTTCGGGCAGATTATTAAGTGGGACTGTTGGCATCATCAAACTGGATTAATGGCCTTAATTTGGACATTTATTCATTCTTTGAAGAAATATTTATTGAGTGCCTTCTCTGTGGCAGTATCATGTTACACACCGGAAATAAAGAGATGAAAAAGGTGGAGGGAGCCCTGCCCTAAGGGAGCTTAAAATCTAATGAGGGAGGAAATGAACAAGTAATTACACATGTTCTAAGTAAAGAGGGGGTCAACTAAGGTCCCACTGAGAAGGAGACCTGTGAATCTGTCCTTCAGGGAAGAACAGGAGTTGGCCAAGCAAACACTGAAGGCAAAGGAAGCAGCAGATCCTGATGCAAGAGGCGAGGGGAGATTTCAAAGAACTGAAAGCTCAGGGATTATTCCACATACTCAAGGCATCCTGTTCTACACAAACCACGGAATAAACCAGAGGATGGCGACAAACTAGGCTGCAGAAGTAGATGGATACGTGGCATAGGCATTTGAGGAATTCAAACATGGAAATAAGGTATTTCAGTAAATAAAAAACCAACTGCTTTCCAACAAACTAAGTCATTGAGCTGTCTGAAGATAGGGCATGTGTGTGAGTTGTCAGGAGAAGAAACTTGGTTGCTATCTCTTTTGTGGCCCTGGTATGTTTATCAGCTGGTAAGTGGGAGAATCAGAGCTGTCCCTTCAGGAACCCACAGCCCCCGTCTCTCTGTAATGGAGTCCGTTGATCCTATTATACTAACAAGTACACACCCATCAGTTCTTATCAATGGCCATTGGTTTCAAGCTGTCTAACCAAGCCACCAGTGACATGGATGGCATGTGGTGTATAAGAAGCCTTAGGGTTGTCTGGATCAAATGACAGACAAACAAATAAGAAATAGGTGGTTGGATTGAAATAGAGACTAATGTTATTTAATAACTCATAATGTGAAGAGGAGATGAGTGACTCGGTAGCCACTGGACTCCTCTCTGCTTCAAGCCCTGCCAGTTACTACAGAGAGTCCCAAGGGGTGCCAGGCAAGGATGTAAACTGATGGATTTGTGTGGGTATCCAGAAAAGGCCCTTCCAGTGAGGATAACAGTGTACGCACAGGCCTGAAGGTGGGTGACTCAGGAGGAAAAACTTGACTACACAGAGAAACAGCCTTGGGCTGGACTAGAGGATAGCCCAGGTGCAGCGGGAGTCAGAGCCATATTCCAGGAGTTTGGAAAGTAAGGAGAGCAGCCGTAGCCCTGGATACGTGCAGGGAGCATCTCTGCAGACTCCTGGGAGTGTCTTCAGAGGCCATTTTGGCTATGATTGGCCAGCTAGATATAGATAGACAGAAAGAAGGAGGAAGAAAAGGAGGAGGAGAGGTGGAGGCTTTGGAGTTAGGAAAGCCACCCAGAAGGGCAGCGTAGCACCCAGGAGAGGCGGCCTGGTACCACGCACCAACTCAGGTATGGGGGTTAACATCACCTGGGGTTAGATTTTTTGTCCTACCCTTTTCTAGCTAATATCTTGAACAAACTCATTCACTTCCCTGAGTCTCAAGTTTCATCTTCTATGAAATGGGTGAGTTTCTTATGAAGGTGTGATGAGTTCATGTTAGTAAAACTGCTTGTGTGGCATGCCCAGGGCAGACTGTGCCTTGACATGCCCTAGGTACGGTTCTCGGATCCCAGGCTTGCAGTCATGAGTGTTCCCAGGGTCCTTCTCTAACAGGTCTGGACAGGGATCAGGGCTTTGAGGTGTGCTTTGGGCAGGACAAACGTCAGAGAGGTACCTTCTTGCCACTATCCACCAGGCGTTACAGAAGAAGCTGTCTGTGAGGTGCAAGGTGGGGGCTAGAATATTAGAGCACTGGAAAGCGTGACTCCATGCCCCAATGGGTAATTCAAATACTATTAAACCTCAGACACAAAAATTACTGATATGCAGGAAGGAAAATATTTTTGAATTTTTTTCATTGCAAACTTCTGAGTCACTCATCATGTGAACTTGACCTGGTTTTGCAGGCGCCTTAAACATGTAGTTGGTCTTTAGGGGTCAGCTCCATCTTTCTCTCTGGACAGTGCTATCCTGACCAAGCTAATTGGCAGGGTCATTTGGTGTCTGATCACTTTGTGACTGCCCCTCTGCTCTGCTTACCCAGAATGTAACCCCGCCATGCTTGGGCGGGGACTGTGACTGGGCCACCTTCCCGCCTGTTCCTCCATGCATCATCCATGCACCGGCTGTGTCAAGCTCTTTTTCTAACAGCAGTGGGTGAGACCCAAAGAGAAAGCAGACAAGGTCCCAACCCACTCAGAGTCTTCAGTCTCTGGGGAACGGGCACAAGAGGACTCCCAAATCTGCCTTGGGACAGAGGACACTGAGCGGGGGAGACCGTGGTAAACCCCACATGGGGGCTAGAGTGTGAGTAGTTTATCATCAAAGCTGAATGTTCCAGACCAGTCTGGGAATGGAGTTTCCTGAGAACCCCCGGGCCAGTGCCTGCATGGCTTATGCCCTAGGGACCCTCCTGCGGGTCATCTGACAACCAGTGTGGTCTGGACTGGGTTCTGCCTGATTAGAGGCTTCAGATGTTCTGCTAGAGACCCGTTGGAATCCATCAGGCTTTAAAGAAGCTGCCTTTCCCTCGGTGGCTGGACACAGTGACATCCTCAGAACAACAAGGAAGGAGCTCAGCTTCACACCCAGCGTGGAATCCAAGCTTTCTCCTTGGTCGGCCTCTGGGCACAGCAGAGATTTGCATCTTCAGTGAACCTGGGGCTCTTGGGACCCACCTGGGGGCCAGCCGTTGCTTTCAGCTGCATGAGGAGCCAACTTCATGTGGTCCAGTCTGTGCACGAAGAGGTCACCAAGGTGGAGGCAAGGCAAGGGTTCCGTGACCCAAAGTAGGCAGCCAACGCTTCCCATTGTCTCCTGGCTATGTGACTTTGGGTGAGTCTCTTGGGCCTTCTAAGCCCCTGCCTTTTTCTCGTCTTTAAAAAGGAAATTATAATTCTGTTCCTGACTCTGTCCCACCAAAGGTGGTTGATTAAATAGCCCCGAGTGCATGGCTGCCCCTGCCAGTGCTTTCCTCTTCCTTTGCTGTATCAAGTGAGGCATGAGCACAGAGGCAAGTTGCAAAGTCAGGATTGGATCGAAGAGTTCATGGGATGAGATGCGTGACCTCACCATGGCCACATCAAGGTTTCCTGCCATAGAATGCTGGTCCTGGGGGAGTTACAGGGAGGCGGGAGCTTCTGCCTCAATATGGGTTTGGGGCCAATATTTCTACATCTCTGATTCTTTATCTCCACCATGAGTACAGAGGGAATCCTGACCTGTGGCTGCAAAGTGTTAAGGAGTTTCTCTGGTGTTTTTATTAGCATTGCTATTGCCTCTTTCTCAGCCATGACGGCACCCGACCTGCCTCTTGTGTATTGAAACCAAACGCTTTTTTCTGTATTAACAAACAGGACTCTTAAGACTCTCCTTTCTTAATTAGGGCACTAAGAGACTGCCAGGCACTAAGGGTAATGACCACGTCAGAAACTGATCCCTGCTAATCTGTACATTCCTCATTGTCGCCTTCGTAAATCCACAGTGACTGGCAAAGTCTAAAGTCACTCTCCAATTTATAACTGGAAGAAAGAAATCAGCTAAATGAACCATTAATACCACAGAACAAGAACTCATCACTACAGAACTGTCAGCACCAGGCAGAGTCGGGGCTTCGAGAGGTGGGATCCCCACCCAGCTCCATGGGAATGCCCAAACGCAGGCTGCTTCTCGGAGTGACTGCTGGTCCACCTGTCTGCTCCCTGTGTCCTTCCGGAGCAAGTTAGGCCTCTGATTCCCTTAATTACAATGTAGTTTTTCCATATAACCTAATGCCAGCTGACATATTGTACACTTGTATTGTTTATTTACATCTTGTCTATCTCCCTGCCCTGAAACACAAGCTCCACGTGGGCAGAACTTTTTCTGTTTCATCCACTACTGTACTGTATCCCCTTAAATACATCACTCAGAACAGCATCTGGTATATTGTATGCATCCCATAGATAACCGTTGAATGAATTAACAAATTAAAAAAGTAACATTGGACTGGAGGACCATTCTATGTCTCTTATGTACTGAATTGTTTCTCTCCAAATTCGTATGTTGAAGCCTTAACCCCAGTACCTCAGAATGTGACTGTATTTAGAGACGGGGCCTTTAAGGAGGTAGTTAAATTAAAATTAGGTCATTAAGGTGAGCCTCAATTCAGTATGTTCTTATAACAAGAGATTAGGGCACAGAGAAGGAGAGAGAGAGACAGCAGACCTGTGCATGCACAGGGAGATGACCATGTGAGGACACAGGGAGACGACGTCCATCTGCAAGCCCAGGAGAGGCCTCAGCAAAAACCAGCCGACAACACGTCGCTCTTGGACTTCCAGCCTCCAGAGCTGTGGGGGAGTCCCCTTCTGTTGTTGAAGCCACCCAGCCAGTGGCATCTGTCATGGCAGCCTGAGCGGCACTAGCAGAATGTCCTGGCGAGAGCCGAGCACAGCGGGACGTCAGGGCCCTTAGGCAGCTCATGGTGGACCCACAGCCCAGGGTCTAGGTGGACTAGGTTGTAACTGAGTGGGCTGTTTGACCCACCTGTCAGCCCATGGAAAGAGGCACCCGTGTGAACTGAGACCTCAGTGCCCCCACAGGCATCTCCGGGTGGGCACCCTCCACCTCCCCAGGCATAGCTTCAGCACTCACAGCCAGCTTTCATGAACCTGATCCTATTTCATCTTTATGACAACCCCCAGGTCAGCATCTCCATCTGCCCTGTGTAACAGACAGGGAGGCAGGAAGGTCCAAGGATGGGGAATCCAGGGAAGGCAAAGTCATGGTTAAACCCCTTCATTCAGATGTGGCCCGAGGGACTAGAGGCTGCTGTTGGAGGAGGCCATAGGTGGAAACAGCAGCATGGACTTCTCCCAAGGAGGAGCATCCTCTGCTGGCTGTCCAAAGCCCCTTGGCTTATCCCACCTGGAGAGGGGAAAGCAAGTCCCAGCACCAAGCAGCTCAGGCCCCCAAGCCCACCATAGTCTGCCTGGGCTCCATCCAGGGAGGGAAGGGGACTTCTTCCCGGCAGTGACCAGGCCCACATGTCTCTGGAGACAGGGCTGGGGTCTGGAGAGCTAGAGGCAACAGTAAGAAGAGTTGAAACAGTAATGTGAATGAGTTGGGCAGCGGCAGACGGTTACTAAGGGGGATATTTGGGGTCAAGGACCTCCCCAGGGCTCCTTCTATGCACCATGAATGGAAGTGCAGGTGCTCTCTGCAGAGAAGACCCAGCAAAGGGAGTGGAAGGGAGGGCATGGGCCCTTGGCCTCACAAGACTCCAGGCCCCTCCTGTGCTCTCTGCCTGGGCCTGGCCACTGGCTGAGGCCGGCCCCATCTCAGGACTGTATGTCTGTCTCCATTCTGCTGTGCTCAATGGAAAATTTCCTGCTTTTTCTGTGTACCAGGAGGTCTTGCTTCATTATTCAGAAAGTCTTTAAGCTGATGCTCAACCTAGTTAGCTGCATTAACATATTTAAATCACAATTAATTGGAAAATTACAGTAAGGTGTGAAGTGGGAATCATTTCTTTCAAATGAGCATCTATGCTTGTTGATGAAACCTGAGCCATTTGTTTCTTCCCAGGAAGTCTTCAAGCCCCCAGCCGGCACGTGTGGGCCTGGCACGTGTGAGCCGTGAGCTGCATCTTGTGGAGAGCTGCATCTTGTGGAGAGGTGTCTGCTGCACCCCCACACCACAGGACCTGAAGGGCTGAGGCTGGCCCAGCAGCAAGAGCAGGTGGGTGAAGGAGCCCCAGGGGAGGCTGGGATCTCACTGGTACCAGGTTTCCTGGGGGATTTCTCGGGGCCAGTGGAATGGCAGTGGGTGCTCCTGCTTCAGCCCTAGAGAGGCTGGGCCCTGGGCAGCTGTATTCTCCAGGGCTCTAGACACTGTGATGTGGCCTTTCTGGTGCAGGACACTGAACCCAGCATCCCTGAGGCAGGGGCCCAACTTTCTGGTGTCCCTGAGGCCAGAGCAGATAAACTCACCAGCAACAATGGCGGTCATCAGGAACACTCCATCCCGGACATCCCGTCCCGTGTGCTGAACAGGGAGCTAAAGGCATGACCTCATGGAATCTCCCAATGACCTTCGGCAAAGAGGTCTCTGTGACTGAGGCTGGGAGGGGTCACCCAGCTAGGAGAGTGACAGAGCTGGGATTTGAACCCCACTGGCTGGTTCCAGAGTCCAGGCAACTGATCCTTTCCTTCTATCCTTCCCACAAAGGCAATACAGGTGCAGGCCTGTGTGAGTGAGCATACGCACAGGCCTCGCTCCTGCCCCAGCGAGCCATGAGGAGGGAGGCATGTGCATGTGTTCTCAATGGCGCAGGCCCCACCACAACCACCACCATGGCAGCTGGACCCTGGTTGGCCACGGGCACCCAGGTCCCATTGCCCATGGTATACACTGAGTACAACATCTTCCTGCAGCCAGAGTAAGCAAAGCCTCCTTCAGGTGGGGAGGTACCCAGAAGGTGCACAGATGCTTTCCCGTGTAAGAGGTGCCTGAGCCCACAGCCAGCACCTAACACCACTGGTCGGGGAGACCCTTGAAGCTAGTGGGCCACAGTGGCTAAGTATAGCAAGCTTTGGCCTTGCTTCCCCAGACTTTGTCTGAATGGGCCGTACACACCACAGGTGCTTAATAAGTATTTGTCAGATGTCGGAACTTTCTCCTCATTGAGAGCAAAGGCAGAAGTGTACAGCCAGCTGTGGGGCATGGCAGGCCGGGGACAGGGTGCAATGCTGCATGCCATGGTGCCCTGGCCGAAGGAGCACCCCCTTTTTTGCTGGGGCCTCACTGATCCGAGGCCCCCTGCTTGGAAGGCACTTGGGGGAGGCACTGCAGACCTTTACTGTAAATGATGAAGTGGAGTCACTGAGGCCCAGCTCCTGGTGGTGCAGCGGATACTAAGGTAAGCAGTAATCAGAGGCAGGTACCCGTGGGAACTACTCAGTATGGGAGTGTGGGGATTCATTTCCCTTCCTGCAAACAGGATGGATAAGTGGCAGGCATTTGTTTTTCTGGATTATCTGGTTGCCTTGCGAATTTGTTTCCGTCCAAGGCAGCCATGCCTCATTGCATAGCCGAAGGTCCGCTGGCGTTTCTAGATCTTTAACGCCTGCACAATTAACCAATCGTGTTACATAATGTGTTCTTGAATGCTCCATTTATCTCGTAATTGAACATTTGTGCTTTCTGTTGGAGTGCATTGATTTCAACTTTTAAAACTTCCATTTGGAAATGCAAGCAAGATTTTGGATTTAAGGCGGCGGGCAGAGGGGCAGGAGGGAGCTCCAGAAGGGTCGACCCGCTCCGCAGTCCTTTCTGCTGCCTGCCTCGCTCTCCTCCCACTGCCTGGCATGCTCTGCTCACCTCATTCTCATACACCCCTAGTATTTCTGCATTTGGAGATGGAGGCGTTGGGGGAGAGAGGGCGAACAGCCTGAGGAAGGGCACGCAGCTGACATGAGGTGGAAAGTGGATCAGGATTCAGGCCAGGCGGTAGGAGTCCAGAGACAGCTCGTGACCGCCGCAGGATGCTGCCTCGGACGTCTTCATGCTCGGCAAGAGCCTGACACCAGGGCGCTGAGCTCAGGGTTCACTTCCAAAGGCTTCCTCTCCCTGGCTGTGCACTGCCCGTTCACCCCTTGCCCCCTTGCTCTGGCAGGGGCAGGATTCTGGCTGGAGGGAGGTCTGCTCCTCTTAGTGAGTCCTTGTCTTGAGCAACCTCTGCTCTCTTGGCAAACTGTCGGCTCCAGGCTTCCTACGTGCAGGACCGCCTACAGACTGCACAGCTCACTCTGATGAGCCCGTCCTGATGCCAAATGAAAGGCAGAAATCAATAGTGAACTTGGGGCTCCCTGTGCCCACAAGGCCCAGAAGCTGCCTTCTCAGCCGACTGTCTTCCAGGCAGAGCCACCTGTGGGGAGAGGTGAAAGATAGATGAACTAATGAAACCTCCCACAGTTTCAACCTGCCCCTGTGTGTGCCTGTGTGTGAGTGTGTGTGCATCCTCTCTTGAGTGTCCATACATGTTAGCTTCTGCATTTGTGCATATGCCTGTTTCTATAAGTACAGATGCACACGTGTATGTTGCTGTGCATTTGTATATGTCTTAGATGTGGGTTGATGCATGCTTATCTGAGTGCATCTGATGCATAGTTCTGAGTGCCTGTGCATGTTGTGTGTGTGTGTGTGTGTATGCATTCTGCAGGTGTATACAAAGCTGATCTATGTATTGGTGATTGTCATATGGCGTATGTGCATGAGGACCTGTGAACATAGAGTGTGTGTGTATTGCTGATCTTGATGAGTATATTTAAGCAAACATGGGTGTGTGTATTATATGTGCCTGCTAGTCAGAGAAATGTGACAGGTCCAATTGCATGAGCAGCAGCTTGTGATGCGGGCTCACACAAATTTCCCATCTGCATTAGCTTCGTATCTGCGGCCTGTGGGCAGGGCTGCCTCCCTGCACAGCCTTGGCCTTCTAGAGCAGACCCTATCCTGGCCCTCCTCCTCCGTACAGCCTGACAGTGTCATGGGGCCCTGTCACACTACCAAAGATAACCAGTTTCTATGCTGAGCAGTGACCTCTGGCTCAAAGACATGAGCTGAGAGGATGGACGTGTCCTGGAAATCATCATGCGGACATTCTCTGGTGGAGAGCGCTCTCTGTACAATCATCACTTGGAAATTCTCCATGTGGATAGCCCTTTCTGTCCAACCATCACATGGATGTTCTCCACATGGATAGCGCTTTCTGTCCTACAGTCACTGTCTCCTCTTGCTGACTGTGCATCATGTTGGTGGTGGGGACCAAAGTGAGATGCCACAGCCTCCTTCTGTGAGTCTTTGGGATCACTAGATACAGAGGCCCGGTCGTCCTTCACCCCCAGGCAGTCTCTGGCTGTTCTAAGATTTGCATGAGGTCCCCTATTGCCCTCCACAGTGCCCCACCATTTGGGGTCAGCTGGAGGGAGCTGATCTTTCCCCTGATGCCAGAACACTTGGGCTGACCAATGTGTGTCCCCCCGGTCTTCCTGGCCAGTAGAACTGGGGCTCTGGGCCTTCAATTAAGTAGCCTTACTAACCCCCTCACTATTCTGACTTCTTTCCTCTCGCTCAGAAAAGTATGGCTTCAAGAGGTCTCTGTTTATTCCAATATCATGGCCAGTAGGGCTGATGGAGAAGCTATGTGGGTGCATGTGGGCTCCTAAAACGCCACACCCAGAGAGCTCGCATGGATTATTCCAGGATCCAGACTAACCATAACATCCCCCTTTTGTCTCCTTGTTGACTTATTTCTCTTATACAACTCATTTCTCCAAAAATCCAGTGTCGGACATGGCCACCCTGTAAATACCTGAGAGGACAAAGACATGGGCCCACACACAGATGCACAGACACACAAACATGTATACAAATGTATTCCCACACAGACACACCCACACATGCACACATACATGGACACACACATACATGCCCACACAAGAGCGCACATACACGTACATGCACACATGTAAACACATGCATGCACACATGAAAACACACACAGACACACACACGCACACATACACAGTAAATGCAGTATCCAGACCAAAGACTGACAGCCAACAAGATCATGATTCAGGAGAAACTCCACTCCCTGTAAACATGGCAGGTGAATTTGGAAAAGTCATTGGTCATGCACTCATGCCTAGCCAGTTTTCAACTAGGACAGGCCTCCTGCTTAAAGGAACACTGAATGGCACCGTGCCCCTCCCTCACCCTGGGCCCCAGTTCCAAGGAAATACACATTCATACTTCTTTTGTGCAAGTGCTGATTTCGCACTCACTGCTGGCTTTCCTGGGCCTTGCTTCCTAAATCTGGAACAACTCTACGGGCTGCATTAGTTTCCTAGAGCTGCTGTAAAAAAGCACCATGGAATGACTCTCTCACAGTTCTGGAGGCCAGAAGTCTGATAACAGTGTCCACAGGCCACGCCCTCCCTGCAGGCTCTAGAGGAGGAGCCTCCCTTGCCTCTCCCACTCTTACCGGCTCTGAGGCGCTCCTTGGTTTGCAGGTGCATCATTCCAGTCTCTGCCTCTATCTACATGTAGCGTTGTTCCCATCTGTGTCTCTGTGCTCAAATCTCCCTCTCCTTATGAGGACACCAGTCATACTGCATTTCGGGCCCACTCTCTTCCACTATAACCTCATCTTAACTTGACTACATCTGCAAAGACCCTGTTTCCACATAACTTCACATCCACAGGTTCGCTGTGCATGAATTTTTGGAGGATAAACTATTCAACCCACTATATGTGCAAAAAATAAAGTTTAAAAAATAAGATGCTGTGATATGCCATTTGAAGGCAGAACAGAACTGCAGGGGAATCAAGAGACTCTCCTGACTGCGAGATTGGTATGAAAAGCCAGAGCTGAGAAATGTGGAGAGTAGAAGCATCAAAATATGCGGTGGTGGGATGGGGCTTCAAGCAGCTGTGTGCAAGCAGCCTCCTTCCTTGTCCTCAGGTTGGGAATGGGAGCCAGGGCAGAGTGTAGACTAGGCTCTGTTTTCTCTGCCCCCAACAGGCCATGTTCTCCCAGGCCCTCGTGTGCAGTGGCTGAAACACTGCTATGTCTTTGCCCCTAGAAAAAGCAATATGGCCTTTCAGTCTAAATGAGCAGAGGGTAAGAAGATTGAGATGCCAAGATGTCAACAATACTTGGAGGTAACTGTGCCGGGACAGTTAGGAGATGGGGTTCTGACAATGGCTGCAGCCGGCAAGATGAAAGATAGAAGGAAGCCTGGCTGTGTGGCAGAACATTCCAGAGGCCAGGAAAGTGCACGTTAACATCACACCCAAGTGTTCGTCAAAAAGCGGACTCTCTCACCCATTCAGAGCACATTCCTTCCTCTCCTGGAAAACCCTTCTCATAATTACACTTCTCAACTATAGGGTTTAAGCCCATTACTGGGCATATGCACTTGCACTGTTTTGCTTTGCGTAGTGTTATCTGAAGAAATGGTAAATATTTTAGATTCTACTTTCCTGCTCTGTATGGCACTAAGTTTTCTTGTTCCTCTCAATTACATCTGACAGGGACAGTAATTTATTCCAGATGTACAAATCAGAACAGGTGACTGTAATTTCAAGGAAATCCAGTTTTGTGTTATATAGTTTCCCTTAACTTATTCAAACGTTACACAGTCTTTTGAAATGACGTTTAATAATAAATAAGCATAATATGTTCACATGAAGTTAAGGAGTTAATTATATGAAAGGAATGTCCACAAAGTCATGCTTATTTCTAGAATCGTGTTTATCAAACATTTTAAGGGCAATCAGAGTAAGAAATGCATTTCACATCATAACCCAGCACTCAGTGCTGACATAGTTGAAACAAAAATCTGAAAAGACAATACTTATATGAAATGCATTTCGATTCTTATCTCTTCCCTATTGTTGTTCTCTAAAATGCTGGCCATGACCTATTAAATTGATTTCATAGCCCACATGGTTCATACACTTGGAAAACATTTGTTTCAGAATCATCATAACATTCACCACTTTTGTAAGTTTCTCCGTCTTTCAAATATTTCTCTAGGCTCAGAATTAAGACTAATGCTTATAGAAGGAAGGAAGGTTCTGGTGCACTACTTTAAATTAGATTTATAATGAAAAACACCTTCAGGAGTATTATATTCCTCCAAAAGATGTTTCTAAGGCAGATCACAAATAATTAAAGGGCAATCTTTGACGTGCTTTCTTCTTTCTCCAGATTAACAAAGGCTGAGAAGGTGGAGGGCGCTTGGACAATGATATCTAGCTGAGCCCTCCAGCACTCTGCAACCACCTTTTCCAGCTCTGTTTGAACTTTCAGGAAAGAGTGAAATTCTCATTAGCAACATTGGTAAGTATGTGTGCCTTGGCAGCAGGGACTTTTATGTGTGACATGAGCATGACCAATACCATATTTAGGCAAATACAGGCAATAACCTCTCATGGACAAAACGTGCACATAAAATAGAGGATAATCCAACTTCCTCCTTTCTTCCATTTCTCCCTCATTTTCCTCTTCCTTCCTTCAACAACAACAGTATCATTTCTTTTATTAAGAAAAAACTCAAATATACAAACAAATGGAGAAAACTGTATGATACAGTCTCAAGTGCTCATCAGATAGATTCAGTAATTATCAGTATTTTGCACTACTTGATTTTTTGGCTGAAGTATTTAAAAGCAAATTCCAGATATTATTTCACTTTACTTCTATGTATTTCATTGTGAATCTCTCAAGAATACAGACATTTTCTCACATCAGCACAATGCCATTATCTTACAACGAGAAACACACATTTGTAATAATCAAATTCCCTATCTCTAGTCCAATGTCCTCAGTTGTCTTGGGTCTAATTAGAGCAGCTTTGTATAGATCCAGATTCAATCAAGCTCCACATTTTGCATTTGGTTGCTAAGTCTCTTTAGGTCTCTTTCAAGTTAAAGCACCCTCCTTTGGTTTTATTCCGTGACTTTGACTTGTTCATGAAGCCAGCTCTGTGGTCCTTTAAATGAACTTATCTGCCTGTTTCCTCATTGTGTCATTTAACATGGTAGTCTATCCTCATATTTCCTGAAAACTGGAAGTTAATTCTAAAGACTTGATTAGATTTAGGTTCAATGTTTTAGCCAAAGATCATTCAAATGTCAAACATTGTGGCTTCCTTTATGTGTAGCATATCAGGAGGTCCACAGCACCTTGTTATTTCACCATCAGCAATGTGCAATTGGTCCATGAGTTCCTACGGTGGCAGCCTTATGCCTCCTTGCAGAGTTCCCCACGAAGCCTTTACCTAGTGGTTCCATCTATTGCTGATCATTTCCTGAATCAGCAATTTTTTGGGAGTTTGCAAAATAGTGATTCTTTACTGTATCATTCTTTCCATTTCATCAGCTGGAATTCTCTGATAAAGAAGAACTTATGATGTAGGTTTACTTGGTTTCTCAAAAATATAATTAATGGCTGGCCAAGGTGACCCATGCCTATAATTCTAGCACTTTGGGAGGCTAAGACAGAAGGATCACTTGAGCCCAGGAATTTGATACCAGCCTGGAAACATGTCTCTACAAAAAATGAAAACAAAAATAAATTAGCTGGGTGTATTGGCATTTGGCTGTGGTCCCAGCTACATGGGAAGCTGAGGTGGGAGGATCACTTTGTGTCCAGGGGGTTGAGACTGCAGTGAGCTGTGTTCACACTGTTGCACTCCAGCCTAGGTGACAGAACAAGACCCTGTCTCAAATATATATAAAATTTAAGTTGTTTGAAATTTTCATACTCAGAGAACACATATGAGTATTGATATATTCATTATATAAGTTATTAGTGATATAAACCTGGAATAAATCATCCCTAGGAGTCTGACAGCCTTGTGTCTAGCTGCATCTTTAAGGCTGAATGGAAGAATGAAAGAGCTAATTATTAGCTGGCTGACCTATGGCAGTGTTGCCTTCTTTCCGATGAGGCTGGAATGCCAAAGGTCCTGCTAACTTGTGTAACATTCTCCAGACAGTTCTGGGAAACTCTGTTACATCTGGACACAGCCTTGGCCACTGTCTATGGTCAACCCCTTTTTTACAGAAAACTACGTTGGAGGACTTAGTCTGTCTAGTAAGGAGAAGTTGCCAGGTATGTTCAACTACCATGTTTAATTTGAAGTGTAGGGAATAGGGAGGAAGTTGTGGTAGGACATAAACAGGAAGAGAACGGCAGAACAGCTATAATGTAAAGATTCTTACCATGAGCTCTCAATGCATCTAGAAAGGAGGGATTGTATCTTTCATCCAATCAATGAAAGGGTCTTTTTTCCTTCTCTTTTTCATTCATCCAAGTATATGAGGGTTACTTTTTACCATAGTCAACTCACTTACACACAAAGCCATGATTTAGATGGCATGTCAATCTTCCCGTAATTTCCTTATTAAGTATCGCACCTGAAAAGTGAATATTTAGTTGAGAAAAGTGAGATGTTGGCTTCAAAGAAGGAAAATATATAGACTATCAATAGGTCCCAACTCTTGGGATTCATACTTACATGGAATTATCCTAAGATAAGAAGGAAACAGGCTAGCAACTCATAGTAAAAGTCACGCCCAACATATCTCTTGCCTTAGTTCGTTTAGGGTTGCTACCAAGGAATATCTGAGTTTGTGTCATGTACAATGAAAAAAAGGTTTATTTGGCTCATGATTCTGATGGTTGGAAAGTTCAAGATTGGGATCAGCGTCTCATAAGATCTTTCATTTCAAGCTGCTTCCATTCACAGTGGAAGGCAAAAGGAGTTGCCTTATGCAGAGATCCCAGGATGAGAGAGGAGGAAAGAGAGAGCAGCAGGGGGTGCCAGGGACTTTATAACAACCAGCTCTGATGGAACTAATAGAGTGAGAACTCACTCACTCCTAGAGAGGACATTCATCTATTCATGAGGGATTAGCCTCTGTAACCCAAACACCTCTGGCCCCACCTTCAACATTGGGGATCAAGTTTTAATATGAGGTTTGAAGGGGATAAACATTTAAACCATAGCACCCCTCTGCTGCAAAAAAATACTAATGTGCTCATCCGCATAGCCACCAATGACTGAGTCCAATCAGACCCTTTTTCCTAGCCCGAAGATAAAGCAAACCATCTGGCTTACTCTGTGATTATTTAACTGGTTAAGCTGGAATAAAGGGTGCATTACCCTGTGAGTACTCAACTGGTTAAACTGGAATAAAGGGTGCAAATTACAGATTCAACTCTACTTTCAACTCACCATGGGCAGTTACATGAGACATGATCTGAGCTGACAATAAGTCATGTATCGATCAGTCAATCATTTGATGAATCCAACTGGTTGTTTATGACATGATAGGTGTCTTGACTGAGTGCAACCTTGATATGGTTTGACTGTGTCCTCACCCAAGTCTCGTCTTGAATTGTAACTCCCACAATTCCCATGTGTTGTGGGAGGAAGCCAACGGGAGGTGACTGAAGTATGGGGTGGGTCTTTCCTGTGCTGTTCTCATGATAGTGAATGAGTCTCATGAGATCTGATGGTTTAAGAAATGGGAATCTCCCTGTACAAGCTCTCTCCTTGCCTGCTGCCAACCATGTAAGACATGATTTGCTCCTCCTTGCCTTCTGCCATGATTGTGAGGCTTCCCCAGCCACATGGAACTGTAAGTCCATTAAACCTCTTTCTTTTGTAAATTGCCCAGTCTCAGATATGTCTTTATCAGCAGTGTGAACACGGACTATTACAAACCTTCTTTTCCCAGGCTCTTCAGTATATGTGCACAGCCTAAGGATGATCTTCCAGGATAGCTCCAAGCATTTTTCTTCCGGAATTGACAGGTTCCAGACATTTGATCAAATACATAGGCTGAGGCAGATATCCTGGTACACATAATGGTTGTGAAGAAGCCTGTTGTGCCTGGTTATTACAGATCACATGTAACAGTGTGTAAAATCTCCCGCTGTTCAGACATTCTTGTACTAAGCAGGTTAATTAAATCTTAATTTGAATCTCCCAGCTTATATGGGTCTGGCCTTAAAATTCTCCCACCTAATTCTCTGTCTATGTATGCATTAGTAAAGGAGGGAGAGGTAAGGTAAGGCATTTTATATGCCTGAGTCATTAAATTGCCTTAATCTAATTAGTAGGTTGTGAAACAGTTGAAGGGATTTGATGGACATGTCACCTTAGGAAAGCCAATCTATTTTAAAATATTATTTTCCTTTGCAAAACACCAGCTGTAATGTTTGTGGTATGATAACAATTCATGGTAAAATTAAATTAGCTGGCATTACCTAGGAGTCCCTCATGAACACATTCACACCAGGCACCTGCAGATCTGCCTGGGGCTATAGATCCCCCAACTTTTAGAGACAATGGCCAACTTCAATCTGGCTTTGAGGCATTAAGCTAACTTTAGGACTCAAAACATATTTGTAAACTTCCAAATGCTAGGCAAAACACAGCCACCGCCTGCATCTTCCAACCCCATCACTGCCTGTATCCCACCCCACAAACACACACACACACACCATCACCCAAAAGTTCTGATGCCTGACCCAGCCGCTGATGTCTACCCTCCTTCTTACCTTTACAGTTGTAAGTATAAATCAATCCCTTGTCACTGATGAGCCCTCTGGGAAATTCTCAGTCTCAGCTCAGGACACTCAAAGATGGTCATGAAAAGTTTGCACACTGAAGTACACGTTTGTCGGTGTGCATTGCTAACTGTCGGGCCACAGGGACTGCTTTCCTAAGAGGTAAAAGCAAGTATGGCTTCTATGGTTCTCAGATTTTTATTTTATACTAGGTAAAAATCCACTCTGTATGTAAGAAACATGAAATTCCTACTGTGGCTTGGGCTTCTGGGCACACCACTAGAAAGGATAAACAAACAAACATATGCATACACTTCTGCACCTGACTAACAGCATCTCTAGGAAGAAATAAAGATAAGCACATCCTATCAGCCTTGTAACCCAGAACCGTTTTGGTGATTGAACTTGAGAAAAGGTGCACTTTACTTGTGGAACTCCATTCTCAACTCACTGCAGGAGGCTGTGTGAGAAAACGGTCTAAAAACAGGCAATCAATAATTTGTATAGCAAACACAGTGTGCTGTTAAATAGTCCAGTCCACAGATGTCTTTGAAGAGAAGGGGGAGTGGAAGGAATAAGTAGCCAGAAGTAACCCGTGGAAGCAACTTGTCTGTATGAACAAGGGTCTCTGAAGGAAGTTACAAAGCACTTGTGCCTGGCTGACATCCCACTGAGATAAATGCATGGGCATCCGCCGTTTAAAAGAGATGTGCAGCGGCAGCCAAGGGTCCACTGACTCAAAGCACTTTGGGAGGACCCAATCTCAGGACTGCAAATGACACAGAATCATGGATGTCAGGCATGAGTAGGGAGGAGGAGGCACCTGACGAAATCCTCTTGTGCCCCCAGTGAGGACCAGGGCTCCCCGTTGGACAGGACTGACAGGTTGCATGGTCTTAGAAGGATGGTCACCGTAATGGCACTCAGTGGGCTCAGTCACACTTACTAAGTGGCTTCTGAACACTGCCAGGGGCCATGAAAGCATGGAGGCCATTCTGCCAATGCTTTTGGGGAGCCTCCAGAGGCAGGGTACCCAGCTGCCTCTTGTCAGACAGCAGACCTTCTGGCCTATGACCAGGACTAAGACTGTGAACTCTGAACCTGGGCTACCTCAGTTTGAACCCAGACTTGCCAGGTACTAGCTGTGTGGCCTTGGGCAAATCACCTAACCTCTCTGTGCTCATGTGTTCTAATGAGTAAAACAGGGATTAAACTAAACACTGTAAGAGAAATGCTTCAGAGTGCCTGCATAGGAAGCCCAGTGCAATCTTTTTTGGAAGGTTTGCTGCAGCCAAACCAGGCAGAACGCTGTGATAATGGTTCTGCCAGAACCATTATGGTGCTGCCAGACCAGGTGTGAGCTCATCTTGGATCCCATCCACAGGACCATGTTGCTGGAGGTACCAAGACCATCCTTGTGGAGAACGTCTGTGACTGGTGACCCAACACATGGAGATTCAGAGGCCGCCAGACATGTATTATGGGAGTGACTGGTGTGTTTTCAGAGATTCCATGGCGACCAGGCCTCTGTTCATCCTGCCAGGCAGTCAATCTGTTTTCTCCCTCTTGGCGTGCACTGGTCTGTTTTCCCTGACATACCAGCGGCTGGCGGCGGGTCTCCTTCAGGGCACTCTCCCTGGTGCTGCCTCTTTCATCCTCTTTGTGTCTGTGTTTGCATGGCTTCTGCAGAGCCCGAGAGTCACCGTGCAGGCAACTCTTGTCTTTACAGTATTGGTCCTCTCAGCAAGTCAGCACAGAGCTTGGTATGTGGGGAGCCTGCGGGTGACACCCCCACTGCTTCCTTCTGAAGGAGAGTGTGTAGATACTTTATACAATAGAAAACTGAGCTTTACTGACCTGCTCTGGATTCCCTAGAGGGAGAATGCATTGTCACCTTTTTGTTTTGATTTCTTTTTTGGCCAATGCAGTCAAAGTATTCCATTCTTACAAACAACTTGTAGAACTAACATCTCTTCCACCTCAAGCACATGCAATGTGTTTTTGGAGAGGAGAGAACAGATCCCTTGTGAAAAATTCAAGACTGGGAATTAGGTGAAGATATGGACTTCCCATAATCAGGGCTTGTCAACCTCAACTCTCCTGATATTTAGGGCTGGGTTGTTTATTGTTGCGGGGGCTGCCCTGTACTTTGTAGAATGTTTGTAGTATCTGTGGCCTGTATTCACTGGTTACCAGGAGCACCCCTCCCAGTCATGATGACCAAATAATGATGCCTTCTCTGCTATCTGGAGGGGTGAGGCTAAATATCCTCCCCGCCTTTGCGGAGGAGGAAAGAGCAGAGGTTACCTGTGTTGCCTTTGCAAATCTGGGCTGACACAGCCATGTGTGCAACCTGGCTCCCACAGATGCCGGTGGGGAAGGGTTATGAGGAGGTGTAAGTGTCCATATGCGCTGAGACAAGGAGGAAAGAACAGTGCAGTCTTTCACCCCCAAATGCTCCACTTTTCACCAGAGAGAGAATGAAAAAACACTGTGTTTGTGGGTGAGGCACGAACACGACGTTTTAAGGCCTGTAAACTTGGAAGCAGGCAGGTGCTAGACTCTGAAGCCAATTTCATTACCAGGGCCAGCTGCACAGTCAGAGATTCAGTCATCACTGGAGTCAGTGAAATACGGGCTATCCTCACAGGAGATTGAGAACTGGGCATTTTCATCTTTAAAGGGAAGCCAGCAGGTGCCATCATCCTGAGGAAGGCCCCAGCCCCGGAGGAAGCTGGGCTCTTTCTGTTTCCTTTGGAATTGCCTGGTTGTGCTGTTTCGTCGAGGTGCAAAGACCAACCGCCATATGCACTTCTGGCTAGACCATGCTCTGGACCTTAGAAGCCACTTCTGCTCCCAACTGGTTTGCAACTCTGAAGGCCGATAACATGGGCTGCCTACACATCTGACTTAGAGGGAGCCCTCGGCATGGACACGTTTGGCCAACTCTCCTGACATTTGCTTTTATATCAATTAAGAGATTTCATTTTCATATTGAGCTAGGTGGCACTGGCAGGGGCTGCATCACATCAATTCAGAGCTCCCTGCCCCACAGAGTTCTGGGCTAGCCTGAGCCACAGATTGTTTCTGAGACACGGGAAGACGCCAGTGAGGGAGGGGCTGGAGGTCCTTGAGGGTGCCGAGGTGCTTGCAGCTCATGCAGGGTCATTTCTTAGTGGAGGGGCCTAGGGATCCTCTCTTCCAGCCCTCTCCTCTGTTTGGCTTCTCTGAACCCTGGTCCTGTGCTGGTCAGGGCCTTGGGGAGGGGACACACTCACTTCTCCCGGAAGTCCTGGTACTGACAATGGAGGCCAAGAGGTGGTGGAGAGCACCCAGATCCCAGTTCCTCCTGAGGGCCCGAGCTCAGTCACCCAAGTCCTGCTGGTCCTAGTCTCCCTCCTCATGACCATCTTCTCTCCCCAGTTGCTAGCTCTGTGGAGCACTGGCTCCAGCACCAGATGTGGAAACAGGAATCTCCCCTAGATAGGGCATCCAGCCCCATGACTATGTCTACGTGAGGGCAAATGCTTTCTTTATGAATGTTTTATTATATGGAACCCCATGTGGGACGCTGACTCACACAGGAAGAGGTGATCAGCTGCAGGCATCATCTTTAGGCCAGTAAAGACTTGGTTTCAGGCTCTGAGCAGAATAGGACACCTCTCCTGTGAGCTGGTCAGAGCCTGGGGGACACTATGGTTTCTGTTCCAGCCCCAGCCTTTTACCTTTGATACAGTACAGTCAAGGTTTGTGTTGTTGTTTTGACATTCCTGGGTGTATTAGTCTATTTTCATGCTGCTATAAGAACATACCCAACACTGGGTAATTTATAAAGGAAAGAGGTTTAATTGTTTCATAGTCCCGCAGGGCTGGGGAAGCCTCAGAAAACTTACAGTCATGGTGGAAGGGGAAGCAAACACGTCCTTCTTCACATGGTGGCAGCAAGGAGAAGTGCTGAGCAAAAGGGGAAAAGACCCTTATAAGACCATCAGATCTCGTGAGAACTCACTCACTATCATGAGAAGAGCAGCACAGGGTAACAGCCCCCATGATTCAATTACACCCTACTGGGTCCCTCCCGTGACATGTGGGGATTATGGGAACTACAATTCAAGTTGAGATTTGGGTAGGGACACAGCCACACCTTATCACTGGGTCACTGGCAAGTAGCATGTATGCATGTATTTTTCCACTCTTTGTGGAGTTCTTTGCATCCTGCAGTTACTACTGGACTGAACTTCCTGAAGCCTGTGAAGTAGGTCATGTCCCTTTCTCCTCCTTAGAGATGGGGAAGTGCGGGCAGGATGAGGAGGACTCAGTTTGTCTGCCCGCCATCATCTGGACAGTGATAGGGACAGCTGGGCCTGCTGCCTCCCTGTATGCAAGTCTGATTGATTTCTTGCCCTTTTATTTTTTGGGGGGCTTTATTTATTTTTTTTTAAATTTTGGATGCCAGTGACCTAGCTGAGAATATAGAAAGGGTGAAAATAAGGGTATGTGCTTTGTGAAAAATATCAGGGAGAGAGAGGAATTTGCTGGTGTTCAAAATATTCACCGCAAGTGGCTAGAGCTAGTAGGAGGCTTGGTAGCTTAGCATCTCATAGCGTGAACTTTTCCAGGGGATGTAAAGTGCAGTTATTTGCAAATATTATGGAAGTGGCAGATTGTTATGTTTTGTGAGTCACTGTCCCAGTTAATTGAGACATCTAAAGACTACGTAGGGAGAAGCTGAGGGTGTCACCCAAGAAATCTGGCTCCCCAGGCTGGCATAGCACAAGCAGGATGGGCTTGCTTTGGGAGGGAGAAGCCAAATGGGTCCCATGTTCCCAGTGCCAGTTGATTAACAGAGCGGCATCAATGCGGTCTCCGAGGACAGGCTTGCAGGGCTACCCTCCCAGCTAGGAAGAAAGGCTGCTCCCCTTGCTGGTGGCAGAGGTGGAGCTGGAGAGGCAGCAAATGACATGCCACTGTCCCCACATAGACAGGACAGCCTGGGCAGTGCTTGAGGAAGAGCTGAAAAGAGCTTGCCAAAAAACCCAAATAAGACGTTTTCAAACTTGATAATCAACCCCACCACAATTAAATGTTTGCTTCTTCTGATTAAAAAGCTGATGGAATGTTACCATAATTGGTTTATGCTTGCGGCTTCTGAACTATCATGGATGGCTGCATGGCTTCTATGCTGGCTATGTACCTATGAGGCTATGTACCTACAGCCTCAACGTGTAACACAGATTTATTTGTACATTCCTAGAAACAAAACCCGAGTAACTTAAGTAACTGATGCTTTTGGTCCCAGGGGCATGGACCATCTCATGCTCTGAAATCCAAATTGTTCTTAAGTAAATCAGTCATCTAAAAAAAAGTGCTCAGGGTTGCTGAAGTTGTTTTTAAGTCTAGCATCAAAACAATGATGAATATGGGAAGGACAAAAAGTTTATTTAAAACAGAGCTGCAGATTTGTTCTCAGAAACCTAACTGTGAAGAATTGGAAAGCTCAGGCCAGGCTAATTCACTTTGGGGAAGGGAGGGGCCCTCCAAGGGCTGGGGGAGATGGCCAGGCTTACTCTGCCTGGCTTTATTAACTCATCCGTAATTAGCCCATAGCTTCGATACAATTTAGCTTGTGCCATATGGGCTAATATAGTGCTGAACGGTACCCCCCGTGCAGGTGACAGTCTGTCACATTGAAGGCAGATTAGCATAAAACAAACAACAACACACCCTTAATGACAATGGTGCCATTTGCAGCACCAGAGTTATGGTTGTGTAAGCACTTCCATTAGAAACTCTTATTTTCAAAGATTTTATAAATTAGTCATTTAAAAAATCACTCTGGGCTGAAATAAAACCCAACCAATCAGCTCTTAGCCAGCAAGGTTTATGTTCAATGATACTCAACAAAAACATGTGGCAATGGCCCCAAGTTTTGGCTGCACACTCTTTTCTCTGGGATTCACTGAATCAAATATCAACTGCAATTTTAGGTTGAATGACAGAGACAAATATTCAACCTAGGAAGAGAGGAAAACATTCTCCTTCTCGGGCGAGACTCATCTGGTCTTGCAGTTTTATTCCTCCTTGTTGAGACTCTGCATTTCCGCCACATGCTGAGGTCAGTGGTTGAGGGGTGGGTCGTGACTGAGGACGGACACTGTTTTCACTCATTGGGATTCAACCTGGCAAAGTGGACCCTGGGCCCCATTCAAGGTGATTACAGAATGTGAGAGAAGTCTGTGACGTTTCTCTCTGACATGTTTCTGAGAAGAAAATGGAAGTGAGAAGCACAACCGCATTTGTAGTTTTCAATCATTCAGGGCCAACACTGTGCAAGAGGTGAGAATTCATGCACTCATGTCTCTAAAGGGCTTGACTGGGCTTGCTGGGCCCCGTTCCTACACTGGTCCCAGTGGCCACGATGCCTCTGATTCTCACTGGAAACCAGGACAGCCACTCACTCCACTGTGAAGCCTCAACTTCCTTCTCCCAAGGCTGAAATTCTTTCCTTCACGGCTTTGGTTTTTCTCCAAGCACCTTGGGTACCTCAAAAGACCACTGTCTCCCCAAAGCCTTGAAGCTCAGCTTGCAATTTGTTCTGTCCGGTCAGATGCAAGAAGAAGGAAGAAGTCCATGGGCCGTCTTGAAATGCACAGGAGCAGATCGAAGGGCTTGGGACTCTTGTTCTAATCTGTTGCCTCCAACGTGTAAGCAAATGGATTCAAGCAATGTTGAGCTTGGATATTCCAAATAATTGCATCTCCTCTTCATTTTTCCTTGAACAATGAATGAAATGTCTTAACTTTGGCAGTATCCTCTGCAGGACACAATTAAACAATGAAACACAAGGGGGTCCGAGGCTGAGAAGCCACACCCAGAGTCTGGGGCTGTCATTCAGGAAGGGACAATACGAAGGATTTGAGGGGTTTGGGCGTTCCCATCAGGACATTTCCATCCTCTTACACAGGAGTGTAAGACCTGCTACAGGCAAGGAGGCTGAGGTGTCTGTGGGAGATTTGGGCATCTCTAAGCGTTGACCTTGGAGAAAGAGCTCAAATCCTAAAGAAGGAAACCAACAATGGAGATCAGCCATTACGCTGAGTTTGTCTCCTTTCCTAAGGTTTGGTGAAAGATGTGCTACTCCTTGGGCTGTGGTGACCATGCCATCATCCAGAGCTTTGATGCAAACACAATGGTCCTTGTGGTCCCCCCTGCTCCTGACCCTCTGTCCTGTTTCCCCAGCGAGGCTCTGCTCCTGGGTTGTGCTGTGGGGGTCTTTCTCAGGGGGGTGTCCAGCCTTACTCTGCTTAGGGGTGTATATCTACTCACCTTTAATAACGTTCGTCATGATACAACCCTAGATGAGAAAATAGCATTTCTTTATTAAAACTGCTTTATTAAGTCTGTTTTTCACCAGTGTGTTCTGGTGCTGTGTGTGTGTGTGCGTGTGTGTGTGTGTGTGTGTGCGCTCTTTGCTGCTAAAGATGACCTAGTCTGGCAAGTTTTGCAGACTCTTCTTTTGAAAGGCAGCTCTGCGGTTTTGCATCACTGGAATGAAATGAATTGTGCTTTGCAGACAGGAGCTAAATTTTCCTACCTCTCATTGGCCGTTTATGTGACTCTATGGTTTTCAAATGGTGCGATGCAGGAGGATGCCAAATGTCCTGCCATTTCATAACCAGCAGCAGACAGAGCTCTTTTCAAAATGCCACTGCTTGGAGCATCTGTTGTTATTAAGTAAGATGATCAAATGTTGTAGAGGACTTCAATTTTGGTTTTCCCATCACTTATCGAGCAAGAATAATATGCAGTTTGCGGGCGAAGGGAACATGTTAGGGCCATTGTGGCAATGGCTGCTTTTTTGTGTTCCCGTTTATTACTGACTGTAAAATAAACTTTGGCCTTTTAAAATAAATGTTATAAAAATGCTCTGTGAATCCAGAGAGTGTCACTCATTAAGTCCATTTAACATCATCGTAATTAAAAATGCAACACTATGTTGCATTCAGGACCCACGCCCATAAAATCCACGTTGCCAAACGAAGGAGTTTTGTGGCTACCTGACAACCTCACTCTCAGAAGGGGAGAGGGGCAGGCCCACCCAGGAGTGTGTGTGCGCAAGTGCACACAGACAGACACACACACACACACAACCCTCCGTGAGGTCTCTGGAAATCTCGGCTGATTAGATAGCGTCTCCAAAGGAATGCTTTTAGCTGCCTCACACTTCTTCAAGGAAAATATGAACAATAACAAAACACAGGCAAAGGCAGTTACAGACAAGATTTCATTTTGGCGAAAAAGTCACAAGAAAGAGAACTGTGGTGGCTGGAGCCACCTGGGAAGTGTCGACGAGGCTGAAAGCTCCCCCTCCCCTCCACATAACCTCCGATGGCTGCTTTTGATATTTGGAGATGATACAAACCAGAGGGCATGGAGACAGGGTGAGCCGCCAGGACCCCTCTAGTCAGAGGGGCTGCTCTGACTCCACTTCAACCTTCCAGGCTCTGTGTTCAGACTTTTTCTCAAAGCCATTCCAACACTCTTCTCCTGTGCGCTTTGCTCCCAACGTTTATGCCTAGGCTACTTTTGCCTTGGCGATGTGGATTTAGACTAAATGGGCCCCCGTGTCTTGCTATTGGGCCCCCGACACGTTTCAGGTTTAGATTTAATTCAGGAAGGAGTGTTCCAAGCTGCTCTTGCAACACTCAGTTGCAAGGGTGGGCTTTTGTCTGGCATCCAGAATCTGTGTGGGTGTAATCCAAAATATTGACCTTTATGTAAAATGAAAGAAATAAGTTTGCTATCAAATTTCAAGCTTTATTTTCATGGAATTTCCCTGCCCAATTGCTTTCAGTGAGGCTTCACTTAAGTGATAAATTAAAAATTCGTTACTTACTTAATAGTTCTTTCATCAAGAAAAGTGTTTTCAGATGAGGCTGGGAGTCATGGTTGTTTTCTTCCCTACCTGCAGACTGATTGTGCGAGAGTCAGACCTTTCCTAACGGCGGCTGGTCCTCCCCAGCTGGGCTGTCCCCTCTGCTGGGGCAGTGAAGGAGGGCCACCTTGCCGCAGGGACTCCAGTTCCCAGAGATGGCACAATCATGTCCTTTGATACTCATGAAAATGACCAAAGCAACCAAACAGCACTCTGTCTAGAGGTTCTAACACCAGAGAGGTCCTGGTCTCTACATAACACTGGCAACTGTTCTTTCTGGAACTTTCTCCGGCTTGAACACATCTCTCCCCTGTACTCTGTCTCCTTCCATTTGTTTTCTTGTCAGCCAACCGGAGGGCCAACTACCAGAACAGGAGCAGGTGAGTTCACCCCCATACCTCTACAGCCCCCACTTCACCCCAGGCACCACCGCACCCACCTTAGCCAAAGAGAGTCAGTTCAGGAGGCCAAGGAGAGCTACTCTTCCTGCCTACTCTAAGAAACTTTGAGCCACATCTAAGCAAATATAAGTGACATTCCTGGTACAGTCATGGTGTTCAGTCATATGAAAAGCCATTGACACATCAGTATCCATTGTTCCCATCCACTACGGGTGGGTGGCATCATTCGTCTGAGGAGTTGCTAAGACTCTGCCAGGGAATCGTGGTCTGGCTGACCCACTGTGGACTTCAGCCTTCTCCAGAGAGTCATTTTCTCTGTAAACTAATTTTTGCACTGCACACTCTCAATATCATTAGTATTAGCAACCCAGAGGCATTTCTCCAGCAGCAACGGCAGCAGCACAGCCCGCCCCACCTCCCTGCCATGGATCCCTGCTGCAGAGATGAGCAATGCATCCCTGGTAGATGCCACACAGAGGGAGGTCCTGCAGTTGTGCCTTCCCTTGAGGGGCTGGCCCTTCTCATGGACAGTCCCACTGCTCCTGCTCACACTGCAAAACCGTCTGCAGATGCTGCAGCTCCTACTTTGTCTTCTGTGTGCAAGTTGCTCTGCTTCCTGCAGAGAAATAACCTCCGTCACAGGGCACGGGGCTGGGAAGGACCTTTAAGAACATTTCGTCCTTTCAGTTTGATGACAAAGAAACGGAAGCTCAGGAAAGGGTCACTTTCCCCATGTCAGGAACCCAGGGATGACCAAGGTCAGCGCCAGTCCAGGCCCACGCTCTGTTGCCTGGGTCTCTAGTTTGTGGCCTGATGTCTGTCACTGAGGCATCTTCTGGGGTTTCCCCTTCTGAGAAAGGTCTTCTCGGCGGCTGTTGACACCATGCAACGAAAGGCAATGTGATCTTGCAGAGTCCCTGGAGCATGAAGCTGGCCTTCCTGCCTTCATGCCATCTTTAGGTGTGCCCAGACTGAACATGTAACTTACCTGCTTAGACCTTTACAGCGGCTCGCACAAGTCTGCAGGTCAACATGGGTTGCTGTTCACTCTGGCCTTAATTCACCTTGCATTCCGTGTCCATGTCTCAGCCTCGTTGCTGTATTCACTAAGTCTTAAGGACTGTCGTTGTCTGCAAATTCCTTCTATTCAGCCCTAGATAGGTGGGCTCCGCCCTCCATAGCCCATCTGCCACCCCTAGTCTTTGGTTCCTCACTGACATGTTGTTCATCCTGGAGGCTGGCCCTGCCTCTGAGGCCTGGCTGAGGCGTTTCTCACACGCACGCCCTGGCATCCCTCTCTCTGTGGTCATATCCC
>NW_012122376.1:22500-239731 GCF_000951035.1 Colobus angolensis palliatus | reverse complement strand
AATTCTTCAACTCAGGTTCCTTTTCATTTCTACAGAATAGAAATGAAACTTGCATCTTAAATCAAAATTTTAAATGATTATTTTAATTGTCCCCTGCCCCAAACAGTCTAGTTTTTGTTTGTTTTCTTTGGGTGCATTTGTTCTTCTGTTTTTCTGCTGGATCCAAGTGCTCAGATGTGCTTTGTTCAACCCTCTCCATCCAGGTGTTCACCCTTCTCTGTCCAGGTCACCTGCAAACTCAGGGTGAGATTTACAGTGCCAGCTTGAGACAGTTTCCATGGAGTGAAGTGGGATTTGTCATGAAATTCTCAGCACAACCAGTACATTTTCTCTTTTTATCTAATGTCAAAATATAGCTGTTTGCAATTTTTGTCTCCTATTTGAGTTTTGTGTTTGACTTTGTTATTTAGGGACCAAGAGTTTATGAAAAGTCTGGCTTGAAGCAGCCTGGAGGTAACTGCCTGGAGGCCCCTGGCACGGTGGAGGGAGCACAGACCAGGTCTTTTGTTGTTGTGTGCTTGAGGCTTCCTGAGCTTGGCGCCTGCGCTTGCCCTGCCTCCTGTTACTCTATGGGCACTGTCCTCCTTTAAGGCCAAGTTGGGTCTGCAGCTGCAAAGGCCACTTCTGGGGAAGGGGAGGTGAACAAGAAGCAAGGCAGGGCTCTCAGAATATGAAAAAGAAGTAATTACCTTCTACTCATCCTGGGACTCCTTTAATTATGGGCTCTGAGCAGGAAGAAGTAATATCCCAGGCCTTGACCCTGGACTCCTCTCCAAGGAAATTGGGTCTTCCTTATTCTCTGGGGCCATGGCCAGAGCACCAGATCCTCCCTGTGGCTAAGAGCGTGGTCCAGGTGCTCCTCCTTTTTAGCTGCAGCATAGCCCAGCCAGGTAGACATGGCTCTCGGGTGCTTGAGGAATCCAGAAAGGCTGCAAATGGGAAGTGGGGGTTCCCAGAGCAAGCATTTATCACATAAAGTCCACACAATCCAGATTATGTGGGAGTGTTTCTCCAGATGCAAGTCTTAGGATTCTAGAACTTTCCTGTGTTACAGTCCCAGAGGAGGAAGGTCACTGAAAGGTGGTTTTCAATCAATAAAACAACTAGCTTTGAAAGTGGAGGAGAGACAAAATGAAGGCAAACAAAGCTCAAAAAGGGAAGTGTAAAGAAAAAAAAACAATAAAAACTGAGAAAATGTGCATAGTTTTCAAGCCCAACTCCCCACCCCCGCGCAGGTAGTGCTTATGACGTTGAGAAACCGCACTGCTTCCCTGACATATCATTTCCATTTGTAGCAAACAGCAAGCCTGGAAGCCTCTTCCATCCCCTCGAGGCAAAGGGACTCCAGTCACCAGGCCCTGCCGTTGCTAACGTCACCTTGTTTCAGATTCAGCCTTCCTTCTCAAGCTTGTCCCTGATGTCATTGACTTGCACTGGGCTCTGGGCTCAAACCCCAGGTCTTGCTTTCAACCATTTAACAAATCTTATCCACAGGGCGTCAAGTACTGTGTTGGCTGTAGGGCGCTGGGTGATTCCCAAACTTCACTGTTGCTCTGTTGTTTTAAAAAAGCAAAGTAAAAGATAAAAGGAAAAGTTGCACAGAGTCAGTGAAAGAATAAAATGCGATAATGAATATAAACACAGGACATGACACTGGACACAGAGGAATAAACTGATAAAGTGTTTATTCTAGAAAAAGCTCAGACTGTGGGCCCACCCGCTTCAATATCTTCAGACTGTGGGCCCACCTGCTTCAATGGCAGGCAAGCATGAAGTCCCACACTGCATGTCCTGATTCCCGACGTCAAAGAAGGGTTGACTTTTGGAGCTCAATGTTAAAGGTTAAGTAGATTTGAGAATCCAGATGGGGCGGGACAGTGCTGAAGGTAGCCCTTAATGATACTCCAATCATGGCCAAAGTGTGGCCCACTTCCCAAGTTAAACTCAAAGTTATTTGAGGACATGTAGGAATTCGTTTGCCTCTTGAGCACCCAGCACTCTGAGTCCTGCTCCCTGATCTGATGGCCAGTGGTTAATGTGCAGCACGGGCTTTATACCCCCGACAGGACGGATGTGATGAAATCCCACAGGGAGCCTTGGTACAACTGAGAAGAGGGCATCATGGAGACTCAACACGTGATTAAAAAGACCATTGTGGCTATCGTTAGCATGATGGTCAGCATCATTAATTTCATTATCCCCTGTGCTCGGCCTTATAAACTTACTAAACCCTGGTTTATAAGTAGGGAGACTCCAGGAGGTAGAGCACTTGCTCAGGCTGTAGAGTCGGAGAGTCTCAGGGACAGATCCCAGGACTCCCTCCTCTTCCCCACACCATGCATTTCAGGGTCCAACTGGTCAACCAGGATTGTCATCAACAAGTAGCAGTGGGGCTCGGCCTGTGCATCTTCAGACCATTCTGGTCATGACATGGAGTTAGAAATATATATATAATGTTTCTAATATTTCTTATATATATATATTTCTCTCTCTCTATATATATGTTGCCCTTAAATACTTGAAACGGATGAAAAGCTGTATTGTTCTTAGGGTCCACCTACAGTTATGAGGAAGGTTTTTTTTTGCTCTTTTTCCAGAGTGTTCTACAACAGTAGAAACAAAGTAATGGCTCACCTCTGTGCCTTTGGCAACTGGAAGCTTTCCAAGGCGGGGCTAAAAATAAGTGATGGGTGAGACCTTGCTCTTCACATACCCGGTGAGAACTGGACTAGGTCAAAAATGTTCCCTTCTCTTTGAAGGAAAGAGACATGCTGAGTGGAGAGAGAAGCAGCTGTTGTCAGGGAAACCAGGTTTTGGGTTTGGCTCCATGGGTCAGGAGTCAGGGCACGCAGGGCGGGACTTTATTCTCGCCTGTCATTGGAGAGGGTTGGCCCACAGTCTGAATACTAAGAGCGCTCCTCTCTCCAAAGTGCCACATTTCCCTGCATTTAGAGGCCAGCAATCGGGAGGTGTCATGGTACAGCTGTTTAGCCGCAGTTGTTCTCCAGGCACCTGGTGGCAGAGGCAAAGACACAGTCATTTGCAACTTAGTAGCACACAATCCCCAGGTCTAGGACCAGAAACGACTCTCCGGGCAGAGACGGGGAGAGATGTGGAGATACCACAGAAAGAGGGAGGTGATGCACCTGCTGTGTTCTGGCTAAGGACTGAAGTGGGGAGAAGCTCCCAAAACTAGGGGTGGGAACTTTTCGTGGCAACTCACTTTTAACAAACTACTTCCAAAGCTGCTTTAAATCATTTACCTGCTTCAATATCCCAACCACCCACATTATTTTTCATCCATCCCCATCCCTACAGGCTATCTCCCCCAAATCAGTAAATCCAATTTGTCATCACTCAGATACGTTTTCAGGCTCTGAACAACCATTTTTTATATAAACCAAATGGGATTAACTTCCATCAATTGTTTAACTGCAATCAAGACCTGTTCATAAACAATGTAAATATATTTACTACATTCTTTACAAGACAAGCTCCACAACCAGCCAAGAAAGCAGGATAAGAGGGAGCCCTTCCTGATGCTTTATGGAACGACTAATGAGTATGGATTGCTCTGTCTCTTTAATTTTACCTTGGCTTGAGGGAGCCTTATTTTCTTAGGGATTTAGGTTAGCTCCCAGATGGTAAAAATCAGGATCAATCTTTTCTCGAGTTAAAAATCACTCTCACATCCATTCTTGCCATTTCTCCTCTAGGCTCTCATTTCCCAGTACCTCGCTAAAAATAACTGCCAGTGGTTTGTGGAATTTGTTTGCTAATTCCCTCACTCCCCAAAGGTACTTGCTGGTGACATGCAATAAACTTGACCGGCTCAAATTTCATAAGTTATCTTGCGTCGTCACTCAGTGTTTCTCAGTGGATATAACCATTTCTGAACTCTCTCAAGTTTATGTGTGCTGTTTTTCTCATAAAACAAAAACAGTGTGGTGCTTTAGAAAGTTAAGAGGACCATGCATTTTACCTCCTTCATGCATTACTTGGGCTTTTAATTGTTTGTATTCGAGGGGTGCTCCCATTGGTCAGGCACTGTTCTAGGCATGTGGTCTCCATCAGTGGACAAGATAGACAGTGGTTCCTGCTCTCACGGTGCATACTCTGGTGGAATGGGATGGACAAAGCAGGATACACATGACCAATAAGTGACACATAGGGCTTGTTGGAAGGTAGTAAGCATAGGTGGAAATAAGAATAGGAGAAGATAGTGGCCTTTGGATGGGTGCCTTGCCGGTTTTCTGAAGTGGGACTGCAAGTTGTTGTGAGCTGTCACTTAGCCTTGGTGAAGTGCACCAGTACCTGGGCACCCCTCTGTGTGACACCCGTTCTAAGCCACCCTCTCCTGTGTCTTCAGTGGGGCTGTGCTCGCTGTTCTTTCTCTCCCTCTGAGCACTTTCCCCTTTCCCCTCACTGCCATGGCTCTGCCTGGCTCTGTTCTCTTTTGTTCTCTGGCCTACAGATGTGCACTGAGCTTCCTTCGGTGACTGTCCTTTGCTGGTGTGGACTCTGGAATTTTAGTCTCTCTTTTGTCCAACAAGCAGAATGCATTTCAGCCATCTTCTGGACCCGCCCAATGGCACTATACTGCTTTACTTTGAGGATGAGGAAAGCTTATTTTCACAGAAGCAGGGGAGTAGAGATTGGAATAAAACATTGGGAAAAATCAGAAATCGCTAGTTCTAGACCTATGCAAGTCAGAAATTTGAACAGATTTTGTGAAAACATCTTACTTACCATGTTGTGAATATCTTCATTTTAGTCAATAGAGTCATACTTCCCTGTGTCGATTGTCGTAGACTAAGTGTGAAAATTATGGAAACACTTGCCTTTGTGAAAGAAACGTCCGTTTCCTTGGGATCTGATCAGAGTTTGGCAGTTTACTATTTAGGATGTGTTGCTAGATAATTGTTGACACTCTACACCCAGATTAGAAAGTAGATTTCTGTGCTGAATCCATTCCATTTGACCTGTCTTTCTGGGCCACTCTCTGTGACGAATCCCAGTTTTCTCCTCGTTTCTGCAGCCTGGCTGCTGCCTCCCCACAATCCTTCACTGCCCCTACCCCGCCTCCCCGTCTTTATGCCCCATGAATCCTGGGCATCCTGCCATCCCATTACAGCCTTCTTCCGCACTCCCCCCCTCCAGCTCCACAGCCTCCCCCTTCCTCTGACCTCTCAGGCAGTTCCTGGCACACCTCCAAGACCCCCTACCTTTGCCTGTTAGAGTTACGGAGCACAGCAGCTGTGACCGCTGCTCAGCTGGGCCCTGACACTGGGCGAAATGGAAGCCTCCTAGGCTCCAGCTTGCAACGCGGGAAACCCTCACATGCAGCCTGCAGGAGCTTTCCGGCCTGTGCAAGGGCTCCGGGTCCCTCGGGCAGCCCCTGGGAATCTGTCCTGAAGAGGACATCCTCGGAGGCGGCCTCGGTGCACCCGCCAAGGCCCAACCTTCCCCAAAGACCAAGGTCCCGCACACATTAAGCTGAAGGTTAAGTGTATCTTGGTTTGTTATTTCTCCCTCTGATCAACTTTTGCCAACTTGTAACCTTCAAGTACAAGGCACACCAGCAGAACTACAGTGGGATGGACGCGTTCAGATGCAGTTCAGACGCTGTTTTCATCATCTTTAAACTCCTTGTTGAGGGAAGGAAAAAGGAAAAGATAGAAAAGTAATTGTGGCTCCAGTTTCATTTAAAAATAAAAGAATGGAAAGCAAACCACTAAACCACTGCCGACGTAAGAATCAAGGTATCAAGGTAGTGCTGTATGGAAAATTAGGTGAGCTCAAAACATTTTTACAGGGTAGCTAGGAAGGCGTGGACGCAAGTTCGCAGATCCTTATGAATCCTGTGTAGCATCTGATGGATTCAGGATCAGCTGCATTAACTGCCCTGAAATTCAATCGGGGGCCCCAGCTCCCGCTCCCTCCCCTGCAGAGCATAAGTGTTCTTACGGGGCTCCAAACTTTTTTTTCCCCTGGTTTGAACTCTGTAATTCTTCTCCTTCTATTTTTTCTAAAATAAAGAGAAGGGGGAGCAAGGAGTGAGCAATATGATCTTCCCAGAGATAGGAAGCAGGAATACAAGGCTCTTTGTTTCCATCCCCGAAGCCCCAGGAGTTATGTCAAAGGCAGAAGGCCACTCTGAAAACGATGCAGGCCCGATTCTGCCTCATTTACATTTCAGCCTGCCTGCCTTCTGACCTGTGCAGAGGAACGCATCCTTATGTGGGAAATGCACACGCAGAAAAATAGAAACAAGACATGCTATTGGAGAACAGATGCCATGCACCATGCCCGATGGCTCCCTTAATGGAGCGGTCATGATTCTGGGCTCCATTCAAGCCAATTCTGAGCCTCTGCTCATGGTCTCTTGCAATTTGAGTCACTGCCTCTGATGTTTCTTTCTTTTCCTAATTCAGTCTCTTCCTAATTTCTTAAATTAGGTCAACATACACATTCAAAAAATGCAAACTTCCCCCAAGTGCGGGAAATGGGGCCTGAAAGCTACTGCAAGAATATAAAATCCTGCTGTTCAGGGTGAAGAGGCTTTTGGTTGGATCCTGGAGCTCTGAGCCCAGTATCTAGTGAGATCATTGCCAGATTGTTATTCTCCCTTTAAGGTCACTGGACTTTCACGCTGGATGTATCCTCCGTGATAGAGATTTTACAAATAACGAAGCTGACTTTTCCAGTGCTCTCTTGCAGGTAACTGCACACCTAGAAGTTCAGGTGCTCTGACTTTGGGGCTACTTACTTCTGAATTTCAGTTTATATCTTGGAATGCTTTTACCAGAGGTATTTTGCATAAAAGTTTGCAAGATTTTTTTCATCTTATTTTGGTTGTTTTTATTGTAAAATTATTCTATTACTTTAAACATTATTTTGGTTACATTTTATGTAATTTTCATATTGTGTGACACGATACTTTTTATTTTAATTTTCCCTTTCCAGAACGTAATACCCGATTTTATGTGCAACGCTATATAAGGAAATATCCACGTTTTACAGAGATCCAGGTGACATAAAACCTCAGAAATGAATCAGCTTCTTACCAAACTTGGTACCTGGCCCCGTGTATGCACATGGTTGCAGATAAAAGTTAAAACCATATGTTTGTGAAGTTTTCCCAGGGCCGGTCTGAGCTCATGGTTTCTGCATACACAGAAGGACCCGTCCAGGGCACGCGGCCACCTCAGAGGGCCGCGGAGCTCCAGGCTGCCAGTGAGCCCTGCCTGGGGACACCAGGTACCTGGAAATGTGTGCCACCTCCCCCACCTGATAGCAAAGTTTCCTGGAGGGGAAGGCGATGAGCACCTGGCCGTGGTCATGCTGGGCACCAGTGCAAGCAGTCACTCTTGCTGTCTCCCATGAGTGTGACCCAGCAGCTACTCAGAGTGTCTGGGCTGGGAAAAACGCTGAATGGAATTGAAAACTGAATGACAAAAAGGCTGTGTTGGGGAATGTGACAGTCCAGGCACTTGCCTCCTTCATGCCTCGTGGGAAGGGTTGGGTCTTGAACTCCTTGTGAAATCTTCAAGCACATAATAAGAATTAATCGCCATTAGTTCTCTATTTTAACAGCTGCCTGCTACCCCATAGCCCTCCGCAGCTGCGGACTTCTCTCCCTTTGCTGACATCATAATCCCATTACAGCTGGAAACTTGCACACATAAAATGCAGATTTAAGCTTATTTTGAAACAATTTATACTTGTTAATTGCTCCGGTCTATATCACAAGCAGAAAATCGCAGCTCTCCTTTGGCAACCCGTCTCCTCCTCGCTAGAGGCAGGAGCTTCCTCCTTCTTCATCTGGTTTAACAGTGGACCCAAATACACAGCCAGATCTGGCGGCTTTCAAGTCACTGACACTCTTGTGGACTGGATTTGTCCAGAAGTGGCATCTGTCCATCTGCCACTTGCTCAGCTCTCTCCCCAGATGGACCCCGCTGGCGGCTGAGAAAACGCCTTGGAAGCAGGTGAGCCTCCGAAGGCGCTTGCCCAGTGCAGTGGCCACTCTGGGCTGGCTCACTCCTATTTTCACAAGGAAATCCCAGGGACTGTTTTCTTGACTTGAGAGTCAAGTGGGAGAAATTGATTTCCTGGTTTGGTTTCTGCGCTTTTTCTACAAGACACTTACTTGACCGATGTGCTCTGTCCCTTGTATTTGTGCCTCATTTTCACACAAGTTTGTGCGCTGCCTGCAGCTTGATACAGTTTCTCCCGACTGTGGTTGGTGCAGGCTATTAAATCTAATGAAAAATAATTACCTAAAGAATTTGCGTGCATGAATACCTATGTGTGTGCATGAGACGTGCATGACCATAGTGACAGGGCTATACATAGCACATTTTATCCTGATTCTGAAATGTTGGTGGGTGGGATCGCTGTGATTAAATTAACTATAGATAATTATTTTGTCTTTTAGCAAATTGTATTGTAGCATCATTAGAGGAACACAGGATGAAAACTATTTACAAACCTGCCGTGTTAAAAAATTAAGTCGGTTTGAACTCATGAGTGCATCAGGAATATGGTGCAAAAGCTCTGGTGAGAAACAGGCACACCGACATCTTAAACCACAAACAAGAACCCTGTTTATGTTTTGAAATGGTTCTGAATGAATTGGTTTTTAGGTTAAAAGGTTCTTTTCCACCCCATGTTTTTAATCTGGTGATTTTTGTAGCCCCATCTGCTGTTCATTAGTGGAAGTGTCTAGTTAAGGATTATGAAAGATCTGAAATGTTTTTTTCTTTTTTCTTACTCCTAGTAGCATTTTGGATTTTAACTGTGAAGAGGCACCTAGATAAATGAGTCATCACGCTTTCTGATGACTAAACTATCAAATTTAGACTATCTAGTATAAACTATCAAATTTACACTACTAGTTTTAGAAAATCAAATATGATAGGAGAATGGCTTCTTAAGAGAATGAACTTAGAGGTCACCCAAGTCTGCCAAATACGTGCTATCACTCAACAAGAATTTGAATCCTTCTCAGTTTCAGGCTATGGCTTCTGTAGCAGACAATTCTTTAACTCTGAGGCTACAACAGCAGATTGAATTCTGAGCCTACAAAGATGTCCTTATTTCAGGTTAAACTTAGAGGTCATTTAGGTAGAAATCAATTCTTGTCTCCTCGATGCAAAGACAGAAATTGGCAAGCTTGACTTAGTGGCCCCCACAAGAAGGAATCAGGCTTTAGGTTCAGTCTTTGGACCCCTCCCCAGAGTGGCGAGTTCTCCAGAGGTGAACCCCGCAAAGCTTCCCAATCCCCATCGTTTGGCAGCCTTGGCCACCACCTGCTGTTGTCATTCAGGAGTTTTTCCAAGAGTGTGATGAATTGCCAGGGCCGTCATGCCTCTGATCAAAGAATATGGCACCCCAATTTGGCCAACAAGTGAGTCAGGATTATTCATCCTGAATTGCCAAGTGTCTCTTTCTCTGGCAATATTTAAATGGACTTCAGTTTTGATTGACATCCCTTGGACAGCCTCCTTCTGGCCCTCGTGTCCCAGCATATCTCATCTTGCTCTCAGGATAGAGTTGAGCTCCACCAAGCAGACAATGTCCCCTGCACATGATAGACCTTGATAACGTTTTATTCTTACTACAGAGCTGTGATACTGCTTTTTAAAATCAGCTGGCAGCACAATAGCAATTTCTGAGCTGAAACACAGTGGATCCACCCTACAATATATACACAAATATTTGGTCTGCCTAATGAAGGACATAGCTAGCACTCATTTTGTTATTTTTCTCTTCACTGTACACCATTATCACAGTCCTAATGCCAGCTCAGAGAAGACTTAAAGCTCAAACTGTGTCTCCTCTGAGTCTCATGTTTAAAGAGGGGTTCTTGAAACTATACTCTTCACGCTAGATGAAGGAATATACTTTGGACACACTGTGGAGGGGGTTAGATTCAGGACTAAGAATGTTCACTGCTGAAACATAGCTATGGGAGGAAATCTTTTTCATAGCAGTTTCAGCTGATTACCAATGAGAGTAAACGTAGTCTACACACACACACACACACACACCATCTGTATATTAATCCATGATAAACATTAAGGCTTCCTAAATCCCTAAATGAACCTATTACACACCTTCCACCCATCACTTCACTGTGTGGATGTTTACAAAATCTAATAATAGACATGTTTGTTCTTTCCTCAATTGAATATCATCATGCATATCCATATTGCGTTTCCACTGGAAATTCAGATCTGTTCCTAAATATGGTGCCAGGGAGAGCTTCTCCTTCCCTTATTGAGGGTACACTGGAAGCGGATGAAGCAGGTTCCAGGGCCGGCAGTAGGACTGCGGGCACTCCCTTTGGCTGGAGCCAAGAGAGGCTCTGGACAAGGATCCTCCATTGCCAGGCCATGTCTTTGTCCTGTGCCTCTCCAGTTTTCTTGAGACTGCAGAAAACTTCAGAGTAATTGGACCCTTGGAATTCCTGCACCTGGCCCATTTGCCACAGTTTGTATTTCACTCATGTCCCTCTGATTTCCCAGGTCTCTCTTGGTCCTGTGTTCCTAACCCTGCAGCATGTTCTTTCATCCAATCGGTAAACAAGCAGTCCCTCCGGCTCCTGCACAAATGCCAGTGCATGGATTGGCCATTAAGAAAGCCTGTTGTGGGAGCTGTTGCCCGTCCTTCCGGGAAGGAAGCACATCCCCAGTATGATGTCCTCTGCTCCCCTGTCCCAGGGTTGGGACTCGTGTGTCCCTTAGAACCAGGTCTTTTGACTTTCCTGGTGTGTGCTACTGCTGCTTCCTTTAGTGTTCAGTGATTTGTCTGTAAGTCTCCATTAATGTCTCTGATTTCATTTCACACTTAAGCAAGCTGGAACCCTTTGTGGATCCACAAACAGAGGAGGGGTGCTCTGGGACTGTCACCCCTTGGTAAGTGGAGTGGCCTTGGAGGGGAGGCCAGGCTAGCAATGGGCACCTCCTGTCTGCCTGGAGCTGCTCTCTTGGTGGGTCTAGGATCAGGGCACCCCATAGCCCACTAGGTCTGTCATGGGAGGAGATGGGCACGTCAACAGCCCTCTGTGACTCATGAACTGTTCAGCCCTACAGGGACCTGGGTTGACCACAGTTTGACCCTAAAGTTTCCAGAAAACAGTATGCGGCTGCCAGGATCTTCCTTGCGGTATGAGAGACCCTGGTTGCCTCTCCATAGGTGACACTCCCCCTGTAAGTCTCCTTCATTCAGGAAATAAATTAAACTCCCCTGAAGAGAATGGCCTAAGTCATATTTTCCAAGAGGAAGAACGAAGTAAGACAGAAAGAAAGACAACTTGATTTCACATCTGGGTTTGGGACTTAGAAAGAGAGGACAAGAAGAAAGGAGGGAAGGAAGAAAAAAGGAAGGAAGACAGTAAAGAGAGAAAGGAATGGGTAAAGAAAAGAAGGAAGAAAATGAGGGAGGCAAAGAAACTAAGGGGACTCGTTGGAACTGAGATATAATCATATTATTTTTATGTAAAACTTTTTGGCAATAGCTACTATTTATTTGTAAGCATGTCTTAATCAAATGTGCAATGAAGTCAATAGAAACAACCTGGGTTGACCTTGACATAGTTTATAACTTTCATTGTCTGAATGATAGCCCATACAGTCCTCATGTGACACGTGATGATCCCCAAATACACTTGACAGGGTGGGGGTGACTACATGTGTTTCCCAAGCCATAACATTCAAAGGTATCTGTATCTCGGGACCCAGAGAGGTAGGAACACCATAGGTGTGACGTCAGTATCCTCCAGGTGTCAGTATCCCTCGAACACCTGGGCCATACCATCGTCCTCAGGGAGGATTCAGGGCAGCAGAGTGAAACCCCATGACCTCTGAAAACTCCCTGGTCTGTGTCAAGTGTTGCTTCCCTGAGCATCCTTTAGATGGGGCATAGCTTCAGGTAAGTCCCCGCCTGGGACTCTCTGGACCTCAGCTTCCTCATTTGTAAATGATGCCATGAACAATATTCAATGAATAGAATCTATCAGGCTGGGCACGATCATATCTTGAAGATTGGCTCTTGAATGTTACGCTGGCTTGTTCAGAAGTGGTTTTCACTTAGTTTTAATTGGTTTTGTTTTTGTGTAGAACGCAATTTCATACAAGAAGTCTATTTTAATCATGTAGCACCCCTAATAATCTCAAAAAACGTTTAAGTTCAGTGAGGTTTTATTAAAGTCCCAGATTATTAAAATCACTTTTAGACTGGGCGCGGTGGCTCACACCTGTAATCCCAGCACTTTGGAAGGCCAAGGAGGGCAGATCACGAGGTCAGGAGATCGATGCATTCCTGGCTAACATGATGAAACCTCATCTCTACTAAAAATACAAAAAATTAGCCAGGCATGGTGGCGGGCGCCTGTAGTCCCAGCTACTCGCGAGGCTGAGTCAGGAGAATGGCATGAACCCGGAAGACGGAGCTTGCAGTGAACCGAGATTGTGCCACTGCACTCCAGCCCGGGGGACAGAGCAAGACTCCGTCTCAAAAAAAAAAAAAAAATTCACTTTTAGTGATTGATTTTATTTAAGAACATATAAACAAGTGTATACATTTATTTTGGCATAATTCTTCATAAAAATGAATATAATTAAAATTATCGCTGGTTAAGTTAGTTAACATTGTGATATGTCTCTCCAACAAAAGCAGAATGAATCGCCAGCAAGGATAAGTTCTGTAACGTAGTAACAGAAAAATAATCTGTTTTGCAGTAGGCAAGTTTATGGTTATTAGCTATGCTTTTAGGTAAATGTATTGCCAATCACCAGAAATATGCCAATAATGAAACACTCAGCCTGGCAGCATCAGAGGCGAAGGCTGGGTTTCCACCCGTGGGTTGAGGAACAGAAGATGTCTTGTGTGGTTAAAGGTGATAAAGACTGGTTCCATTCCCATGATGCCTCCAGTGCTTGGCTTTTTTGCAGCTTTATTGTGGCAATGACTTTTTAGGTATTTTGTGCAATAGATTGAAAAGCTGAAGAATGCATTTCCATTTTATGTCAGAAGAGAACTAAGAAAAATGCAGCTCTCAAGCTTTTGAGTGGATCTGAGCTGACACTGAGGCTCTGGCACGCAGAGGAAACGCCATATCTGACATTCTTTCACTCATTTACATTCATTTTGCGCATGTGCCCTGGGCAGGATTCTAGCAGCTGGGGATGCCTCCCCGAGCAAGGAAGACACCCACTCTTCTCTTAGGGAGCTTCCAGTTGGGATTTTGTTCAGCTGAATTTTAAGAAAGTATGAAAATTTGTATTCTGGATACAATCTTCCCTTTTTTCTTTCTAATAAAGAAATGATTGATAATAGGTAAAGGTTGTGTAAAATACAGAAAGCACATCTCATGATGAAGCAATCAAACATTTTCCTAGCATAGCTCGTGTATCTTCTCTTTCAGGGATTTCAGTCAGTTTTGCAAACTGGTGTAAATAGATCAGTGCACGGGAAGGAACAGATAAATGAGGAGAGTTGCACATTCAGAATAAATCAGGCTTGTTACCTTGTTAGCATGTAGGGACAGGTCTTACCATCACTGAGCTAAACTCCCCACAGAAGTGGACAACTGATGGACCTTGGGTTCCAAGTTGCTTCTTCACCACATGAACACACAGGTATTATGAGATCTCAACAAAGGCTGTTAACGTTCCCAATAAATGATAAGTCATGGCTCTGCTACCTCTTTGGTCTTGAGACAAGTTAAAAAAGAAACTCCTGGGGCTCTATTAGCTCCATGAGCAGACGGACCAGGCATCAGCAGCATGAGCGTGGTGGTCTTCAGGCTGATCCTTCAGCTCCTGGGACGAATCTACAGCCACTCGGAAATGTCTATCAGACAGCAGCCTCATGAGCTTCCAGCCTCCCACTGGCTTCCAGGAGTTCTCCCAGAAGGGCTACAGAACCTGGCCATGTAGCCCACCCTTTTGGTAAGGGACCAACTCAAGACTCCCTAGGGTTTTGTCACATATTATATGTCCTGTCACTCTTGTTGACTGAGTTGAAAGGGACCATCATTTGGACTCTGCTACTCAGAGATCCGAGGGAAAGTCCTTGAATAAACAATGCTGACAGCATGCTAACGTGTTAAGAAATCTATTTTCCATTTATTATTGGTGATTTAGAAGAGTAGAGTCATTCAAAGTTGCTGCTCTCTTTAGGAGACTGTGCATTGGGGTAATCAGATGACAATTGACTCAAGTCTCTTACTCAACAATGACTTTTCATATTTATGCCCTGATCAAATGCACTTTTCAGGACTTCTTTTGCCTTTCCCCAAATTTGAATGTTCAAGATTTCCTGCCATTAAGTCTTTCCAGAGGACAAGTGACCAGGCTTCCTTCCCGATGGTCCTTATCACCCCAGGTGGAATCTTTCCTGAACTAACACATGCTCAAGAAGCCTGCATCTATGCATATACACATCCTCATCTATCTAGATCTACATACAGGAGTCCTCCCCCTTATCTGACGGATTTGCTTCCAAGACCCCCAGTGGGTGCCTGAAACTGTGGACAGTACCGAACTCCATACATGTTATATTTTTTTTTCAATCTGATAACCCAGACAGCCACTAAGTGACAAGTGGGCAGGGAGCATAAATAAGGTGAGTACGCTGGACCAAAGAATGATTCATGTCCAGAGAGGGACGGAGCAGGATGGCAAGAGACTTTATCGTGCTACTCAGGATGGGGCGCCATTTAAACTTACGAATTGTTTATTTCTGGAATTTTCCCTTTGCATTTTTAGATTGCAGTTGACCCCAGGGAACTGAAATTGTGCAAAGTGAAACCCTGGATACAGGGGAACTACTGTATCCCTCTCTCTGCAGATCTATATCTCTCTACATGTAAACACACACAGAATACTTGGAGAGCCCACCGAAAGGGATTTACTTTCTTTTTAATATTTTTGAAGGCTGCTTTATGATCCTGTTGACCTGCTATTAGTCGAAGCTTAGCTTTCAGCAAAGGTAATTAAATTATAAAATCACTGCTGCAATCATCAAACTACTCATAAAATAAGAAATGGAAAAAAAAAAAAAAACCCTGAAATAAAAATCTTGCAGGCTTCTCTTGCAATATTGCTCCCTGATGTTAATTACATTTAAATGGGCGAGTACTATTTTGGTATCATTCATACGCCTCCAAAAGTACTTTCCAGTTTATCATACCTGTCAACCTCAGTGCATCACTGGCTAATACTTTATTAAGAAAAAAATCATTAGGGAGCCGCTGATCCCATTTAAGTACATTGGGCAGAATGTAAGACTAATTAAAAAGCATATTTTTACATTATTAATTTCTGAGTTTCACACTTAATGAATGTGAAATGACAGGGCTACTATTTTTACATTCCGGCACTCTGGGCTTTCCAGTTCGGGGAATTAAATTCTGGGGATTTTTGCAAAGATGTTGCTTGGGAGATATGTTTTCAAGGAAAGCTAAGCTTTTTAGCTATGCCTTTTCCTGGGACATTATACTAAAGCACATAACAGCCACTTAAAAAGAGTAGTTAAATAGATGTTATTTTTTTCATCATACTGCTATAAAAGTATTTTAGATGAGGTATAAAATATGGTTTTTAAATGATATTATGATTTGCAAACACTAAAAAATAATTGCAGTGCAGTTGAGAGAGAGAAAACATCTAATCTTTATTGTGTAAGACAATGTGATAAAATATTTTACAGCCAAAAGCTCATTTTGCATCTGGAAAATTGTGTAAACTGATGGAGAAAATCTCGTTAAAACTAAAGGTTATTTTTTTTAATATTCTCGGAACAAAGCAACACATTCCAACTGCATTTTTCTTTTTTCATATTTATTCAATCAGACAGTTATACAAGTGCCTCACATTCGATATAAATAAAGGCATAAAATGACAAGACCATGTAGATGGACAAAGATGAATTATGCCAAGATGCAAAAGATGCATGTTAAGAGCAACGGTGGGTGTTCTGCCGGCTCGTTAGCTGTATTCAGTTGCAGGGATACATTATTAAGTATTAGGTGTTACATTACTTAAAACTTCGCCAGCTGAAGGCTGGCTTCCCTTCCTGAGTCTGCACACACAGCCCATTTTTACAGGGCTATGCAAAGAGCAGGATAGAAAAAAAAATCCTTTCTTTTTTCCTTTCTTTTTCAAATGTGCTTACAATTACCTCTCTGTATTTTTATTGTCTTTTTACAAACCACAAACTCACACTGGAGGCAAAGCTTAACTGCTGAGGCTTTCCTCATGTAAATATTAGGAAATTACATTTGTACAAACTGCGGGGCTTTGTCAATGGGGGCTGGAGAGCCTCCAACACAAATTAATCAGGATAAAGTTGCTCTATGTTGAACATGACCATAGTTTATTTTCTTAAAGTATTAATTTGTCAACAGCTTTCCTGCCTCGGCGTGGCTCATTTGGAGGGCAGAAGAGGAAGACACAGATGTGGCTGGCGCAAGCTGCGTTTTCACCTTGTGGTTTTAGGAACCGATTGCAGTTAATCAAAACAAAAGCGTGCTTAATTTTTCAATATGAATGTTCATGTAAACGCGAAATATCATATGACAGAAATGCGAACATACACATAGGTGCTTCAGAAAGGCTTGTTTTTAGGGGAAAAACAGAAACTAATTTAGTCTGATGTTGAATAATTGGTGTTATTTTGTGTTTTTAAGAATTAAAAAAGAAAAATGGTTTCAGAGCCTGCACCTCTAATTTTCTGCTCCTTCTAGAAGCCACTCCATGGGAGCTGCAGCACAGAGTGACACTTACTGCCTCTTGCCTTCTTGGTCCTAAAACTGTTGTGGTATTTTTAATTATAATCTCGACGTTCTTAAAATATTTTGTTTCTAGTTACGCTTCTGGAATGGAGAAATGTGTGTAACGACCTCTATTTTTCAGATTTGCCAAAACAAATTAAGGAAAATGTTCAGCTCTCCCTTTGCCAAATGTTTAATGCTTTTCTATGAAAGCAAATCTTATTTGTAATGTACATTAAACCCGAAGTAAATAATGCATCCTGTCACAGGCAAACGCTATTGTGCAACGAACGAGGAAGGGCTACCAATTTTGCTTTTGATAAAAACAGATCACAGGAAGGATTTCGTCATTCCAAGAGCACCCTCATCTGCATGGTGATAAAGTCCGCGCATGAGTCTAACACGCCTATCAGAAGGTAACCCCAAGCCCAGTGAACTCATTCATGTCTTATTGAACCACCTACTTATCAGCCATTTCTTGAAAAAAATCTCAAGCATTATGTTGACCGGGTCTCAAAGCTAATGCAAATGAACTCCCTAAAATCCCACTTTAATTTTTCCCACCTAAGATTAAGGTGTTACAATGATGAACTGATTTCATGGTGGTTCTCTTCTTTCTTCCGCCTCCCCCCACCCCAACCCTCTGCTCAAGTGCAAGGGCAGAAGCAACAACCCTGCTTCTGAAGCTGGCCTGGCTGGGGTGAAGGGCAGAGGTCTCCTCCCCTTAACTCCTCCTGAAAAGACCAGCCAGGCTCGGCCAAATCGCTTCTTTTCCTCACTTCATTACGCCTATTTTGAGTGAAGATGGACGTTAAGACGGTTAATAAGAGGCAATTCCGTACATCCAGATTAACCGGCCTCCACCACCTCTCAGGTCTTCCTGGGTCGTTTATATTAACATACATCTTCAAATATTATCGACGCTTCCCATGTTTTATTAGTTTGCATTTACATCGTTCACCATTTTATTATTCAAGATTTCCGCTGTTGCCAGGTATTAATCAATGTATTATGCGGTTCACTTGGGCAAGCTGTGCAGAGGAGGGTGCCCCTAGGGTTACCACAGTCAAGAGCAAGAAAAGTGTTTTAGACATGTACACAACATGTGGTTTACTATTATCATTAAATGAGGTGAACTGGGACTCTATACATATGGATTTTGAATTGCATAAATTTTGATTGATATCATTTGAAGACTGAGGCTCTGAAAGGCTAGATTTTGTGAAAGACGATACACAGACCAGCTATTACCACATACAATCATACCAGGAAAAGTATCTGAAATGAGCGAGGCAGCTGGCTTTTAAATAGCTAAAACATAACATCAATACTTATTTTGAATAATGGAAAAAAGAGGTAAAAGATGTTGACCCCTGCCTGACAGGAACAAGCTCAAAAGTAGAACTGGCCCCCAGGGACGGCCCCAGCTCCACAGTAGCGCCAAGCCCTGCTCCTTCTCCGCCTCTCTGCCTTTCTCAGTACCCCCATCTCCATTCTCCCCGCTTTTGTCTGTCTTAAAAAAAAAAAAAGTAAGTATTTTTTTTGAGCATTAAGCCACTATGGACAAGCGGCTAGAAAAAGAATTTTCACAAATTCAGGAAACACTTGAGAGGTAAAACCAACATCCTGAGACAGAAGACAGGCCAGCTTTTGACACCAGGTTGGAGCTGCGAGGCCTAAAACCTCCAGCCAGGAAGTGCTTGCCCCTGGTCAGGGCTCCAGAGGCCCCGGCCAAGGCAGGAGAGCGCAGAACTTTCCACGCGCCACCGCAACCAACAGGCCTCTTCATGGGAAATTGGCTGAAAATGTGCTGACCGGCATAAAACTTTTATTAGAATCGGAGAGCAGGAGGCTGAACTTCCAGGGAATGACGGGTCTGGGTGCGCTGGGGAGGGCACAGCCAGGACCCAGAGCGGGGCGCTCGGTGCCCCAGCCGGCCCCCATCCGAGGAGCCTGCGCCCTGCCTTCACTTTGGGGGTCGGCTCCCTGGGCCCCCAGCTCACGATGACCGCCAGGAGTCGGCGCCGGGGCGCCCCAAAGCTGCATCCCGCGGCCCTAGCCGCCTGCCCCGCAGCGCCGCGCAGTGCGCCCTGGTGGTATGCGGACGCTGCACCCCTGAACCCCCCAAATCCGGCAGGCCTGGGGGTGGAGGCGCGGAAACCCTCACTCCTGCTGAGCTCCCGAGCGGGACAGACTTTCTGAAAGGGGAAAGGGACATAAATCAGGAAATTAAAAAAAAAAAAATAGTTTCTGCACATTTTCAAAACCCACGTTGCGCTCTCTAAGGTCCTTTTCATTTTAACCAAATCAGGGGGAACTTGTCCTCACAGCGGCGAGGCAGATGGAACAATAAATCACAGGCGCCGTTGACTGCCTGCAGTGCGCTCTCCACAGCTGTCACTTTTTTGTCTCTTTGGTTTTAGCTGACATGGTTTGAGGTCCACTGTGAACCAATCTGGACTTTTTTTTACAGTCATATCCATCAAAACGACCAGTGGCCATCAGCCCGCTGCGGCCATCGATCGGGTGGCCCCTGCCCCCGTGCAGGCCGGCGTGACCCGGCTCCTAGGTGAGGCTGGGGAGAAGGACCTCGTTTTAGCGGATTTTTTCCTTTTTTTTTTCTTTTGCCTCCAGCTACAGCTGTGATTTTCTGAGCAGTCTTGGCTAACGTTATTAAAGTTGCATCAGGATAGATACAGAGCAAAGCAGATAACAGGCTCCGCGCGCGGGAGCTGGAAAGACCGGCAGCCTCGGGTTCCTGTTGTTGTTTTTTAAGTGCGCGGAGGCGCAGGCAAAACTCGGAGTTTCCAACTCGTTGCTTATTTTGCAAAGTAAACAAGCAAATGTTATGTGCATAACCTTAGCTGTCTCGCTAAAGGTCAGCGCGCCCCTGCTCATTTCCCGGGCTGCCTTTTGGGGGCACTCTGATGCCGGAGATTTCCTCGGGTGTTGGGGAAACAAGACGTGCTCGCCTAACAAAGACTCAATCTACAAAGGCTGCAAAACAAAAACATTGATTACATCTGAATTGGAGTGCGGAAGTTTGCTTCGGGGGTATAAAATATCAGCCCCTTAAGCTCTAAATAGCGAGAGGGCTGGACTGGGGCCAGAGTGCCCAGGCGCATTCCATAGACATTTCTTGGAGAGGAAGATTCCCCGTGGCTGGCTTCTACAGTAGTCACCCAAGACAGGATGGCAGCGAAAATTCAGGAGATAGGAGGTTAGGTTAAAATAAAGTTTCCCTTAGAATTGCATTTTCTTCCGTAGTGGCATTCACGTTAACATCTTTGAAAGTACTTAGCCAGAGATAATTTCATGTATGTACACAAGTTTGAACTCAAGAAAGAACCAGGCAAGAAACAGAAAAACACACACACACACACACACACACACACATACACACACATTTATATGTGGGAATAGGGAGCTCATAGATACACAATTAAAAAAAAAATTGGCTGCTTAAAAATCCCCAGTTAGGTCAGGTTAAATTTATTATATTCTTTTATAGCTGAACTCTATGGTTTTGACTTGAGGTGACAGTTGAAATGCACCAGAAACCTTTGGAATTTCAGTACTATATATTACTATGAGGAAGAAAATAAAGTTCTACCATTAGAGGGCTTGCCTTAAATGTTCAAGGAAAAAAAATGTTAATTTTTCCCTGCAATCTTTTTCTTAAGTATGGAGTGAGTTACACGGGCAGAACAGCCAGCTAAGTGTAATATCAACATAGCTGGGAAGCATCTGTCCTTGCTCTGCGTTAGAAATTGTCAGATTGCTGTAATGCAATAGGGGAAGATTGCTCATAGTTTTAAGTGAAAACACCTACTTTGGGTAATGTGCATTGTTGTCCTTCTGAAGAATATCTTCTGGGCAAGAATCGGAGCCAGGTGTAGTTTTTGCTATGAGCATTATTGACCATTGATAATGTCCACCAAGACAGAACATGAATCTTTTTATGCAAGGCTGCCAAAGGCTGTCCAAAGTTCAATTCCAAGTGAGATGGAAACGGAAGGATTTTGTTTCCCCCAGAAAAATTTCCCCATTTTTTGAGAGGGCTGTATTTATACAGGTCCTTTTGAGTTTTCCTATTCAAATCACCTCTGACTTTAAAAAATAGATTAAATATGGAATCCACTCTGGAAATGGTATCTGTGTGCAGTGGCAAATGCCCTGTGCTATGTCAGGTGTCTGCAATGGATTTTGTAATCCTCGGCACCTTCCTGGCAATCACACTAAAAAGTGTCCCTTAAAGTACTGTGTAGGCCATCAGCAAATGCCCGGAATTACCTCTGACTGGGCCCGGGGCTGAGCAGTGCTCTCTGCTGTCTTATCACTGTTGTAATGACATTGAAATATGCAGTGTCGCCGCAGCCACTCTGCAGGTCAGAGGTACAATTCTCTGTACCATTTCTGGAGTGTTGCCTTATAAGGATGCAGCCAGCATCTGGCCCGACTGGCTGTGTGGTTGCAGGTGAAGCAGTTTTATTTGGGCATCAACACAAAACAGAAAGAACAACCAACAAACAAAAAACTTCACGCGAGTCCTGATGAACAGGCCGTATTTCTGTGCGCTCCCTAATGTCTGTTTGATGGAAATACACCAGAAGTGTCTAGTTATCAGAATCCAGAGTCAGGGTCTGGAAGGGCTGGTGTCCAGAGTTGCAACTGTATGCATATAAATGCAAGAAATTAATTTCCGATTCCTAGGAAAGCCGTGATAACAGGCTCTGTATTTTTTCACTCTCAGGGTGCATTTGGCACAAAGAATTCAAGAAAAGGAGAGAATGTCTCAAATTCTACCCTAACCACAGAGCCACAGTCTTCCAGCTGCATTCCCAGCAGACAGGGGTGTACTTGATGGCAGTTAAGGAATCTGCTCTTTGGTTTGCATGACATATTTTTCAAATCATCCAAACTGTTAAAAAGGAAGCAGAACACCTTTCTGAGCCAGCGTCGTTTGTTGTTCGGTTTTGGCCTCTATCCGTCCATCAGCACGCTAGGAGCTCAGTGACTGGCACTGTCAGCTCAAGATGAGATTGTATTTTTCACCGTGACCTGAAAACACTCCCTGATGGTTGTGCAATTGTTTTATTTCTATTTTTCACTTGACTCCAACCCCTAGTGCAAAAGTACCAGAGCAACCAGAGGGTCACTGGGGCCTGATTTTTCTTGCATTTGTCATCCCGAGGATAGGATTCCTACCTGCTCCTTTAACCAAACGGTTGAGAGCCGCAGCAGGGCTGGACAGGATCTCCTCGCAGGGGAGTCTACTGACCAGCACCACGTTTAGGCATTCAATGGAATTTTGCAGATCCTTTCTTGAGACTGCTTATATTTTGCTTTTATTTTATGTGCCAAATTTACAACAGAAAAAAAAGACATTATTTAGATGTCTGCACTTCTGTCAGGACATAAGACTTAAAGGGGGACAGATTTTTCCTATTTTAGATCTTCAAAGGAGCAAAAAGAAAAAAAAACGTGGATACTATATATCTTCGAGCTTTCTTCTGATGTCACTTAAATCACTCACCACTTATTAAGTATAAATCCTGCAGTGTGCTTGCAAGAAGAGTACCCAGAAATGGAAAAAAAAAAAAAAAAAAAAGAGAGAGAGAGAGAGGAATTTACAAATAAGTGTTATCCAGGATGGGAGCTTAAGGCTGACCGCGGTGCAGCGGCTGGATACATGGATGTGCTCAGGTGGTACGCACAGGTAACCAGCGAACTTGAGCAGTCTGCTCGCTTTCAAGAACCACAGCCAATGCTAGGTATGGCTGGTGGTGGCCTTTTTAATGCTATTCACATTACATCGTTTTTTTCTTTTAAAACAGCACGGCCAGCTGTGGCCAGTAATTGCGTGTCTTTGTTCTAGGGGCTTTCTAAAGAGCACATCAATAGGGTAAACATGTATTTGCAGAGTGTTTTTTATCCAGTCAAAACAAGTGAGCCACACCATCACAGGAGCCCTCTTGGCCGGCAAACAGTGCTCCTAGTCCAGGAAGTCGAATGTCTGTAATTGCGAAGAGGGCCGACCCCAGTGCAGAGCCAGCCTTTCTCTAGGCAACATTTGAATATCTTAAGTAGAGAGTTGCTGTGAGCAAAATAAAAACATGTCATGTGCCCAGGTGACATTTTGTAGCAAACAAGGAAATCACAACCCAGGAAGTGTTGTATTTTATGCCAACAACAACCTGACAGTTTTCTGTGTAAAGAAAACATGACACTTTTCCAAATATCAGAGGAGGCGTCCACTGCTCAAGGGATTCCTGTCCTGTCACTGAACTGGAAGGTCGCGGGCTGGCTTCATGATTTCTGTGGTTTCACAGTGTTGAGGTGGAGGGATTTGCACGCTAAATGCTGTAGGCTAAGGGAAATCTTCCCCTTCATCTTGAAAAACAGTGACAGGAGGAAAAAGGTCCTGTGTTGACAGCAGTAACCTCTAGGTTTAAAGACTCTGCCCTAAGCAAGGTAAGTAAAATCGTCCATGTGAATGCATTGCCAGGGCTGTCCTGTGTATGGGAAGGGCTAACATTAGGGTGCAAAGCATCCTCCTCCCTCTGCCCCCTGCAGGTTCTATTGTAGATCGGGGCAGAAGGGATTCTTATCACAGATAAAAAAATATATTCCTGTTTCAATAACAGCTTCGGACCCTATGTCTCTCCACCTCTACTCTGTGTGCTGGAGATGATCAAATGCGCTCTTGCTACGCCGTGTCCTCCAGATGGGGGACTAGCCCAAACGGGCCACACGCTGGCGTTCAAGGGAACTTGCTTTTTGGAAACTGCTGTAGAGCTGCTTTGAGGTGTCTTAAAGTGCTTATAGTCATTCTGTCATTCCCCAGAAGTGCACAGCAGGAGAGAAGCTCCGTAGGCACCTGTGAAGGGTGCACGCCTCCGGACTGGGGCAGGTGTGCCTGGCGTGGCCCGAGCCCCTGAGTGTCCTGGGCGGATCGGGAGAACAAGGGAGGCAGTGCTAATAAGAATACAAGACTGACAATGAAGGCACAGTTTGCTTCCTTTTCACAGTGAGGAGACTCGACTTTGAACCCTGATAAATGTTGATGCCCTGTTTTTATCTGGTCTCAGCTGTGCTGCTGAAATTAAAAAAAAAAAATTCTTTCAACCAATTTCTTTTAAGAGTGGGGTTCCATTTTAATTAGTAGAAAGGCAAAATGTCCCTTGCCATGTCAACACATAATTTTCTTTGAGCTAAAGTAAAACAGGCTGCTGCCTACAATTAGGAAGAAAAATAAAATATAATAATAATACAAAACCCATGCTTGAAAGCAGAGAGCAGAGTTGAAGCCCGTTTGCTCGCCACACACCCTGGACACACCCCTGCCTGGCCTCCCCAGGCCTCCACAGCCCTCCCCACTCCTTAGACTGTAGGTGATATACTTCCTGTTGCCCCTTTTATAAGCAATAAGAATTTAATAACTGAGGGCAACTCTATAGCAATATTTATATGGGTCAAGTGGCTTAAAAGTATGCAATAAATGTAAAGTTATGAACCACATTGCCCCTTTTTAAATAATGCAATGAGCACGGAGATATTATGTTTCATATTCTGGAAAAAGGTGTTTCGGGCTAAGCTCTTGGCGTATAGCAGACATGAAAAGTTATACTGAGGCCATAACAGAGTCACTGCCTGCTTAATATGGTGTGTTATGTAGAGCTCCTCATCCTAATCTCAGCCCACAGCAAGAGGGTCCCGGATGGTATCAACAAAACCTCAGCCTCTCATTAGCAATCAGCAGATTCTCCTGGTGTCTGCTAGTTTCCAATCAAGGCGAGAGCCTCCACTCCTCATGTGAAGCCCAGTAGGATAATAGAAATAATGTTGCCTAATCAGTGGCGAGCACTTGAGATCCCACATTCGTAACGGGCTGGAGAGAATTTGGTGGAGTTGCCATTCAGCATTTTCACACGTTCCAGGAGTCCGGGAACACACAGACACAAGGGTGGCAAGAGGTGAGAACTGAGGACACAAGGTCCCCATAAGGGACCTGACGCCCCACTCACTCTGAAACCCTCTTGGGCCATGGTAGGAGGGGCTCCTTCCTCATTCGGATGTTTGTGGACAGTTACATTTCCCGGGCAAGTCTGAACAACATGAGGCACTGTGGGTTGCATTCTCGTGCAGGTTATGCCGTCGGCAGTGGTGACGATGACTTCACGCGGCGGATGGCACTGCCCAAACCACCTGAGGGGCTTGACAGAATTTAGAGGAGCAAGTGCAGGCCAATTGTTCCCAGTGCTGGCAGCCTGACATCACCTGTCCACTCAGTACCTCACCACGCCGAGCCCCAGTTCACGCCGTCTACTACCTCCTGGTTCAGTGCCTGTCCTCAGGGACAGTGTGTCAGCCTGGGGGTTTCAGTGTCTGTTGCCACATCTGGCCACCCACCTGGATGGAAGCTGGCTGACAAGCACACCACGCCTAAGTACAGGGCCACCCAGTGTTGACGTGGGGTCGTCCGGCCCTGAGATGCACCCACTTACCAAGAAGTGCATTTGGAGCCTGTTGTTCCCAGCTCCCCTTCTTCAGCTGCAGTGGTCACCTGGGCCACACCTGTGCTGGGCCAAGGCTTGTCCCCCAGCTCTGCCCAGAGCACCTAGGCCTCAGCAGCCACCCCCAGCCTGAGGAGCACAATGCCTGCAACAGAGAGACTTACTTGTGGTTACAGAGGAGAAAAACAGTCACAGCCAGGCTCCACCAGGACAGGCATCCCCTCGGCAGGCTTCAGTGTGGACACACTGGCCCGCGATAGGACTGGAGGCAGGACCTCCCCAGCAGGCTACACTCAGAGGCGGCCTTTCCCAGACCCTCTCCAGACCTAATCACAGACACCAGGCCAGGAGGGAGAGCAGAGGAGAGGCTCAGGGGGCCGGCAGAGCTCTCTGAAGGAGGGCTTTCCCTATCACTTCCCGACAGGGACCAGCAGGTAGCCAGGACAGGGCCAGCGCACAGTCTGTGTGGCCCCACCTGAGCGGGGCTGGAGTGTCGCTCCTCTGTCAGCCTTGCTGGCCTGGCTGTGAGGTCACAGCCCAGGGGTTCTGGAGGGGCTTTTGAGAACGGGCATGATTCCCGGGCCTGTGTGTCTGCTGCATTGGTTATCTTCTCTATGGTCAGCGTAAGGACCACCGAGGCACAGCTCGGACACTTGGTAGGTTATTCACAGAAAGAGCATTCATTCCCTCTCTGGCTCCCCTTTCATATTCAGCCCTGGCCTCTGTACTAGGGGAGAGAGCAGATCTGAGAAACAGTCTGAGCCTGGTATAACTAGGAAGGTGTCCGTGCTGACATGAAGTCCCATGTTCAATGTCTCTGTCTACCATACGTGCCCTTTTATTATTCCTTGTTCCTCTTTTACCTGGGGCACGTGCTGCTCTCAGGCCAATAGACTGCCTCTCTTCCTATGCAGAGCATGTAGACTTCCTGACTGCTAACTTCTTCATAGAAGGAAAGAAGGAAAAAAGGGAAAAAGGGAGGAGGGAGGTACGGACAGAAGGAGAGAGGAAGGGAATAGCATATAAGCTAAATTACATTAGGTGTTTCAACAACATAAGTCCATACTGAAGTTTTATTTATTTCTGTTTTTTGGAAATGACAGCTCTGTTCCAGACTATTATTTTCTTAAGAAGAGTTTGCAATAAGAGTAGAAATCAATTGTTTAATTAAAAAAAAATAGTTCTGCATTTTCTTTCAGTAGGCAAAGGCAGGAAATACCTTATTTTAACTCAACATATTTCTTTAGGCAGAAACAGCCTATGAGCCGCGTGTAGACTTGAAAAATCCGAGAGTGCTGAGACTAGAAGATTATCTACCCCGGTACGTCCCCTCCCTTCCTGTTATCTCCCTTGCTAATTAAGATCACTGAGCCTCTGACAGCATATGCAATGGAGTGAAGACTGCACATCTAGAAATGCCTGTCCTTCAGAGAGAAGGGCCAGCCCAAGGCCAGCTCATGCCCTGCCATCTTGACCACTTTGTGAAGTCTTTTAGACCCCCGTCTCTCCTCCTGACTCCCCTCCCTGCACACTCTTCTATTAGACACGTGACAAACGCCTTCCCCACTTCACTGTGAGCTCGTTCAGGGCAGGGACCAAGGCACTCAGCAAATGTGTGTTAAGTGAACGATGCATACATCAGCAGAAGCTCCTAGATGTTCAGGGCATCAGGAAGGATACTTTCAGCCTTGCTTTGTTCTCACGGAAACCCTGAGAGGGTACCATGCGGTGATTTGACTGTAGTGCCGAGGAATCACGTTGAATTCTGAAGGGCAGCTTGGTGGAGGAGGACTGAAAATAGCAGAGGAGTTTCCACTCTGCAAATGCAGCTGAGATGATGGAGGCTGTTCCAGGAGGGAGGATCTGTGTCCACAACCGACTTGCACCAAAAGTGTGCACTGGGCTGAAGTTGCGCTTAGCCTGGGCCCCGTCCCAGCTCTCCTGCCCATTTGCCATTGGAACCTAGGCCAGTCACGTTCTTCCTCAGAACCTCAGTTTCCTCACGTGTGAGATGTGGACAATAGTAGCTCCTAACATAGGGGTTATTGAAAAGATGAGTCGAGATGAGGAATGGAAAAGACTCAGTGCACATCCTGTGCATTGGCAGTGTGCTATAAATATAATTCTCAGTTTATTCATTTAGCACCAGGGTCGGCAAACTTTTTCTGAAAAGGACCAGATGGTAAATATCTTCAGCTTTGCGGCCATATGGTCTCTGTTGCAACTACTCAACTGTGCCGTTGTGGTGTGAAAGCAGCCATAAATAATATGTAAATGACTGGGCGTGGCTGTGTGCCAATAAAACTTTATTTACAAGGACAGAGGACCAGATTCGGCCTGCACACTGTCATTTGCTAACTCCTGATTTAGTATGTTATTCCTACTACTACCACCCCCACCTCCTAGACACCAGCTTTGAATCTGTTTTGCCAGGGGTCCTGGGCTGCTCTTGGTCAGCATAAATTCTGCTGCCTGGGGCATTTTAACTGTTCACAGAGATCAAGGTCCCATTAATCTGAAGACACTTCCATTTTGTATCTAACTCAATTCAGTTTCACATGCACCATTGTGGAAGGAAAAAGTTTTGTCACTATTCATGATATTGTTGGTGATACAGTAATGTTGCTGCCATTTGCAGAGCTAGGCCGGGCTCTTCACCTGTGTCTCACTTCAGTCCTTTTTGAAACTTTGCTTGTCATGAGCACAATGAAGGAAAAAGTCATGATTGGAGGAAGAATTGAAATAGCCGACAATTTTCAGGTCATTCTAGGAATATGATCTGTCTAACAGAGCTATTAGATATTTTGTTTTTTAAAAATACTCTTACTGGAGTAATCTGTGTTCCTTCAAAAATTGAATTGATAGGCACTAAGTGAATCTTGGTTTTTCAATTAAATTGAAGCGTCATTGTGTAGATATTTCCTGATGAGTTTCAGTGAGCTAATTTGTGGTTGCTTTATTTTTAAGGAAACACAACATGTCCCAGCCCCAGCGCTGGATGGTGAATGGATGTGAGATGGTGAATACCTGTGTTCAGGTTAACATTAAGTCATTGAAACACTGAGTGTAATACAGGATCAAATGCTGTCCTGTCCTCAGGGAAGGACCAGGCAGTAAGACAGGGCTGCCACATGGGGAGCTCCAAGGTCCCAGGGAGGGACCCCAAAGGGAGCAATCCGATTGGAAGAGGAGTGGACTCTCTTGATGGAGATCTGCCTAGGAGACAAGCATGGTTTTCTTCAGCTCCACCTGTTTTCTGGAGTGGCTGTGCTGAGGGACGGGCTGATGGAGACGATGGGGAACACCAAGGTGCCCTAGTCCTGCCCCCTGCAGCACCCCTTTCAGTGTCTCTACACAGAGAAAGAGTCTGGATAAGGGGAGACAGTTTCCCTGGTGTGATTCTTTCCAGAAGGGATGATGAGCACGGGGTTGAAGAAATGGCTTCTACAGAGCCACGGAAAATTGTTGCATTATGATGTGTGCAGAAAATCACAAGTATGGAGGACACAATGTACAGGGGCAGTGTGGGGGAGGAGGGAGTGAAATAAAAGTGACAGCAATGGAGTTGAGCTTTCTACTGGGAGTGGTGGCTGTCCAGGCTGAGAATGGTGGATGGCAGGGCATGAACCAAGCCAGTGCCCTGGGAAGAAGGGAGCTGGAGGGCAGGCTAGGAAATCAGCATGCTCCCATGATGGCGCCTGACACCTGCACATGTCTTTCTGATCTCCACGGGGCTACCCTCATTCAATCATTCAGTAATCATTTATTAAGTCAGTTGTTATGAACTGGGCATGGGCTCCTCCTGGAAGATACAGAATTGGAAAATGGACCCTGGCCTCAAGGGGTTCACGGTCTAGTGGGAAAGAAAGACGCTTGGTGACTTATTTAGTCAACAGATTTTTATGCAGCACCTATTATGGGCCAGGTGCTTGATAGGTACTGGGAATCCAGCTGTGAACAGCCATCATGATTCCTGCCCTCCCAGCTCTTGTCTGCTAGTGGGGGAAGGCCCATCCCTCGCAGGGATCCATGCACTCCCAGTTCTAACACCTGCAGACTCTGGGCTCCACTCTTTGATTAAAGACGGCTGAGGCCTCCATCCCTCAGAGAGCTGGGAGGCCCCCACCCTCTGGGCCGGGGCCTGGGGGCTCGTGTCCCTGTGGTTTTGGCAGAGTGTGGGGCCTCCACTCCGGCCCATCATGCTGGGCTCCGAGGTTGGCCTCGGTCACTGACTGTGCTTGCAGCCCATTGCTTCGGGCCCTGGAGAGTCCTTCACTTTACCAAAGTGCCCCTCACAGGAGGCCCTTGTGTATGTAGACTTTATTATTATTATTTTTAATTGACACATAATAATTGCACGTATTTAGGGGCACAGTGTGATTTTTCAGTGCACGTATATAATGGGTAATAATCAACTAGGGTAATGAGTATATCCGTCACCCAAACATTTATCTCTTGTTTGTGTTGGAAACACTCAGAAATCCTCTCTTGTGGCTATTTGAAAATATACAATACCATGTTAACTAAGGTCACCCTGCAGTGCTGTGGTGCAGTAGAACCTGTTTTTCCTACCTCATTGGAATTTAGCCACTTCTCCCTCTTCCTTTCTTCTCTTATCCATCCTAGTATATTAAGACATTTGCTGAAGGTTTCATGGTAGAGAGGCGTCTCGGGAAACACAACGCAGGCCCCCTCTCCTAAACCCCCGTTGACACTTCTTTCTGGTGTGGCCCAGGCCTGTCCCCACGCAGCCAGTCTCCTTAAGGCCCTGGAACTCTGGCAGAACTCACTGGGTTTCTCTCAGTTCCCTTTGTAGAAGGACCACAGTCAGAAGGACCAACATTACCCTGAACTAAGGGCACCGAAACCTGGGGCTCTGGTTTGCCCTGAGATTCTGGTAGTTCCCTCCTCCCCCTCAGCCAAGGCTTTTATATCCTTAAGGAGCACTCATTTGGCAAATGAGGATGGAGTGTCTGCTGTCCTCCAGGCAACACCCTGTCTTCCCTCCTTCCTGCGGAGAGAGAGACAATGCGTCACTTCGTGAAAGATAGAAAGTGTCTTACCTGTGCGGGCTCAGGCTGATGGATCTCATGTGTGAGGGATGGGGGTCTCCGTTCCCTTTTTGCTGGCACGAGTATCCTGGTTCATTGGAAGTGTCTTTGTGGCTGAGGATGGCTTTGCGGCTGCCCAGGTGTCATGAGTTTGCCATCTCTGCTGGGATAAACTCCATCTTTGCACCTGCTGTGCCTGGCAGAGTCCCAGGAGGGCAAGTGAGACATGGCTGTGTCCCCACTCAAATCTCATCTTGAATTCCGCCATGTTGTGGGAGGGACCTGGTGGGAGGTGATTGAATCATGGGGGCAGGTGTTTCCCGTGCTGTTCTTGTGATAGTGAATAAGTCTCATGAGATCTGATGGGTTTATAAGGGGGAGCTCCCTTGCACATGCCTGTGCACCATGTGAGGTGGGCCGTTCACCTCCTGCTGTGACTGTGAGGCCTCCTCAGACACAAGGAACTGTGAGTCCATTAAACCTCTGTCTTTTGTAAATCACCCCATCTCAGGTATGTCTTTATCAGCAGCATGAAAACGGCCTAATACACCATCTATTCAGCCAGCATTCACTGGACATCCACTTGTACCAGTGGCATTCGTCGTGGCATCTGATGAATGAGGTGCCTGCTTTGGGAAGCTGACCACAAGAAGCCTGCATTTGCGGAAGGCCTTGTTACGGAGAGGCCCTGGTACAGGGACTTAGTTATTGCTCTTGATGGGTCAATTGTTGCTTGGTGTGTGGTTGTCTGAGGCTCACATCCAGGTCTGACTTCATGCAGCTGATGCTGGTGTTATCTCCTGTTTTCAGAAATGGAAACTGAGGCAGAAGAAAGTCAAATCCCCAAGTCACATGTGGCTGACCCCAGTTCCTTACTTCAGGACTTACCCTCGTAACTGCTGCGCTGAATGCTTTGCCGGAGCATCATGGGGATGTTACTGACTTTGCTCACAGGACTACTTTCACTTATGGGAAGACATAACTTCTCTCAAAAGCTTCTTTCCAACAGGTTGAACATAGCGTGTTTTGGAGCTGTGGCCAGACTTCCACACTCAGGAGTGTGAGGGCCATCCGTGGAAAGCCACCCAGCCCTCTGACTTTCTACCCAGGCCAGAAATGGTGCAGAATTGGTGGATTGGAGGTTCTCCATTCAGAACTGGCCATGATTGTATTACCTGGGAAAGAATCAGGTGGTGTGGTCAGAGCCAGCCGCTGCATCATGGCACCCATTTTATCTACCCCTCCCCTCCTTTACTGTACAACCCATCTGGAACAACCACCTGAAACCTTCGTTGTGGACAGATCGGTAGTCAACACGCTTGTGGACACATTGGTGGAGCTCGGTTGAGCTCTGGAGCACGAGGCCTACATTCCTTTTCTTGTAGATCTTAGCCTTTTGTCAAGAGCAAGTAAAGCAGGTTTTGGCTAGGAACAAAACTTCCTCTGAACTTCCTCATCCAGACATACAGGCTTTGAAATGGTTCTCATCCTAACCATGGAAAATATTTTTAAATTTAAGTGATCTCTGTGGTGCTCCTGGTTACTATTTGTTCCTTGTCTACACGTCTATTATTACTAGATTTTTTTTCTGTAGCATAATTATGGTCAATAAAAGTGGTTTGTTTCCTTAAAAAAAAAAAAAAACCAAAAAACAAAAGGCGTATTGGCTTGAGGTTGTGCTTGGAACTGGAGCTGAGTTGGCTCTTCTCAAGGTGACAGAGGGGAGGGTATGAAGCTTGCATCAGACCTGGTTTCAACCAGCCAAGCAAACTTGGGCATGGTGAATTATTAAACAATAAATTTATCACATTTATTCTCTCTGGGTCTTGGTCATATCTCCCAAACCCTAGAAAATTCTCACTGTGTGAGGGCCAGGAACTGGACCAGAAGAATCCTTGGAAAACTTTCTCTGGCATGTGATTCTTCAAAAAGATGCATGGATGACATCTTGCCAGACCTTCCCTCAATTACATCTAGTGAATTCTTTCAACTTTCTCTTTTAGGAGGGTTCTTGGCTTCACCCAGCAAGATATTCAAGGGCAAACCAGTGGTGTTAGACAGCAATCTTTTATTAAATGGGAGCTGCTCATTGCAGAGCATAGCTAACTCACAGGCAGTGCACCCAGACCCACACTTCCGGGCTATTAGCAACTGTATGTATACCCACTTATACCTACTTTCAGTTACATGCAAGTTAAGGGGTGGGTTAATGTAAATTGAGGGGCAGGTTATTGAGAATTTTCTAGGAAATGGGTGGTAACTTTCGGGTCATTGCCATGGAAAGGGACAGTAGCTTCTGCGTTGTTGCCATGGCACCTGTAGACTGTCATGATGCTGGTGGGAGTGTCTTATGGTAATGAGCAATGAGGGTAGCCAGGGATCACTTTCCTGGCCATCTGCTGGTTCCTGCCAGTTTTTTTAACTTTATGCTGTCTGGACTGGGAAATAAGTCCTGATGGTCTCTTACCTCACTTTCAAAATTATGGTTATCATTGTGACACAAAACAGGCATGGAAGAAAAGTGTCATGGTCTGTCCCTTGTACGGAGCTCCACTGATGCCAGAGAAAGCTGAGAGCCAATCCTGAGGAAGAGAATTTGGGGCATTGTGGATTCATGCCTGGGAGAGGTGGGGGAGATTCACGACCAAGGATTAGGTTGCTCATTTTGACAAAAGAAGGAAGCCGTTGTATGTGTGGCTGGTGGAGTGGGGGCACACAGCTGCACCTGCTCTCCAGGATCCCCAGGCTGACTGACTTTTATTTTGGAAGGATTGCATCAACCAGGAGAGAAGACCACTTGGAGGAATGGGACCCTGAGCTGAGGTGATCCTTGGCCATGAGAGGTGAGACCCACTTTCTTAAAGAAGAGATGAGCAGGAGGATGTTGGGGAGAGAGAAATGTCCATTATCAATGGAAGAGTAAGGGATGCCTTTGCTATTCAGATTTCTAAGAGAAGTTTAGGGAGAACAAGATGGTTATACAAGTGGCAAAAGATCAAGCTCAGATCCTGTGAGTGGTTTATATTTGCCAATTTCTCAGCTTCTTGATTGTGTAAGGACAATTTTACAAAATATTACATGCAACCCAGAGCTTTCAAGATATCAAAGTTACATTCTTACTGCCTAAGATACCGTCTTTAGAAAGGAGCTTCTAACATCCTGAGAAGCCTGAGTCAGCACGGGGGCGTGCAGTGAGTTCCACACACAGACACAGCCTTTGAAGCTGGAACACCTTCTGAGCTGCACCGTTATTTTAATTTGTTTTTCATCAAGCCTAAAATGTGAACATTGTAACAAACTGATGTCTCCCTAAATTTGTCCTGCTTCACAAGGCTCCTTCCCAACTAATTTAGAACAAAACTTGTTCAACATTTGCTCTGTACTTGAGTTCACAAATGTCATTTCTGTCCAAAGGAGCCTACAAAACAGTGAAACAAACTCTATTTACACAAATGTCTTCAGACTTGATAAATAGCTACCACCCACAGCAGGGCTGGTAGAGCAGTGGTTGAGCCCAAGACCCAAGAACAGCCAATGGAGCTATGGGAATGGGGCTGTCTTAAGTCAGGAGGAGCTGCCCTGACCCACAGCGAGGCTGCTAGGTGCTTCCTCCCATCCTCATCCTCAGTAAGACAGACCCTCAGCTGGAGAAAATGGTGACATCCTGGAACCACAAGAAAAGGCCATCCGGGCAGAATGACTGCGGGTGATCAGGTGGGATTGCTCTGAGTCCACTGACTCTGAAGTGGCTGCAGTGGAGACAGAAAATGTCCCACCAGCAAAACAAACATTCTTAAGAATGCTAATGCGTTGGTTCTGGCCAGGGGAATTGTGGCAAGCACCTTCTGCAGATAGAAAGGGATGTCTGGATGCACTGTGATCTGTACATCTCAGTAATAGCAGGTAGCAACACCACACCACAGGTCTCTGAAGCCTGTAGAGTTCAACATGCTCATTCTTCTCAACCCCTTGAGACTGGGAGCCCAGAACTAGAAGACCACTGTCCTGCAGGAAGAATTAGAGAGGCAGCATTGGGTTGTCAGAGAGGCTTCTGTCTGGCATTTTGTGCAATTGCACTGTCAGAGCTCAGCACCGGGTGAGCTCTGCTTTACACACACTTCTGCTTTACACACACGTGCTTGACACACACAATTGGATGCTCGCAGTGAGGGGAGCGTCCCAGGAGAAGGCAGCATCCTCAGTCACAGGTGACCTAAGGCATGGGTGGACCTCTTTCAGCCCGACTTCCTTTTGCTTTTGGTTTTGAAGGGAGCATTTTTACTACTTAGCAATGTTTGGGCGAAGTGTTTTGTGAAGGAGGCCAAACACAGTCTTTGGTGCAAGGATATGATGATGAAGGTTCCCAAATAAAAATGCACAGGCCCCTCGTGATGCGGGTCCCTAAGTGCCAGCTGTCATTCTCCACCCGCCTGCCTTCTTAAAACTAACCTTTCTGTCACCTCTGCGTGTCTCCTCCCTTGTCCTGCTTTGCAGAACCAAGCTGAGTCAGTGTTTCAAGCAGGGGTGACATGTTAATAGCTTAATAATAGTATAATCTCACCAATAATAATATGCTGTCACCCTGTCTGAAGCACAATGTTTACAGGAGACGTGGTAATGTACGATGACAGTAATTTGAATAAAAATGAATTTACTGCTCTTGTCTCATTTGCAGTAAATTTTCACATCTTTCATGCACAACTGCTGCTCTATGACCTCTCTCATCATTGTGTTTGCGGCGGTGGTGGCAGCTGGCTTTAAAGTGAAAGGCAGGCGAACGAAGCAGAAGCCTGCAGCTAATAACTGATCTCCAGAAAGGAGTTCACACTGTAGCTTCTAGAGAAATCTTCCTTTGTTTGTTTACCAAGATGAAGCCGCATGGGCTGGGCTGTTTAATTAATACAAGCTGGAGGTGCCGATTGGGAAGGGGATGAGGACACACAGGATTGTGGACTGACAATCACAGAACGATTGCCATTAAAACACGTCGGGGATGGTGGGTGCTTGAACTACAGGAGACCCTCGGTAATGTGGTAGACTCAGTTTCAGGGAGCGGCCTTCTGCCCATCAGATCACTTGGTGCATTCAGGTTTTTGCCCCTCCCAGGGGATCTCTACTTTCCTGCAGCTGCTGCGGCTTGGTGCATAGACCCCTCAGGATTGTCCTTCCCCTCACGCCCACCCCCACCCCTGCAAAACAGGCAATGTCTTCAGAAAGGCAGGCCCCAGCCTGTGGTCACCCTGGGTGTGTGCACCAGGACACCGTTTGCAAAGACTTGTCGCAGGAGGCCCCTGGGCTCCCTGGTACTGCTGCATTCTTTGTGGCGAAAAATTAATATGTGAATAATTAGTCTCAAATGAAACTGTGAGTAAATTGTGTTGAGCGTGGAGAGAAGAAAGTTATGACATCCTGCTGACATGCTTGTACTGGATATAATTTGATGGAATGAGGACAACAAATTAGAATTTGCTGAAACTTAAACAGGGACAGAGAAGTGGTTCTAAAAATGTGCCAAGCTTCAGACATGCACATTGGAAGGGCTGGCAAAGGGGATGAGATGCTGCTGGTCTTGATGGGCCTGGGGGTAAACATGGGTTGGGCTGTGGATGCTGAGGGATGGTGGCCACACCGCTACCTGCAATGCAGGACACAAAGGCACCCATGTAAGACGTTCTATGAGCAGCGTAATGAAGGCAAGGACTTACCACATACTCACGAAGAGCATCAGAGTTAAGGGCACAGGGTCTGGAAATGGAGCATGAAGTTCATTTGCCAGTTCTAGGTTAATGGTTTTTGTTTTGTTTTGTTTTGATTCTTTTGGGGGGATGGAGTCTTGCATTGTCACCCAGGTTGAAGTGCAGTGGTACAGTCTCCGCTCACTGCAACCTCTGCCTCCCGGGTTCAAGAGATTCTCCTGCCTTAGCCTCCCAAGTAGCTGGGATTACAGGTTCCTGCCACCACGCCTGGCTAATTTTTTGTATTTTTAATAGAGACAGGGTTTCACTATGTTGGCCAGGCTGGTCTTGAATTCCTGACCTCATGATCTGCCCTCCTCGGCCTCCCAAAGTCCTGGGATTACACACATGAGCCACCACACCTGGCCTGGGATCATGTTTTGACATAAGCACCGGTGTCATTTAAGGCTTTAGAATATGCTAGCAGCAAATGCTAAGAATCATTTTGTAAATGTGTGACAAGAAGTAAATTTCTTGCACTTAAAGCTGGGAGAGTGGAGAGACAACTTATTTATAAGTTAACCTTAAAGGAGCTTGGAAGTTTTGCAAAAGCTGCCTAGACATGAAATAAGACCATATCCTTCCTATCTCTGGAATTACTAAAAGACTATGTAGTCCAATCAGCATAGATTTTTCCCAGAAAAATGGCTTCAAAGAGCCTCACTGTCATTCTCCCATCCCTGATTCCAAATCATTGCTCTTTCTTTAAGAACAGACAATGTAGTTGACAATCAGATGTGCAGGAAGTACTTTCTACGATAAAACCACACTTTGTGCTGGCCTTATTTCCTATGTAACAATGGTTGCTATGCTTGATGACATGAAATATCTGCAAAAAAGTCACTGTAGGTATGCTGAATGCGTAACATTAAAATTACATTTAGTATGAATGTCCACTGCTCTGGCATCATTAGTAGTTTCCACTTTACTTTCAGTTACCTGTTTCTACTAGAACATTTCATAGACATGACTGATGTTTTACCCTATAATACATCAGATGATGGTCATTTAAGAATCCACTTTTAAGAGTGAGATAAAAGGTACAATATTTGATTAAGAGCTATGTCTGTTTCCTTATTGCAGTAGGTAAGGCTTACATTCCCATCACATAATTTTGTTCATTTATGCTAAAATAAACCCTGCAATTTGACATCTGAAATGATTCCCTTAAAGAAGACTCAATACTTTATAAAAATGCCAAATCCATGGGTCCCTTATCCTCTCTCAGGTTTGACATTGCTCCTGAGTTCTTAGAGTTCAGTTCCTCCTGAACTTTAGGGTACTGTCCTTCTCAGTTCTCCTATCCCAGGATCTCTTTCTCCAGCCTGCCTGGCTCCTCCTGTGCCTGAGGGTGCTGGTTCCCTGAGGATCTCTCCCTGGTTTCTTCTGCCTCCTCCCCTACTGGTTCTTCCACTTCTGCAGCCTCTGGGCTCCTTCTCCATCAGTGTCCATCAGTGCCCCCAGGCCTACATCCCTGTCCCTCCCTACCACCCGTTCTGGGAGTGACTGTCAGATTAATCACCCCCAATAATTGCTTTAATTTCATTTCATATGCCAGGCAAGTGGGAGCTTTTGCAAGCTTTTGCAAAGACTTTTGGGAAGGGCCAGACTGCTGGAGACCTCAAGGCGGGATAAGGAAGTTTCTCTGCCCTCTATTCAGTCTAACCCACCGCCTTTGCAGTACTGACAGACCTCTGTCCAAATGTCCACCACGGCTCTGTGAAATGCACCGTTCTCTCTTCTGCATCACACTTGCTCCCCGCCTCCCCACATGTTCTCAGGCTTAACCCAAAAGTTTGAAACCCTCATTTTATGGCAAGTAAGGTGAACTCTACTTTTCAGAGCGAACTGCTTGCTTTACACATTACTAAAGAGATAGATGATTCATAAATATGCATGTTTTAGCCATACAGTCTTGTGATAAGGAACTGTGTTCACTGTAGGAGCCTCCCTGGGGGCTGTGGACAGAAATCAGTTTGGGGATGTTTGGATTTTTTTGGAGTGGGGCAGAGAGGGCCGCCATCCCTCTCTGAAGCTGCCTCAATTTGACTTTTTGCTTTATGTACTTCACAGCATTTAAACAATTTATTAGCTCATTTTTTTACAAAAATAAAATTTACCTTGTTTTCTCATTATAAAGGTAAAATATATATGTTATCATTTTTTAAGTACAAAAAATAGGCAGAAGAGAAAAAAGGCACTAACAGTTTTATTCATAGGTGAGCTTCTTGTTACATTGGTATTAATTTGTAAAAGTTAGATTTTTTAAAAAAGAAGACACATTTTTATACACAGTATGCATTTAATCATTTAAATCAAAGATATTGTTACTTTTTAAGCAAATACTAGAATTTTGTCACATCATAAACTCTTTATAAACATTGTTTGTAATGGCCACGCATCATTCCACTGGGTAGATGTACCAAGTTTGTGAATCTGTTCTCCTAGGTTGAACAGTTAGACTGATTTCAAACTTTTGCTTTTGTTAATAACTTTGCAATAAATCTATCTGGACATAAACTGTTTTCCAAATTTCAGATTATTTCCACAGGACTATGTCCCAGAATGGAACTGTAGGGTCAAAGGGAAAAAATAATCCAAGTCTAAAAATATATCCAGCCAAAATGCTTTTGAAAAAGGAAATATGTTTTCCCATTAGCCCTGTAAGAAAGAATATGACTTCATTTCCTTTTGTATCTGAAAAGTTTATTTTCCCTAAGCCCCTGGGTCCTTGTTATTAGGCATGTTTCTTTCTCATTACCACCCCTTCTTGAGAGGTTAGCTAACGCTTTATTTTCATCATCTAGATCAGTGGTCCCCAACCTTTTTGGAACCAGGGACCAGTTTCGTGGAAGACAATTTTTCCCCAGATGGCAGAGGGCGGGGATGGTTTCAGGAGGATTCAAGCACATTGCATTTACTGTGCTCTTTATTTCTATTATTATTGCATTGTAATATGTAATGAAATAATTATACAACTCACTATCATGTAGAATCAGTGGGAGCCTGAGCTTATTTTCCTGCAACTAGACAGTTCCATCTGGGGATGACGGGAGACAGTGACAGATCATCAGGCATTAGATTCTCATAAGGAGAGGGGCAGCCTAGATCTTCACATGTGCAGTTCACAGCAGGGCTCATGCTCCTATGAGAATTGAATGTTGCTGCTGATCTCACAAGAGGTGGAGCTCAAGTGGTAATGTGAGCAACAGGGAGCAGCTGTAAATACAGAGGAAGCTTTGCTGGCTCGCCTGCCACTCACCTCCTGTTGTGTGGCCTGGCTCCTAACAGGCTACTGACTGGTACCCAGGGGCTGGGGACCTCTGATCTAGATGCCAGAGAACTACATTTTGAAGGGTTTTTTTTAAACTTTTAATTAAAAATAAATTCAAACACAGAAAGTTTACAAGAATAGCCCAAAGAATTCCCCATATTCTCCTTCCAGAGACCGCATTCAGGTTTCTCCTTGAGTGAAATCTTTAGTGCCAAAGGTCAAGGCTCATGCCTGCCTATGCTCCACCAATCTTCAACAGTTTCTTGGTCTTCGTCCTCTGTGACCTTGACGGTTCCATAGATTACAGTCCAGTCATTCTGTATTCTTCAATGTGTGTTCCATCAGTGTTTTACAGAGCCACATTTTATAATTCTGCCAGAATATCACAGGAGTGGTGCTATATTCTTGTCACTGTAGTGCATGATATTAATTTGTGCTGTTTCTGAAGATGGTCCCTTGGGTGACTTGATTGAGGTTGTTCCTGCTCGGTTTCTCCTCTCTAAAGTTAGCTCCCTCCCTTTCTCATGGAGGAGCATGGTGAGAGGTGACATTCTGGCACTTTTGGCACCACGTAAGACAGGATTCCTTAGCCCTTTTACCCACTAGCTTTGGCATCCATTGATGTCCTTTGCCTACATGCATTATTACTATGATGTTTGCCAAATGGTGATTTTCTACTTCCATAATTTCTTCTATATTTATCAGTTGGTATTCAATTGTAAGGAGCAGTTTTTTTCTTCTTAGTTTTTTATTTATGTAAGTGTGTCCATATTTTATTCCATAAGTTATAATTCTATGTATCTATTTTATGCCATAGGTTTTAATCCATTACAATTATTTTGCTGCTCAAATTGTCTCAAATTCAGCCCTTAAGAGCACTTAAAGTTACCCCTTTGACCTAACCCTAACCATCTGGTAACCCCCTAACCCTTCTTCTTTCTGCAAGTTTTTTATTTTCTGGCACTAATAGATGGTCCAGAATAGTCTGTTGTTTTCTCAACACAATCCTCCATTTTTCCAAGAAGGCCAGGTTCCTTTTAGCAGAGAATGATGTTTAGAAACCAAGATCTGATTCTAGGTGTGCTCAGTGCTCCTGGGGTGTTGGTGCTTCCAGCCCTCTCAGTGAACAGAACTAGAAAACATGAGTGTGTACACATGAACACACACAGGTATTGCATTTATGGCTGTACCTGTGTGTGAGATCAAATACCTCCAGTTTTAACCAGCTTCAAGGTTTATTCTAACTTCCTCCTTTTTATAATTGTCTCTTTTTTAAAAAAAAACCTTAACTCCCATCATCCTTAGTATATTTTCTTATTTGATCAATTCTGGGTTTTTTTTTTTTTTGGTGGTGGTTAATTTTGTGACCTTGCAAGGCTGCTGCCCAACCTGGACTCCCTCCTAGATTGGTCCCAGCTGGTATTGGCTGCCTTACAACTATGAGAGGAAGGTGGAAGGAAGGAAGGAAGGAAGGAAGGAAGGAAGGAAAGAAGGAAGGAAGGAAAGAAGAAAGGAAGGAAAGAAGGAAGGAAGGAAAGAAGGAAGGAAGGAAGGAAGGAAGGAAAAGAAGGAGGAAAGAGGGAGGAGGAGGAAGAGAGGAAGAAAGGAAGGAGCAAAGAAAAGAAGGAGGGAAGAGAGGAAGGCAGAATGTAGTGTTGGAAATGTGACAAGCAGGTGCCTGCATTTCTGCTGTTGACTCAAATGTTAGGTTGCTTTTTGCTCTGTAAGCTGCTTCAAGGTCTTCACGTATCTGCTTTGCAAGCATATCATTAGGAGTCTCAAAGACATTTGATACCAAGATAAATCTATCTTTGAGAGCATGTGGCTGAAAATGTATTCATCTCCTCTCTTTACTGCTGCAGAAACGTGGCAAGCATGGTGGTGGAGAGTGGGTGTCTTGAAACCCAGTCATCTAGTTTCAAACTCCTGAACTGCTGCTTCCAAGCTTCATCTCTCTGTGCCAGCATTTCTTCATCTGTCAAATGGGAATAACCATCCTACCTAGCCCACTAGGTTATTGTGAATATGAAATTAGTTACTACAGATGAAGACTTAGAATAACACCTAGCACGTAATAAGCACTCAATGCATTCACTGCAGCACAGGGAAAGCCTTCATTCAGTCATGAGTGGCTCCCAGGGTTCTGTCCTGAAAGACACATGTGTTTACAAAGACCTGGCTGCAACTAATGTTTGACAGGAATCTTTTGAGGTGGGGGCCTTCTGGACATCCTTAAATTATAGGCTATAGGAGACAAAGCAAAAGATCAGGTGGTCCCAAAGAGCCTAATATTGTCATCTGCTATGGGCTGAACTGTTTCTCCCCCAAAATTTATACATTGAAGCTCAAACCTTCAATACCTCAGAAGGTAACTGCGCAGATGCCCCTCAACTTATGACAGGGTCATATTCCAGTAAACACATCATAAATGGAAAATGCATTTAATCCACCCAACCTATGGAGTATCACAGCTTAGCCTGGGCCGCCTTCAACATGATCAGAACACGTACATCTGCTACAGTTGAGCCAAGTCATCTGGCAACACAGTCCACTGTAGAGTTTCGGCTGTGTCCGCTCCTGATGGCATGGCTGCCCTGGAGCTGAGACTCAGTGGTGCTGCCCAGCATTGAGACAGAGTATCTCACTGCATATCCTTAGCCCAGAAAAGGATCAACATTCAAAACAAGAGGTATAGTTGCTATTGAATTTATATCGCTTTTGCACCATCGTAAAGTCAAACCATCGTAAGTTGGGGACTGTCTGTATTTGGAGATATAGGGCCTTTAAAGAGGTAATGGAGGTTGAAGGAGGTCATTAGGGTGGATACTAATCCAATCTGACTGGTGTCCTTATAAGGAGAGGGATTAGGACACACACACAGGAGAGACCAGGTGAAGACACACGGATAAGATGGCTGTGTACAAGCCAAAAGGAGAGGCCTCAGAAGAAACCAACAACACTACCAATACCTTGCTCTTGGCTTTCTAGCCTCCAGGACTCTATGGATGTACATTCTGTTGCTTAAGCCACCCAGGTTGTGGTGCTTTGTGGTGAAGCTGGAGCAGACTCATACACCACCCAACCCCTGTGTGATCTCGCTGAACTCAACATCTCTGAGCCTTGGAGACATTATCTGTACAATGAGGAGTTTGGATACTTCTGGCTCCAATATCTTATCCCTCTGAGGATCTACCCCACAGAGCACATAACCACTTTTATAAGAGTAATCCCAGGAAAATAAGACAGTAACTCTCCTTAGGATGAAGACACTGAAATTTGACAGAGTACCTTGACTAGCCACCGGCTCTCTGATTTACTAAATGGAACTGCCCAGTGACACCATGGTGTAGTCAAAGAATTTAGCAACTACTAAGTAAGAATTCATTTTCCTAATTTACTTCCTACCTCCTAGCTCTAAAACCCTGGTAGTCTCACAATTGTTCTTGCTCCCCATTTTTATTTTTAATTAGTGGTCACCTAAATTAATATTATACACATGTTCAGCCACCAATTTTTACATGATGGTTATGCTATACACAGAAGCATCATGATCAGGGTGCTGCTTTAAGGGCTTGGGGTGATGAGTATTTTAGGCGCTAGTTAGTGCTCATTCTAATCTCCGTGTTCTCTAAAGGAAATAGCCACTAAACAGGAACCATCTGGTAATGCATTCTGTACCTCTTAATTACAATGTTTTGAGTGGCACCTAAATAAATTTCATTTACAAGCACATGACTGCTTGTCAAAAGTCTGTTGATAATTTTATTATTGTAATATACTTTCTTCCTTAATTATTTAGTTCCAGTAAAGTTAGGAATATTAATTTTTATGGAAATTACTTGTACCAACAAACCTAAGCCACAAACCTGGTTTTATTTATGTAAATATATTTAGAAATGTATGGTAATGTATCTACCCAGACACACATCACAACGGGTTCCTACAGGACATTCAAAACTTCTGCCCATTTTGACCCTTTAAGGGTAGAATAGAGTGGAGCCCAGCACATCCTAAAATTGGGGAGTTCCTCTGAGAGTCTTGTGAGATAGAATCTTGCTCCTGTGTTCTGTCTTTGCAAACAATCCCCAGAGCTAGCTCACCCGCTCTGTCCGGGCTCCCCAGACAGGTGCCTTGGAGAGCAGGAGGTTTCCACACGAACCTCTCTGAGGGATGGACAATTGCTGGTGGAGACTCATGTCCACCATGAGTGTTTGGCTCATCTTATTACGGGACACAGCGCTGGATATGGGCTTGTCATTGGGAGCAACATTTTCAGTCAAAGGCTTTGGTGGTGCAGACCCCCAAATCAGCACTTCACCTCCTGTTCATTCACCCTATTTGATCCTAAACAAATGTGAGCGCTGTGGTTGGAGCCTGGCCTGGTGGGAATATTTATCTACACCATAAAATGCCACAAAAGTAATACTGCTGCCCTCCCCAGTGAGCCATCTGGCCTGAGATGCTCTGGGCGGCCTGAAATAGCTCCCGCCTCTCCTACACCTGTGGCATCCGAGTCCAGGAAACCACAAAGTGAATCCCGGCTCCATCACTCACAGGAGAGGTTTCTCATCCTCTCTGTAGCTCTCTGCCACAGAAGCCCAGTGGCGTGGGGTTTAAATGTATTCCAAGTAGCACGTGTCTTTAGGAGTCCACCAGAAACCAGAGCTGGACATGCCTGTGCGTGCACACACACATAGAGGTGGACACACACTCGCTCCACAGTTCCCTCCGGCAGCACACCCTAGGAAAAGTCTCCAAGCCTGAAGAGCCTCTGCCTTCCCTTCCCTCACTCTGTGTGGTTCTGGGTTCCTCCTGTGTGTTGGGGCTCGCAGAGGAAGCAAAGGAAGATGAGGGGCAGGTGCTGAGCACCGAGCCTGCAGTGATGGTAACAGCAGAGGGAAGAAAAACTGCCTGGGATGCCGGCCCTGTGGATGGGACCTTGCCCATTGCCTGGTGACCTGTGAATTGTGTCATCTTCCCCAGACCCCTGGGGTGAACCAGCCTGCCACCTGCTTGGCCCTTGCCTGCTGTCCATTACAAGACAGGAAGTTTCAAGGGATGCTATTTAGAGCTGTAGGAGGAATGCAGAGTGAGCTCCTGCGAGGTTGCGCTCAGTGGGAGCTTGTCTGAGATTGTGCTGGGGTGCCTTGTGGCTTCTGGAAGAGGTGGGATACCTGGTCCATCCCAGTAGCTCCTCGGGACCCACTGTGCCCAGCAGGTGGGGTGCCCAGGGACCGCTGGCTGCCAGAGCAATCGGAGCCACTGCCTCCTCTGCAGGGGAGACTCAACCCGGGCAGGGCTTTCCTTCAAGATTAAAGGCAAATTCCTACTTTAAAAATAAAGACAAGCTGTGTTTTGCACCTTTTGACACTTATTAACTTAGGTCATTAAAAAGGAGGCTAATTAAAAATGAGTGAAACAAAAGAGTCATTTGTCTGGTGTGAAACCGACTCTTCCTGCGCTCCCCGGCCCTGGGGATGGAGCACCCCTGCTCTCCGCCTCCCTCCCTGCCCCTGTCTGCTCAGAGCCTGCTCTGCTGAGGCTATGGGCTACCTCATTATGCACCTCATAAAGGAGAGAAATCATTGTCCTCAAAATTAGCCGAAGCTGGAATTTACATTCCCTGGAAATTTTGGTTTCCTCATTGTCCTTGGAGACTTTTACTGGCTGCAGTTAAAGTAAGTGAAGTTCGATAAATGCTTAGTACTTCATTAAGACATTTCTGAGCAAACTCATTCCCATTAAGTGATATTTTACAGCCACTGGGGAAGGTTGCATGGCACTGCTTTGAAAGCACAGCCCTGTCCCTCAAAATGGCCAAAGGGGCAGACCTGCCTTTTGGGATAAGAAAAACAAAGCTGAAAACTTTAAAAGGGTGTGTCCTGACGAAGCATTTCTTCTCTTCCAGGGGAAGAGTGATTTTGCCAGGCGACTGTGAGCACAGTCTTGTCTGATTGGCCTTGGCCATTTGGTCGTTTTCTGGAGACAGGGAGAGATGACATTGCAAGGGACTCTTGGCAATCGAGTTTCTTCTGGTTTGCTCTCTGTGGTGATCACATAGCCTTTAACACCTGCCTTGCTGGTGGTCGGACTTGCCCGCACCATGCTGCCTCCAGGCCCTGAGCCGACAGGGCCTTCAATCTGGCCTTTCTCTAGCGTTCCTGGCACCTTTTAAGCAAGTGTCGCCTGGATTTGGGAGGGTTCCAGGGCCTGGCTGGTCTCTCTTCTCTCCTCAGTTTGGAGGTGTGTCTGACAGTAATTCTGAGGCTCTGGGAAAGCCACCGACCGGCCCGGGAGAAGAGCCACACTCAGCCGTTGTCTAATTGTACCTGGATCTAGCAGGGAGGAATGGCGATGGGTGATCATTGATAGAGACTCTCTAGGAAATACACTATTCAGATGCCATTACAAAACCCATTCGAAGCACGTGCTGTTACATTAAAAATAAACCAGTGACAACCTAGCAGTGCCAGGGAGCCACAGAGCGGCAGTGTTAGGGGCCAGGGAGGACCCAGACCCAGCCAGAGAAGGAGCAGTGGCCCTTGGCTAGGGCCTAGGAGACCTGCACGCTGGTGTCTGTAGCTCTGGGCTCCTGGACAGCTCGCAAGAGGTAGGACAGAGCAGGCAGGTCTGCCCAGAGCTTCCTGGCTCTACCCTGAGAGCACCGGGTGCTTTGGATGAAAGAGTTAATGTTGGCTACAAACAAAGCAACTGTTGCTGGTGACTTTCATTTTGTGCTGGAATCTGGCTGCCACCGCAATATCCTGCAGGAAGCAACCACATCCAACAAATCATTTTTTGGGTTCGGGAATATAATTAACACATCAGGTCAGGCTCCGTCCTGCCAGGGGCGTGTTTATGACATTATCGCTTCCCAGACAGCTTAGGTCCATCCAGGAGACCGGCAACAGTGACTTCCTTGCCAAAGTAGGCCTTCAAGCGGCGCACTTGATACCTGTTCGTGAATATTCATGTCAATGGTAAATAATAACAGTGTGATTGTGGTTGAACTCTTCGGGGACAGGAGCTGCCGGTGAGCCATGGTTGAAAGAAGACTTGCCCGCCGCCCTGCCTCCGTGACAATGCGCCGGAAAACCTCTGCAGATGCGGAGGCCGTGTTTGGCTTTCTCTGCATGCGTGTTTTCTCTAAAGCCATAAGTGCGCAACAATGAAATCTTACTTGCAGAGATCCCCATTATGCGTCGGTTCCCTGAAGCTGCTGAGATGACACCACCTCTTACAGGTGGCAGAGAGAATGCGGCAAACCCCTGAAGTCTCAAGTCACAGCAATCATCTTCAGCTCTCAAATTGTCCTGGAAGGAGAATGGCATCGGATTTGTCTTAGGCTGTTTGGCCAAACTGGGGCACAGATGGGATAATGACTTTTACAAACAGCATTTTGATGAGAGGAGGGGAGAAGGAATCATATGTAAAATGCACAAAGGCTGCATAAACACACTGATGCCTGCAGCTGGAACAAACTAAAAAGATGTTTAATAATTTAGAACCAAGCAGGCAGGGCCTGTGCAGCTGTTGTGTGCAGGGGACCATGAAAGTCTTCCATTTGACAGCTGGCCCCATCTTTCCCCAGTTGCTACGTGAAGAAGAGAATGCAGATCTGGGATTAGCCAATCCCTGTTACCCTTGCCCATCTGCCACCAAGACCCCCAGCTCTGCCTCCCTCACAGAGAGGCGCACACATAAAGAAGGCTGGCCTTCCCAAGCATATGCATGCGTCGCTATTAGCCGTCAGGGCCGCCCGCTCCCAGGATCTGTTGACATGCCGCCAGTACATGGCTGCTGTCGTTTTTGCTGGAGGGCACATTTTGCATTTCACACATTTGCAGAAATACAAAATGCTGTTGGATGCAAACAATTCAGGGCCTAATTGGCTGAATTACTTCAATGTTACCTTGTGTCCCCCACCTGATTAACATAGCTCAGCTGGGAGGGCTGGGGAAGGAGGAGGAGAGAGGGATTTGGAGGGCAGGTGAAGCTGTGTTTGCCCAGGAAAGCGAGATCCTTAGCGAAGTCCCAGCTGAGTGCGGCCTGTGCCAAGCAGATAGCTGAGCGCGGGAGGGGCCGCGCAAGCTGCATTCTTCCACAGGACGCCCGGAGGAGGGGGCTCTGCGGAGGAACAATAATATTTCAGGGCACAGAGGAGGCAGGCTGTCGGGGAGGAGCGGGGGGCAGTGCCCCTTTTGTGAGATGTCCAGGGTTGTGCCACCTCGCTATCCCTCAGGTAGGCATGGCACAAGGCAGCCAGCCGGGCCTGCTAGAGCCAGTGCCAGGAGCGTGTTGCAGGCACAAAGACAAGCCTGACAAAGCCGCCTGCCTGGCCTTGCTGCCACCTCGCCTCCTGCCCATCCCCTCTGCCCCTGCAATGTTGAATATGCTTGCTTAGATTTAAAAAATGTTTCCCCAAATTTGTTTGGCTTATTTAGAAATGGAAAACCCCGCTAATTCCAATGTCACATTCATATCAGAGCGATGAAAACCACAGAGGAGTGAACGATCATTATTAGAGAATATTCTGTAATTGCGCGCTGTTATTATTAATGAGGCAGATGAGCATTTTTTCGTATGGAAAAGAATTTGGGGAGCTTGGGAAGGATCTAAAAATGATAAGAGCTTAAATAGATTTTCTCCAAAAGATAAACATTCTACAGTGAATATAGTGTTTGCATTCTTCTCAATACATTATCTTATATCTTGGAATTTTCCCATCCAAACAACGGCAGAGAAACACTGTTGTTGATCAAATTGCCCATCAATTGTGTTCATTCTGGGGAGGGAAGCTTTCGTAAAATGGAATGATACCATTTTTAATGTTTTTTTAAGTTCTGTTTTCATTTAATGTGAACATCCTAGATCAATTTTATCACATTCTAACCTGATGCTGCCTTGGGAGCTCGCTGAGTTTTTCCTGGAAATAATCCTGTGGCTTTGGCTGCCACGGGCCATTTTCCCTGGACTTGCAGGGGGCCGGGCCAGAGCTGCACATGCCCATGCCGGCACCCGCCAGAAATGTCTTCAGGCAGCTGACAGTTTCCCTACTGCCAGTTTGGGTGCTGTTAGCCAGGAGTCTAGACAAACCCCATGAATGTGTCACTTGCAAAAGACCCAGAACTGGCCCATGCTCTCAATGTGTTTCTGGTCCTCGTGGAGGAATTTCTTCTTCACAGCTTGCAGCTTCAGACCTGCTGGAGGTGAAGGGCCCAAAGGTGAACAGAGCACCAATCTCGAAGCCGGTGCCATCAGGAGGACACATGGGAGCCCCAGGGAGAAAAGCCAGCTTCCTCAGGGCAGTCCTGCTCAGGGGAACACTCATTTCCAAATGCGGGAGCATGGGAGGGGCCCAGCCAGGTTTCTCTGGAGCCTCCACTGAACGAAGAGCTTGCTAAGTCATGCACCGTGAAGATGGCATGTGAAGTTGGGAGATGGGACACACTTCAGGGATGCTGGAAAGACAAGTCCTGCCGTACCTGGCACCTGCCATGCCTGGAATGAGGCAGAGCATGCACTGACATGATCCATGAAGAAGAATGGCAGCTAGAAACTGTAGAGGTAGCATGTGCTTACACACACAGGCCTTGGAGCTAGGATGTTGTGCCTGCTAGAATGAGCAACACGGAATGGTCCTGAAGGCTGGCACTCGGCTCAGGTCTTTCATGGGCACTCAGCAACACACACTGCATTTCCTCTAGATGGTTCTGATTCTGAGTTTCCACTTATTCTGATCTCTGTCTGCACCTCCCTGGCCAAGTCCACGCAGGACTAAGTAGTCTTACTGGTTTGTGTAAAATTTGTGCTCTTCACATAATCAGAGACTAACACGACAGTCTTGGCACTACCAGGAAAAGATTCAGAGGCCTCAGGAAGCTCCTCTTCTCTGGGGAGAATGCTGTGGGGTTGAGTTTAGTGGAGTCAGTGTTTCTGTGTGTGATTCTTTCTCCTGATCTTGGGAAGTATTCACTTTTAATAATACTCAGGGACGTTTTCACCATTTGGGGGAAATTTTGCTGTAAGGATGGAAATGTTCTACTCCAGCTATGAAGATCCTCCGGGTTCACCCTAAATTTGTGTGGCAATGGCCCTTAGGGGCTGGACAGTTAATGACAGGGGTGTGGTTATCTGAGATCAGAAGCCTCTTTCCTAAAAGGATGCCCACATACCTCCCTGCCTCCTGATTGCTGATCAGGCTGTAATTCTCATCCTGCTTTCTCAGCTGCCCCTTTCTGGATTTACAATTAAGTTCCAGAAGCAGCATTAGTTTAGGTCATGGTACAGACAAAGGCAAGGGGGTCTGAAGTTGCGGTGAGGCTCATTCCTGGCCAGCTTGCCCTGGGCTGCAGCTCTTTCTTCCCAAGATAAACACTTAAAGGGGAATTGCACGCTCAAGCAAGGGGGCCACTGATAAAATGCAGGCTGCCACTGGCCACCAAGGGGAGCACTTCCTCCCTTCCAGGCTCCTCCATCCCCCCAAACCAACAGAGCATCACTCTGGGATGAACCTGGCCTGGCCCCACTTTCATCTCATGGAAATGTCCTGAGCTTATAATACAGCATCTAAGCAACTTTCAAAGAGAAGTTCAAGAAAACAGAAGAAGAAAAAGGAGCAAATGACTCTTTGCCTTTGTCATGCAAAGAAGAAAAGTAACAGGTAGCAGTGAAACTATCTCATGAAATCCAGTCTGGTGGTGCCACAGGTACGTATTCATCAGTCCTTTTATCCATTCATTCAAGAAATACCTATTTAGGGTCCAGCATGTGCCAAATATATGTATCGATATATACAAATATATGTAATTGCAATTGCTGCCTATCCAGGAGTTGCTTGGATTAGCATAGGGCATGTTACTTTGCAGATGTGGCTCATTTCCTTAAATCTATCATTATTGTATGTGAACAGGAGCTTGTTGAAAATATTGAGTGCTCAAGTGTTTGGGGTCATTACCATACTTTTAGATTCATTTTAAGAAATCCCAAATATCTCAACCCTGATAATGACTCACTTCTAGACGCTGCAAAGCTCGTTGCAGTTTGAGCACAGTGCTGGTCTGTCCCGTGCCGAGCCCTAGTGAAGATCCCAGGCCCCGCAGCATCTTTCCAGTTCAGCGTCTGTGTTGCTTCCTTCTGGGAGGGGCATGAAATGGGCATCCACAGAGGTGGCCACTGGCCAGGGGAGGACAAGGCAAGGACCCGGCCAGTGGACTGAGTTCCTGGAGTTTCCCCGGCCCTCGATGGCTGCACCTGCCCCCAGCATCCCATCCTTCCTGGCCCCCCAAGTCCTTCTGACGGTTGTCAGGGGATCTAGACAAAGAGCTGAGCAGGCATTGGAGTGGCCTCAGCCCTCGGGGAGCTTTCCCTCCAATGTCACTGGAATTGCCATCTGTCTCTCGCCAGGGCATGGAGTCAGGGGCTCTGAGGGGCTGCCCCAGTGCTGAGCCCATGCCCCAGGGCTGCTTGCCTCCCCGTGCAGTCCCTGGTCTGAGCTGCAGCCCCTGCCCATACTGTGCTAGGGCCTGCACTTCCTACCACCTGCCCTTCTCAGCAGGAATAAGCTCAGGTGAGCAGGGGACAGGCAGGGCACCAGCACCGGGGCTGTCCAGGCTCTCCCGTCCTAGGAAGCCAGCTCCGAGGCTCTGGCCTCCCACGTCTCTGGGGTCTTGGATCCCATGGTGCCTCCCAGGATGGTGGCCTTGCTAAGGGAAGCAGATACTTCAGGCCAGAGTGCATGAGAGACTGAGGAGAAAAGAGACATTTTCTGAGGAAGTACGAAATGAGATGGGGAATTAATGAGGTGGAGACATAGGGAGGAGGTTCCAGATGGCTGGAGAGGCGTCTGTGCCTTGGAGGTGAGCAGCGGTGGAGCCTGGCAGCGGTGCCGCCAGAGGCTGGGCAGGACTCGGCTGTGGCCAGAGAAGAGCGTCCGACTCCCTCAGGAGAACGGGCTGGAGCGTAGGATGCCCAGAATGACCCTGGCTTGCTGCATGGGGCCGTGTTTACTGTGTTTTCACCTGGAAGGAAAGACCCTGCAGCCAGGCAGTGCGAACACCCTGCAGACTCCAGCCCGGTGTGGTGCCTGCATTGTTGGAGCCTGTGCACTTGAAGTTTCAGGGAATGGCTGCAAGTCTAATAAAAATCTGACATTGACCCTGGCTTCCTGTAGCACAGTATTTACAGCTGGGCATAGAGAACCCAGCTGTACTGAGTGTAGCAGCATTTAGAGATGCCTCGAGACCCCGTGATGAGGAGGGCAATGTCCCTGTCTGGCTGGGCCGTTTTCTTCCAGTCTGGGTCCATGTGAGAAACATTAAAATGCAAACTGGAGCCTGGTCTGGGTCCCTCTGAGTCCACCGCATTAGCTGGTGGTGCTGGGGACCTCTGGAGGCCCCTCCGTCATCTCCAGGAGGCCACACAGCCTTCCCTTGCTCCTGCGGCTCGGTTGCCGGAACTCGGCCTCAGCGGGCCTCCTTTCTGGAGGAGTGTTTTCTAAAATGCTGAGAAGTGGGCATTTAAGAAGACTGCGGGGCTGACCTGTGCAGAATGCTCATTTCACCATCTTCCCATCTGAAGATCACGGGAGTGTGGAAAGAACCTGGGAACAGGACCGCTTCTGTCAGACTTACAACCTCACTACTATTTTGTTTATTGATGCTAATCATTTTCCCAACAATAGGAATTCCCCCGCTCTTCATGAATCTACATAAAACGCAGAAAGGGAAGTGGGTGAACGAGAAGCAGTTCATGTTTTAGTTATCCAAGTGAGTTGAATGATAATTTTGTTTCTTATGCTATCGAAGATTAAAAAAAAAGAAGAAAAAAAGAAGCAACAGTCCTCTAAATTTTCAAAACGAGTTTCTTGCCCCCTGTGCAATTATGTTCACTTATAAATGAAATAACATGATTGTGGGTATGTGTGTATTTATATACGATATGTAAATATATTTTACTTGCGTGTGTGTAAATATACATGAAAAGCATGCCAGCGAGCAAGTGCTAGGGTGTATTAAAAAATTCCCAAATGCTTCCTGCATGTCATATATAACAGTTACATTTTTTTTCCCAGGGTTTGGAGGAGGAAAAAAAAGCGAGAAAGAAAATGAAATCCAGATTTGTAATTCCTAACAGGAGAAATGTGATCCTTTTCAATGTTTAAGTAATATTTCCTGTAAAACATACGAGGCCATCTGCAAAGCCGTTTCCAGACACATTTTGAAGTGGCAAGGGCAACTGTAAGAGACAGAGGCGGCCGGCAGCCCACCTCGGGGAGGCGGGACGGCACCGGCTCTGAACACTGGCACAGCAACTTGGCAAAGCGTTTCAATTCCTGCGTAGTTCATAATTTATTTAATTTACCTCCATTTTACAGACGGGAGGGGGCCTGAGGAAGCCAGGAGAAAACCAAGAAAGTCGTGAAAAGGTACACACGTTATCTCCTCCATCAAGACTGCAGTACTAGATGAGGAGACTCAGATCCCGTTTCTTTTGTAAGAGGTTTTGGGTTGAGATGCTGCAGGGAAAGTTCCCTGAAATGATGACATGGCAACCAAAGGGAATCTATTTGGCCAGGAAACGTGGACGCCAAACCTTTCTGGCTATTTAAGCCCATTATAAAATTTTGTTTTATTGTTGATCTCCAGGGTCACCTTATGGATTCGTGTTAGTAAAATGTTACAGCCCTGGCCTAATAATTGCTTTGTGAAAGGTTCTATTTTTCCAAAATCTCATCGTGTCAGGAATAGTCAGGAGTTTCTGTTTAGTTTAGATTACTTTTTAGAGTATTAATCTATACATCCTACATGCAATTCCAATGTTAATGCCAGCATTGATTAATTCCTTTCCTAGAGAGTGAAATGTTCAGGTTGGTATGTAGTGGTGTTAAGTGAGCATTATCTCTTCTACAGAATTGTACCAATGCATAAGTAACTTTTTTTTTTCCCAAGGTCTCAGGTAAAGTTTTGCCAGACCTGATATGGGTACCAGTCAGCAGCTGGCTATGATTTATTTTGTAATGAACAGCAGGGTGTTATTTGGATTGCACATTTATATTTTTAAAATAGAACCTTAGACTTGGTGCTCTTGAAAATATTCTCCCAAGTGGAGACAGCCACAAAAAAAAAAAAAAAAAAAAAAAAATCTGTGATCCCTATATTGGACTCCTCATTTGGAAATGATGTTTGTATAAATAACATGACTTATAATTTAAAAAGCTTTTCTTCAAGACAGCTTAGAGTTCTTTTCCTGGGGCACCCCACTCTCCTGTTTATGTATTTTTTCCCATTTATTTCTCCCCCCACCCTTTGGCCTCTTCTCTGGATTTTGACTGTGCTTTCTCCTCTGCTCGCATAGTTAGCATGAGGGTGAGTCACTAAGTTGAGTATAAGTACAGCTTTGGAATAATTTATTCCAGAATCATGAATACTCCTTCCTTTCCAACAGAATCTCTTCTTAACCTGCCACACTGAGGAACACAGAAAGCTTCATCAGCTGCTGATGTTACATTTTTGAGTATCCATATCATATCTTAGCTTCTGCCCCAAAGCACATCTTTAATAGCTGGGAAGAAGGCTCGGAGCAGATAGAAATCAAGTGCAAATTTATAGACGGCTCAGTAGAGAGATGGCTGTTTAACACTTTCTGGCAATAAAAATGGTGCCACTTCACCAGTCAGAGAAGTGCCCTCTGACATCTTTCCAAGCGGACTCCCCAGTTTTAGACACATAGAAGCAGTCTTCTCACGTAGGCTCCATCCAGTTCAGGGTGTGGTCTGAGGAAGTCTGTGTGACAGTCCTCTACCCCTGCTCACTCTCAGCCATCCACGGGGCCTGTGGAATCCGGGAAAGCCCTGTACAGACCCAGGAAGGGACTGGACACTTTTCTTTAATCCTGCATTTTCAGAATTCATTAGCTAACGGGCCATTTCCTTCACAGATCAGCTGCTCTTTGGCACTTTTAGGAACGGGAGGGCGCTCATCTGCGCTGCTCAAAGAGGAAAACTATAGTTCAGGGAGGCTCTGAACATTTCTCCATCTATTCACACAGCTGCTGTCAGTGTAGAGAGTCAATGGTCATTTTCAATGAAAGGCCTGCTCTAATGATGAAAAATAAAAATTCTCCCCCAAATGGCCTCATCTTTACCTGAGAGGATGCGAACTCTAATCTGCCACCATGATCTGTGGGCCCTCCTCTCTGGAAGAAGGACCCTGTCTTCTTCCTTCCACAATACCTCTTGGCTATAGGGCATCCTGTTGTTGTTGTTGTTGTTGTTTTACTCTTCACAACAAGATTCAGAACATAATCTTTATGATATGAATGAAGGATAGGCCTGAAATGATTAATAAAAATATCTCCTTTTAGAACCAGGACTATTTTTTTTTTGTCATTCAAGGACTGCATTATCCAAGACACAGGGAAATGTATTGGTGCCTATCGGCGGATTTTCCCTCCATTGGCAGGGAGACTGCGGGTCCCCATGCTCTGGCCCTAGGAGACACTCGGTGGAGCTCTCCTGCCGGAGTGAAATTAGGAACAAATCCAAGGGCTTCGTCACTGCCTCCAGCATTCCTTCTTTTCTGGTGCAATCTCCCTGTGTTTTTACATGCAAGGATCATCTTCAGAAAAACCACCCAGGAGAGTGAAAACTCACACGGTGTTTCATTTTTTTTTTCTTTTCAGAAACATATGTGGGAAAGCCTAGAGTGCATATTCCTATTTGCCTCTCTCAAGTTTCTGGCTTCGGGTTGCTCTTAGAGAAAATAAAGCAGTGCCAGAAAGCAACAATATGGCTCAGGCTCCTTGGGTGTCACCCCATTTGTCCTGGGGGAGAGTCAGACGTAATATTGGGTGAGATGTCACCAGGAGGCTCCATTCCTGCCTCCCAAATCAGACTGGGGTGACTGGGGTAGGGGTCTTCAGAGATGGGGCAATTGGCTGGCGGCCTGGGCCAAGGCCATCTTGACACGTGTCAGACAAGGTCAACCAACAGTTTCAAGTTAGGTGCAGAGTAAACAAATGTCAATGTTAAATATGGTGATTTACAGCTGAATTTCATTAAGTTCTTCCTTAGGAGGTGAGCATTGTATGGAACACTGGGGACCCTTAGAATCGGTCAGATGTAGCCCTAAAACAAGACATATTGTAGCCTTTTTCTCACACATCAACTTTAGGATGCAGGGTCCAACAGAGAAGTCTACTTGGCTTGGAACTTGTCACCTAATTACACGGGTGGCACTTCACAAGCAGGAAGGGGTCAGGTGTTTCTAAAACTGAAAGAGGTCACGCAGGTGCTGGGCTGGACACGGACCCAGTGGCCTTTGGTACTTGCCTGCAGACATTCTGAATGTGAACTTAATGGAAATTAATTCATTTATTCCATCTTTATTTGGAGACATTTCTCATTTGGTTTCAGAACCTGTAGTCTCCTAAGCAGAGGTACATTGAATCTCCATGACACTGACGGGAATACTCAGCGCACAGATCCGTTGCTACCTAGCCAGCAAAAACATTCTTTAGCCGGGAAGTCTGGAAAGACCTTGTTGGGGGTGGCCTCTTACCAAATCACCAAGTCCAGACTAGGCTGTCTCACCTGCCAGGTGACTGCGCTTTGTTGGTGTAGGTTGGATGCTTGCATCATGCATTCCTGGAAGTTTATACTTCTAGGGACCTGGCAAGATGGAAATATCTTAGTATTGACTCTTCCTCCAGCCCCTTAGGGTCTTCGTCACGCCCTTCCTAACTTGGTTTTCAGGCTGCAAAACTTCCTCCATCTCTTTGCCCCACGTTGGCCCTGGGTAGCCCCTTCGTGCAGCCTCAAGAGCTTCTGGGCCCCGGACGTCCCTCACACTTCACCCTTCTTTCCCTCCTCTCCCTTCACAAGGTAAGGGCACCCCCCTAACTGCCTCCCTCCCTCTCTCTGACAATTGAATTCTGCAAGAGGAAATGTGAGGCATGGAGAGTGTGCCTGGAATTCACAGACACAGAACTTTGACCCAGGACTGGGGGAGCGGAGGAGGTTTTGGTTTTTCTTCTGGGCAATGAGAAACTTTTGGAAATAGGGGGATGGCCGCGCAACATTATTACTCTAATTAATGAAACTGAATTGTACACTTAAAAAATGAAAATCTATGTCATATATTATGTCTGTTTTACCAAATTAAAAGTAAAAGGGTGCCCAGAGTGAATGCTGAGTTCCTGGTCCATGAAGTCTCTGATTTTGCGAAAATGCATCAGGCATGTAGAGCCTCTCGTCCTAGGGGAAGCGCCTCCTGGGATTCCAGCCACTCCACTCAAGATCCCAGGACCTCTGTCAGCCAGTCAATCCACCCTGAATTCTTTGTCCAGCCCCTAGGCCGGGCAGGCAGGGCAGTCCTGCAGCAGTCTCTGAGGCCATCTTTGGAAGACACTGTGGGGCCTTCTCTAGGAGCTGGTCTGGCAGGGAGGGCGCGCCCTGGGCTGCTGCAGATCTGGTCCATGAAGGTGTTAGTGGGTGCCATCCTCAAAAAGAAGATCAGACGAGTCAGTCCTGGCCCTGAGTCAGGAGCATGATGCCTTTGTGAGGATGAATTCAGCAAATAACAGGAACTGAAAAGCACATTTGTGTTGTCACGGTGTTTACTTTAAGTTTGATCTCATTATTCCTAATAGGCAAAATAATGAGAATGAATGTGGCCCTGGCAAGGCTTTATCTGAATAGCCTCATCTGGAGTCGGAGGGAAATGTTCCTTTGCAGTATGACGGGCAACACAGTGGTTAGGAGCAGTCCCACATCAAGAGGGCTGTGACCGCCTACGCTTTGTTCACTCCTTTCTTCAGGCCGTGTGGCTTCCTTCCAGCTTACCCTGCTGTGAACTTATTAAAGCCTGCCACAGTCAGGCTTGGGGCTGAATCTGTCCCAGGTAGGCTTATCAGTGGCAGATTGCAAAATCCTAAGAAATGCAAATTTTTACTTCTATTTCCCATCTTGGAGTAAAGTAGGAAAGAAAAAAAAAAGGGGGAGTTACAGTATATTTGAATAAAGAAATCTGGACTTCACTAGTAACCACTGGCCTGAGATTAGATGTCCCTAATTAAAATGATTAATAAGTACCAAAATGACTTAAAATTTTGTGACACCTTTAAAAATTTTTTAAAAAAACAGTTTGTCTTCCGGATTCCTGGTGCAGAAGCTTGTTTTAGGAATGGTTTTTAGTCCCATAAGTCAGCTAACCTCTCAAATGAGATTAAAATCTTTGGATTTGGTAAAGTTTGCATAAATATTTTACATGGATCCATCTTTAATTAGGTTATAACATTAGAAAGTGCCAAGCAGCACTCCCTTCCCACAAATTAGACCTGAGCCCCACAAACAAATTAATTTGTGTCTCAGGGTTTTGACTGGGCCTCTTGGCTCCCTCCTTTCTCACAAGTACTTCTGACCCTCTGGATTTCAAATGCCTGCGGGTAAAAAGCAATTATAAAAACATGACTCTCCCAGATCAGCTTTCGCCTCTGCCTTGTCTCTGTTTTATTGATGGGAGATTGAAGGAAGATTCAAATCAGCCATCCTTCAATTCCTCACCAGCAGCAAAATGCAGAAATCATTAGCTCTTCCTGTGTAGAAGACTTTGTCCTGCCTTATTATTCAAAACTGCTTGCTTGTATGACTCAAAAAGGGCATGTTGAATATTTATTTCTAATTTTCAGCACTGGTAAATATTATATCGCTTTGTTCCCAATGTTCTTTTTATTTTGCAAATTTTATAGCAATTAATTAATGCAGCACTGTTATTAGCATCTCCCCAGTTTTCACTGCCTGCATTTAACATGATAGAGCTCCTAAGGACTTCGTTGGAGAAATTTCACAAGCAGGCTGTGTTTGAATTATAAGATCAGTTCTGGTGAACAGGAACTTGTTCTCAGTGGAGAAAGCTTTTATTGCAAACCTTGCCTTGTACCATCACAGCTAATTTTATTTAATTATAACTACCATCATCTCTCCAAATTCCCACCCCCCCCAAAAAATAAAAGAAACTTGGTATAAACATAGCCTGATTTTAAACAAAGTGAGATACAAGCATTTGCAGGCTGGCAAGTGGAAAAGAAGGGCTGATGCCATTCACGGCTACCAGCGTCTATCCCAAAGGAGACCCGAATAGCCATAATCATTTTCATTATTTGGCAACATGTTTCTATTTTTTCACAAGGCTAATTTTAAGTGCTGCTATTCTGATTTTATTGGTGATATAAATTTCTATCTCATAGAAACCTGAATTCTGTTGATCAATAAAAAATAATGAATATGTTATTGTGAGTGGGAAAAGTATAATGTTCATTTGACCAACGCATTTGATTGATATCTACAGCTAAACTCCATACTTGAGGCAAAAACACGTCTCTTTAAAAAAGTGAATCTGAAAATTGCCTTTATTTTCCTGTATTCATTCAGCAGAAAAGGCAAACATTCAAAAAGCACTTGGTGGAGACTTCAGAGACAGCTGTGCCCATGGGGACTTTGGGGGCATCTAGAGGAGGGTTTGTAGGAAGCTGGGGGCAAGAGGCCCTGGTCAAGGAGTGTGAAGGTGGAGGAAAGTCAGGAGCCAGGATGGTAGCCTAAGGTTCATTTGGGCCATGGGAAAGTCACCCGTGGGAAGGAGGCTGGAAGAGACCCAAAGAGTTTATAGGAAGAGAAAGGAGAGGAAACTGGCAGCTGATGGAGCAAGGGAAGTCACGCCTCTTCAAAAAAGATGATAAGACATGGCTGGGGGCAGTGGCTCACGCCTGTAATCCCAGCACTTCGGGAGGCTGAGGCAGGTGGATCACCTGAGGTCAGGAGTTCAAGACCAGCCTGGCCAACATGGCAAAACCCCATCTCTACTAAAAATACAAAAATTAGCCAGGTGTGGTGGCACACATCTGTAATCCCAATTACCTGAGCCGCTGGGGCAGGAGAATCACTTGAATCTGGGAGGCGGAGGTTGCAGTGAACCGAGATCACACCACTACACTCCATACACTCCAGCCTGGCCGACAGAGCAAGACTTTGTCCAAAAAAAAAAAAAAAAAGAATTGTAAGACATTGAGGGAGAAAGAATGAAATAGGGATATCTCCCTGAATGCAGGGCGTTTGTGCCCCACAGCCTTCCACTTTCAGGACCTAAAGAAGTTTGTAACAATCATGGCCCACATTTGTGGTTCCCTTGTCCCTGGCCAAGTGCGTGTGCCCTGTGATGGAATCTTCAGAGCCACCCTGTGAGGTGTGGACCGTCTGGATGGCTGCTTACTACTAAGGATGAGAAGGCTCAGACAGGATTGCCGGCCCCTGGCCAGTGTTCAGGCCCACTTCCTAGGCCGAGCTGTCCTCACTGCCTGTCTCCAAGAGGCAGTGTGGGCTGTAGCAAGTGGCACACCAACACCGAAGGTCACACAGGCTGTGCCCAAGGACACCCCAATTACTCATTCATCAGTGGGACACCAGGCACCATCTGTGGGTGGGCTTGGAGTTCCCCGAGGAGGTAGGGGAAGCCGGCCCATGTTCCCTGGGATGGACCTCCGTGGGTTTGGCTGCTGACATCTGTTTCCCGAAGGTGGGAGAGAAGGAAGGAGCCATTCCCAGCCCACCCAAGCACAGCGGAGGGAAAGGAGCAGCCCTGCAGGCGCAGCTCCCCCAGTCTCCAGGGCTGGATCCAGAGCAATTTCGTCAAGCTGCAATATTAAATAGCCAGTGCTTTATTTTTGGATTCCCCGAATGTGAGCCGGGTTTAATGAACCTAAAGCTATAATGTTTTACTTCTCCTTTGGTAAAAATTTGTATTTCATATTTTAAAAATTGCACTCATTCTGCCAGTTGGTGTTATCAGCCAAGCATGACCCCTTCGTGCAACATTCACAAACTGCACACTTTCTTGGTCTCGTCTCTGTAATAGTTGGGCCATATGCTGAAAAGTCAGAGTGGAGTTGGACTCCTGTCCAGGTAGCACTCCCATAAATTAGAGGGATAGGTCACTCTGGTAGGATTCTCCAAGCGCATCCATCTTCCTGCTAGTTGCAAATTCACCCAAACATTCAGAATGTTGAATCCAAAAGTAGGCAATATTCACAGAAGTCAAAAACTTCTTAAACCCACCTCTGAGTTATAAAGAAAAATCAGGGATATTTTCTTTATATCCCAAAGCTATTTTCTTTAACGTATTGTGAGGCTTGGACACTTGTAACCATTTTAAGAAGAAAATATTTGGTGCTCACTGAAACAAAATAAACTTACATTGCATTTTCTATGAAAATATACTTTTTAATTTTACAAATATGAGATATATTCCATAGCTGCCTTGTAACATTTGTCTCATAATATATTGTGAATCTCTTTAAATGCCAAGATGATTTAAGCAGCCCGTATGTTGTTGATCATCTAGGCTTTTTCTTAACCGGTACATTTTGTTCTTATACACATTCCTTTGAGGAACATCACTTTAACTGAACCTGTGTGGGTGCCTGTGATTATTTGCCTGAGGTACATTGCCAGAAGTGAAATTGCATTTGATCTTTCTTGCCAAAATGCTTCTAGATAGTTGTATCAATTTACCCCCCTGCCAAAGCAGTACGTAAGAATGTTCCTTCCCTGTGCTCTTAGCCTCACCATGAACTAACTACACATCTGTCTGTCTGTCTGTCTGTCTATCTATCTACCTACCTACCTATCTTCTATCTATGTACTTGTCTACAAACGATTCATCTATGTATTCTCTATCTATGTATCTATCTATGTATCTCTCTATCACTATCTACAATCCATTCATCTATGTATCCACCATCTATCTATCCATCTATTACCTATCTCTATCTATCTATCTATCTATCTATCTATCTATCTATCTATCTATCTATCTATCTATCTATCTATCTATCATCTGTCTACCTTCTATCTATCTACCTATCTACAATCCACAATCCATTTATCCATGTATTATCTATCTATCTATCTATCTATCTATCTATCTATCTATCTATCTATCTATCTATCTATCTTCTACCTACCTACCTATCTACAATTCACTCATCTATATATCCATCATCTATCTACTTATCTTCTATATATCTCTCAATCTACCTATCTACTACTCATCTATTGTCTGTCTATCTACCTAACAACTAACCATCCATCCATCCACCAAACCAACTATCTTGAACATTTGTCAGTCTAATAGATGACAGTGATGAGTGTTGTAATCTGTTTAAATGTGCATGTTTGACTATTACAGGTGTATTATAAATCTGTGGTTCATCTCGTTGAATGCACTCTTTGTATTCCTTACCCATGTCTCCATTGAGGCTTCAGTTTCTTATCAATTTGTAAAGCTCTCTGCCTTTACATTTTAACATCTGAATTTTCTTATTTATCATTTGGATTGTCATTTTTCCATAGTATTTTTGACCCCCAGGAGTGTAATGCCTTCATGCAGTTAAATGTGTCTCTCTTTTCCTTTAGAGTGTTGCTTTTGTTGTCATCTTCAGATAGGTCTCCTCATCCTCAGATTTTTGTAGATAATTTTATAATGTATTTCCTTCTATTTTATGGCTTTATGATAAATTTGGATCCCTCTGGAACTTATTAAAGGCATGGACCTAACTTTTTTCTTTTTTCAAAATAAGTAGTTATTTCCCTCAATACATTTGTTTCATCTGGATTAAAAGCCACTATGATATTCTTGGATCAGTTTCAAGATGTCCTATTCTGTTTTATGAATCTGCCTATCTCTGTGCCAGTAAAACACTGTTGTTTATTTTGTCCTGATTTTGCTTAGGCAAGCCCCCCTCATTCTTGCTTTTCATTCTAATTTGATTATTTAAAAAATAAACTCTAGGATTATTTTATCACATATAAAAATTTTTGTTGGAAATTTTGTTGTAATTTTCTTGAATTTGAAGGTCAATTTGGAGGAAGAGAATTGGCTTCTTTAGTATACTGGGTCTTTTACACAAGTGCATGGTTAGCATGGGTTTTACAGATATATTATTGACTCTCAGTTATTTTATAACTTTGTTAACAGTGATAATGACACTTCTCTTTAACTCATAAAATAAAAACAAATTACCACATTTTCCTTTTTTCTACCTACTTTTCAGTATTGAACTTTTTCATTCAGATAATTATTTCTATTATTGCATTATTAGATTGTCTTGCATTTGAGGTGGAGTCTCGCTCTGTCGCCTGGACTGGAGTGCAGTGGCCAGATCTCAGCTCACTGCAAGCTCCGCCTCCCGGGTTTACGCCATTCTCCTGCCTCAGCCTCCTGATTGCATTGTTTTTTAACTTTTAACTTTTTTTTTGTAGTTGTAATTAGTTCCATTATTGTGTTAAAACTACTTAGAAATTAACTCTTCAACCTTTGTAGTTCCCTGCCATCCATGTTTTACATGATTAATCCCCTTTTTAGCTTATTCAAGGTCATCTTTGAGTGATTTTCCTTTAGAATGAATATAGGTTGGTAAAATTTTAATAACAAAAATGTTAGCTTGGTGCCAATATAATTTCCCTCAAAGCTTTGTAGATGATGCTCCACTATGTCTTAGCATTTGGTATATTTGAGGGCAAATTGATTTGCTATTATTAGTAACAGTAGTATAAGTAATTTACTTTTGTTCTCCCAGTCTAGATGACAGGAAGATTTAACATTTTCACACTAGTATGTCTATGTGAAATATGTATTATTATTATAATCATTATAATTTGGCAGCTGGGAAGTTCATTCCCTATATAAACTTTTCTTTAAGGGGAAGACAAATTCTTTAGCTTAGAAACCTTCTTTTGCCAATACTCTTTCTCTGCATGCTTGTGGGATTCCTGTGGTGCATATGTTGAATTTCCTGAAACTACTTCCATATGTGTTCACTTCCTTTTATCACATTTATCTTTTTACTCTTTAGGGTTAAAATCTGGGAAAATAAAAATGAAAAAATAATAGACTGTTCCCTGGATTTTCCAACATACTGTTTGCTAGTTTCTTTATTGAAAGACAACACACACACTCTGTTGCCATCCTTTAATTCCCTTTGCGCAGATGAATGTGTTTTGTAGCATTGAGAGGGGAACGCAGGCACCCTCTGTGGTGGACAGACCCTAGAGTGGTCCCCTATCCCTGCCTGTATAATCCCCTCCCCTTGTATGAGGACAGGAACCATGGCTTGCTTTTAACCCACAGAGTACGGCAAAGGTGTTGGGGTGTCATATCATGATTCAGTTACATTATTTGGTAAAGATAAGGGGATGGCATTCCTCCAGTCCTGCGTGTGTGTGTGTGTGTGCGTGCACACACACACGCATGTGCACATCCTGGCTTTGTTAGCTTGCACTAGAGAGATTCGCATTGCTGGTTCTGCAGAGGCAGACATCCTCTATGTGCGAACATCCTATGGGAGGGCTACACACTAGGGCAGTGTGGGCAGCCTCTAGGACCTGAGGGCGGCCTTGGACCCACAGACAGCAAGGAGCTGAAGTCCTCAGTTGAGCCACAAAGGAATTATTCCTGCCCACCCATGAGTAAGCTTGGAAGCGCATTCTCCCCTGATTGAGTCTCTGGATGAAAACACATCCTTGACAGTGCTCTGCTTGAAGCCTTGTGAGATGCTGAGCAGAGGACCCAGGTAAGCCACACTCAGACCATGACCCACAGAAAAGGTAAGTTATGAAGTGTGTGTTGTTTTAAGTTCCCGAGTTTGTGGCAATGTTAACACAAAACTAACATACTCCCTAAACTCTGCTATTCCTTGAGTTTCCTAAGTGAACACTTTCTCTGATTTGTCAGGTTGGTCCATTTTTTTGAAACATGAAATCTTTTCATCTATCCAGTGACATGGACTATTCTGGAAGTAATGGACCCTATGAAAATATTCTAGGTTCCAATAAATAATAAGAATTTCTTTGATTTATTGTGGTTCAGCTTTGCCAGATTGAAGAACCAAATCGTTGAGCAACGGGAAGCTTTCATTTCAAAATTATTCCCCTCCCCTCTGCCATTCCCAAAGACCCCCTTTTGTTTTATCAGAAAGCCTAAAGTTAGAAAATGACAATGTGCCCAGTTAACAGGCACAGCTTCTCTGATTAGGGGCATGGTGGCCCTATTCCACCCTGGGGTTAAGGCCTCCAAGATCCTGCCTCTGTGGACTGCACCATCCTATGGTCACCTCCAGGAACTGTGTGGTAGCCTGACTGCTCCCTTTTCTCAAGTTTCTTGGGCCCTGGGCCCTGAGCTAGCCCAGACCATTGTGGGAGACTCAGGCTGGATGGATGAGTGGCACCCTCTACCCGCTCCCCAAGTGCCTGAACCACACCTCACATACATTCCCCATCAAAGTCTGTAGTGTTTAAATGACATCCCTTCCTATTTTCTACCATGGACAGACTTTCTCCCATTTTTCTATTCCTTTGAACATCTGAACATTAAATGCATGGAATCGCTTCAGTTACTGGGCAGATATTCTTTAACCAGTAGAATGTAAGAGAGATGTAGATAGCCATCTTCATTTGGATTCTGTAAATTCTTGGAGAGGGTATAGCAAATGGAAATGGATTCTCTCTGGTGGTTCAATATGAACGTGTGAGTATAAAATGTTCTAAAACTTGCAGGGTAACTAATATCACGTTAATGATTTTCTAAATCTAAATAGTCAATCTTGTCTAAATCTCACCCATGTACTATGACGGATCACCTGGTCATGTTTTCGTCATCCCTTCCACCAAGAGAAGCCTCCACGCAGCGGGCCAGTCTTATGTCCTCATCATTGCTTGTCCTTTTGGGCGCCCACATACTCTTGAACTGGGGACTTTTCCAATCTCCTCGGCTTTAAGGGGATATTTGTAGAGTCTTTCTGATATGCAGAGCCCTTCCTTCTTCCTACCCCATCCCCCACCCCTTTCCTTTGCCTCTTTCTGGGCTTTTTGGCTTTCTGGCAGATGAAAGAGACTATCTCTTATCTCCAACATCTGTGAAATATTCCAGACACCATTCTCCTCTTTGCAGTCCTCAAAAAGACATTTAGGGTGGGGTCTGTCTTATTTATCCACTTAAGAATACTGCCTCCTTCCTTTCTGTCTAAGGTTGCCTGACTTTTGTTATTCCTCTAATGACTTTAGCCTTACAAATAAAAACCAGGATGAAGGTCATCTGCTGTGTTGTCCTCAAATACAGAAAAAAGATAGGGTGCAACCTTGGCTGAAGTGGGGACAGCCCTCCAGACCAGGGTCCAAGAACAGGGGAGGGGTATGGGGGCCACTTGTGAAATGCCTGCCTCTGCTCCACAGAGAGGTGAGTGCAGGCTGAAAAGCAGCGTTTTGGAACCTTTATGCATATTTAACTGAGTAATTTTATATCTGTGGAATTTAAAAAATAAAGCTTATTTTATATATTTTATATCTTTTTAATGTTTCTAGTGAATTCATCTTTATTCTTCAAATTTTTTTTTTTTTTTTTGAGACATAGTTTTGCTCTTGTCGCCTAGGTTGGAGTGCAATGGCGCCATCTCAGCTCACTGCAACCTCCGTCTTTCTGGTTCAAGCGATTCTCCCATCTCAGCCTCCTGAGTAGCTGGAATTACAGGCACCAGCCACCATGCCTGGCTAATTTTTGTATTTTTAGTAGAGACAGAGTTTCGTCATGTTGGCCAGGCTGGTCTTGAACTCCTGACCTCAGGTGATCCACCCACCTCAGCCTCCCAAAGTGCTGGGATTACAGGCATGAGCCACCACGCCTGGCCAGAATTCTTTTTTATTGTATTCTGCAAGGGTTCCTTCACCACGGTGTTTGAGGACCACGTGCAGAACACAAAACCTGTCTCGTTTCCTGGAGTATCGAGAGAGCAAAGCAAATTCCAGTCAGCTCTTTCTGAATCTACAGCATAAACGCATAACCAAAACTTGAAAACAGCAGTTTCTATTAATATAGCATCCTCTTGGCCAGATGGCCACTGGTTGGATTGAAAAGAAAGAATGGTTGGGAAAACCACCAGGAATCAAAGCATCTTCACACAGTGACTGTTTCCACTTCCACAGAGGGATGGTGGGCGAGACAACTGGAGCTTTGCTTCACTGGAGCAAATGACTTTCTTTACAACTTGGTTTTCTCTCAAATATGTCCTCATCTAAACAATATGATCATGTTTCTATAATACATTTATTTGAATCTTTGTATTATACAAAGCAGAGTCAACAAATATATGTCACGGTAATACATATATGTCTTGACTAAATAATATTATATATTTATTTTCTTTTTGTTTTTTTAGAGACAGGATCTTGCTCTGTTGCCTAGGCTAGAGTGTAGTGGTGCCATCACAGTTCACCGTAACCTTGAACTCCCAGGTTCGAGCAATCCTCTTGCCTCAGCTTCCCGAGTAGCTGGGACTACAGGCTTGTGCCACTACACTTGCCTAATTATGTATCTTTATTTTTCGTAGAGACAAAATCTCACTATGCTGCCCAGGCTGGTCTCAAACTTCTGGCCTCAAGTGATCCTTCTTTCTTGGCCTCCCAAAGCACTGGGGTTACAGGTGTGAGCTACTGCAGCCTGGCCTAAATTCCATATTTCATATAGCTTTAATCTCCAAAAACTAAGACATGCTCTCTTAGGTGATAAGTTAAAAGAAATTAGTTTCTTAAATTGTTAATCAAGAAAAATTTAGTAAAAATTTTATCCTCATTATTACTACTTAGATTCTTTGTATAATTGGCAACTTTCAAGGGAGCTCCTTGAACTATTTTTCTTCAAACTCAGACTATTCATATTTTTCAAGTTGTGCATTTGGTATTCCAGCTCAGGGCATAAGAGTTATTAAGACAGTTTAAAATATGTTAAAAAATTTAAAAATCGTAAAAACATGAAAACCAGCAGATATGATTGGTATATATTCTATAAAGGATAGTGGATACCAATGGTTGAGTAAAGACATCAAAATATTTAGGTACGGTTTAGATGTTTTCCTTTTGGCGACTAGTATTTGATGACTTGAAACTTTTTAATGCCCTAATATTAGAAAAAAGGAAATGTCCTACTTCATACTTCTTCCTGCTCGTTGAACCACTTACCTGAGCTGATACCAAAAGGATGCTGTGACTTCAGGTGGTGTCATGGCAGCCATGGCGTTTTCCAGTAGGAGGAGGTGTGACTGACAGTCTCCTTGAAGGATGGTCTTGCAGCACCTCAGGCTTGACCATACAGGGTTACTGGGAGACTTTTTTTGAGCACAGTGATGGTGTAATGAGCGTGACTTCCCCTCCAGAGGATGGGCCACATCTCTGAACCCTGCCGCTGGAATATCTGTCTCATCAGAGACCTGCTGGAGTCTCCTAGGCTACACTCACTTAGAAATAAATCAGCAAGACTCTGGGCAGTCAGAACTTGTTCACAATGCTTTGGAGAAGACAAAAGGAAGCAAACTGACACCATGTTTCAGTTAAGCATTTAAAATCAGTTCAAATCTAGTATTTCAATTTGGAGCTTCACCTGGGAGGGACAAAACATTGCTTGTCATCATGAGACAGGGTAGAAAATTCTCAAGTGATTTTGTAAACTTTCAAGATCATCAGGAGTCCATTGATCTGCTTTCCTCTCTCCTGTTCATCAGGAACAGTTTTCTGCATTCTTATTAGCCTTGTCATTGAGTTCCAAGGAGAAAAATACAGCGAACGCCTTCGTTACTTGTCTGGTAGCTAGAGGAAGCCGAGATCATGGCAGATGTATGTTGGTGATTCCCTTTTATGCTTCGGTGAAAATGAGGAATGTATAAACATATGCAGGTATTTCTTTAATTTGGGAAGCTTCCTTTCTATGTCTGAAAATATCCCGTTAATTCCCTCTGTTCTGATGTATTTTATACAGACTGATGCATGGACATTTACCTGTTGCCTGGTCTTAGGTAGATAGGCTTCCAGGATGTGGACCCAACACCGGCTAAACCCTGCTTAGGTTTAAGCTTTAAAGTCACATTGAGAGGGTTAATGGTGGGTGATGAAGGAAAGAATCTTTGTGCCAATGTATTCATCAGGATAAAGAACTTAACCTTTGGTCGTATAAGATGGCATTTTTATAAAGTGCAAATTCTGACACATTTACAAAGTCTGGTTGATTTCAAATCCACTGAAATTTGTTTTTGCTTTCATGTCTGCTCAGGCAAGAGAGATACGAGTAGAAAGAAATCTTATCAGACTACAAGTTGGTTACTTTCAGTTCTAATAATTGTAGATTTCAGAGTATCAATTTCTGGTGCTCTAAAGCATGTCCACGTTTTTGCTTCTACAAATTGATTAAGCTTTTTATTTGATATCACAGAAGCCTCCGGAGAGTTCTAACCTATATTTCAACCTTTGAAGAAATTCATACCCACAAGATATTTCTGCTGGACAATCTTCAAGGTCATTAATATAATGCTTAGAAATTTTCAGCTGAGAATGGATTTAATCAGCACATTTCTCTATGTGTCGCTTCATAGCATGATTCAAATATTGTTTTGCCTTTTAAGTTCCTTAGGAAGTCAGCCTCTATTATATTTGTTTTGCATCTTTAAATGCAGACAACCAAGGAGATTTTATGACAAAGTATGATAAAACTGATACCGCAAAATAACATAAACTAGAAGTGTTTAGATGTTGATGGAAGAAAGTTGAAGAATCATTTTTAGAGTTCTTTATATAGTTCTATCTACAAATACATCCCAGAAAGTTTGAAGAGAATTAAAAAATAGATGTAAAGGTCATGTAAAAGCCACCATAAAATACGAAGACTTTGGTGAGGGGAAAAAAAATGATGTCTGTGATTTCCACTGTTGAAACAGTATGTTGTGCTGAAAGATTTAGAGATGGCTGAAGCTATGCAGATGAAAATGTCTGGGTCACCTGTGTTGACTCTTTCATTGCACAGGATGCAGTAATAAATAAGGTTGCCCACATTCTAGAGACCAGTTCATCGGTTAAAACAACCTAGGAAACACTGGAAGGTAAGGAATTAAATGTAAATTTGGAAAGCGAGAAGCCATATTTTAATATGTATGACCATTCATATTTCAGAGAATAGAACCTTACAGAAGATCTCAACTGCTGAGTTTTGATTGTGGGAGGAGCAAATATTTGAGAAAGGTTACTATTTAAGCTACTTCAAGAAATGATCAGTCATTATGTTATAGGAAATAATTCAGAGTACTGCCTTCGCCACTTAAATGTGTCACCTGACTCTTTTCAGATACTTCCAGATGAAAACTAACAAGGCTTAGAGAAAAATTACACATCAAAAACTACGTTGTTAATAAGAAAATTTAGATTTTAATTTCATCAACCTGCTGAAACAACAGCTCCTTCAAGTGGTGTGACTGATATGAATTAGTATCTTATGTGCCCAGGCATGAATATTATGAAATAATTTGTTGACTGAGTCCATGAGTCAAGCTCCCCTTCATCCTGATTCCATAGTCCTATCTGAAGGCATTTATTAAAAAATACTCCAGCAAAATGAACTAGAAGTAAGTTGGTATTTGAGAAAATAAATAAGATGACCCCTTAAAAATAAAAAGTGGTTAAAGATAATTTATGTCTTTAGTGCTTCATTTTCTTTAAATAATAGAGATATAGTAACATATAATCTCTGGATATGAGTGGCATTTGCCTGTTTTTCCCTGTCAGTTTTACTAATGAATTTTGATAGTTTGTCATTAGGTGTAACCTATTTGGGATTTTTGTGTCTTCCAGATAAAGAATAGGGCATTTTTTTTCATCATGCAATGTCCTTCTTTATTCCTTGTGGCACTCTTTGCCTTGAAATGTACTTTGATTTTAACACGTTCACACCAGCTGCCTTATGCTTATTTTTGACATAGAATATCTTTTTCCTTTCTTTATATGACCATATCTTTATATTGAAAATATAAATGGTTGGTGCAAAAGTAATTGTGGTTTCAAACCATGAATTTTAAATCATCATAACTAAGCTGAAACATGTCTTTATTAGTCAAAATAGAAACCATTACAATCAACACATTTTTGCCAATGAGAAATAAGTCTGTTCATTTCTGTAGCATACAAATCCATGCTCTGGGATTTGACGAACTCTTGGAAAGCATTTTCTGCATGCTGCTGGTTGTGGAAGCATTTTTTCCCTCCAAAAATTTACTGAGATGCTTGAAGAAACCGTAGTCAGTTGGCGAGAGGGCGGGCGAATATGGAGGAGGAGGCAATACTCTGTAGCCCAATTCATTCAACTTTTGAAGCATTGGTTGCATGATGTGCAGTCTGGCATTGTCGTGGAGAAGAATTGGGCCGTTTATGTTAACCAATGCTGGCTGTAGGCATTGCGGTTTTTAATGCACCTCATCAATTTGCTGAGCATGCTTCTCAGGTGTAGTTGTTTCACTGGGATTTAGAAAGCTGTAGTGGATCGGACAGGCAGCAGACCATCAAACAGTGACCATGACCTTTTTGGTGCAAGTTTGGCTTTGGGAAGTACTTTTGAGCTTCTTCTTGGTCCAGCAACTGAGCTGGTCATCACTGGTCGTCATATAAAATCCGCTTTTCATTGCATGTCACAAATCAATTGAGAAATGGTTCATTGTTGTGCGTAGTATAAGAAAAGACAACACTTCAAAACGATTTTTTAAAAATTTTCACTTAGCTCATGAGGCACCCACTTATTGAGCTTTTTTTACCTTTCCAATTTGCTTTAAATGCCAAATGACCATAGAATGGTTGATGTCAAGTTCTTGGGCAACTTCTCATGTAGTTGTAAGAGGATCAGCTTCAATGATTGCTCTCAGTTGGTTGTTGTCAACTTCTGATGGCTTGCCATTACGCGTCTCATTTTCAAGGCTCTTGTTGCCTTAGTAAAACTTCTTGAACTACCAGTGCACTGTTCCTTCATTAGCAGTTGCTGGGCCAAATGCATTGTTGATGTTGTGAGTTGTCTCTGCTGCTTTACAACCCATTTTGCACTGGAATAAGAAAATTGCTCATGTTTGCTTTTCATCTAACGTCATTTCCATAGTCTGAAGTAAATGTAAATTAAGCAACAAGTAATAAGTCATTAGCAAAAAATAAAGTGAGAATGTGCATGAAAATGATGTATCACATAACTGCATTTATTTAGGAATGCATTCCAATATCAAATAGCAAATTTCAACAGTGCAAAAACTGAAGTTTCTTTTGCACCAACCTAATATCTCTCCTCTAAAAGCTGTATAATTGGGTCATTTTTTTTAATCCAGTCAGAGAGACAATCTCTGCCTTTTAATTAGGAGTATTTAGCTCATGTAGTTTTATTATGATTACTAATGTGGTTGGGTTTAAGTCAACCGTCTTGATTCATTTTATGTATTTTTTTTTTGTTCTTCTGCTCTTTTCTGCCTTCTTTTGTGTTAATCAACTATTTTTATTTTTCTATTTTATTTTCTTTATTGCCTTAGCTATACTTCTTTGATTATTTTTTATTTTTGCTAACTATATGCATGCTTAATTATCAGCCTATTTAGAGCCTATGTATTGTACATTATTTCATCACATTTTACCCTTAACATTTAATATTTTACATTTTTTACTTTACACTTCTTTCTTTCCATTAAACACTTGACACTTCCCACTTGACTCTTGCACTTAACAGTTTAAAAATATAATAGCCACATAATAGTAGAATTCTATTCTACTGCCTTACTTTGTAAAATTTCTGTCGTATCTTTTACTTGTACATACATTATAAACCCCATCTTATAATCTTATTTTGGCTATAAATGCTTTTAAGTAAATTACAACACTCAAGAAACTATAATTTAAAAACATCAACCCACCCATTTGCCACTTTTGGTTCTCTCGCTTCCTTCCTGTAGATCCAAGTTTTCGTCTGGTTTCTTTTGGCCGTTGTAAAGGATATCCTGTAGGAGAGCTTACTGGTAATGACTTTTCTCAGCTTCCGTTATCTGAAAGCAACTTTATTTTCATTTTTAAAAGATTTTCAGTAGATGTAGACAGAGGTTCATAGTGTTTTCCTCTCAGTACTTTAAATTATCTTATCCCATTGTCTTTTGGCCTCCATTATTTCCTATGAGAAACGAGTGATAGATCTTATTCTTGTTCTTCTGTATGGAATCTTTTTCTTTTAACCTCTAGTTGCTTTTGATCTTTTTTCTTTGTCTTTAGCTTTCAGCATTATGACTGTAATTTGTTGTGGTATAGTTATAGTTATCTCCCTATTTATCCTACTTGAGGTTCTTTGAATGACTTAAATCTGTAAATCAATGTCTTTTCATCAAATTTCTGACATTTCTAGATATTAATTGTTCAAATAATTGTTCTGCCTCAAGTTTACTCTTTTGTCTTTCTTGGATTTCAAGATCATGTGATATTGTGCCACAGATTTCCAAGGCCCTGTTTAGTTTTCTCTGAAATGCTCTCCTTTTGTATTCTTCAGATTGGTCAATTTCTATTGATTTAACTCTATATCCCCCGATTCTGTTCTCTGCTATCTCCAATCTTCTGTGAGGCCCAGCCTATGAATTTTTAATTTCAGTTATTTACTTTTCAGGTCTAGAATTTCTATTTGATTCTATCTTATAGTTTCCATTGATCTGCTTATATTTTTTTATCTGTTCATTTATGAGGACCATTTTTTAAAATTATTTGACCATTTAAAACATTGATTCTTTGAACATATTGATACTTGCTTCCTTAAGGACTTTGTTTCCTAAAATAAAAAACTAGACCATCTGAAATTTAGTTTCTATTGCCTGGTCTTAAATTTTCCTGTTTCTTCATACCTCTACTGATTTTTGATTGAACACTGGACATTGTAAATAATCTGTTGTAGCAACTCAAGATTCTGTTATATATATCTGAAGATAACTGACTCTTGTTCTAGTGGGCACTGCAGTTTTTCTGTGATCATATTGACTTGTGCTTCATTTTATGCTTTTTTGAACAGAACTGTGGAAAGCTTAACGTACTTCCCAAGCCAGTCTAGCTTGTGAGAATTCAATATCGTAACACTGTCTCCCTGCAGGTAATACCTGAGTTTGGCTCTATATTCGGCTAGGATGACCTAGAATAACTCTTACTCTGGAATGAAGTCTTTACTCATAAGATGCGGCCTTTGTAGTGTCTCAGTTGTATGCCCACAGCGTTAAAGATATGTTCCTCAGATCTCTCCACTATGGCAAGGCAAGGCAAAAACTTCAGTGTTCTAGGATGGGTGTTGCACCATCATTGCTTGACCTCAGTGTCTCTGCACTACATGAATCCTATTTGGTTTTCTACCTGTAGGCCTCATGTAGTCTCATCTTGTGAATGCACAGCCCAGCTGTTAGCACAGACTTCCAGGGATCCCATACATGGATTCTGGGTCTTCTTCTTTGCACATCTTCCTCTTACCTGATGCCATTCCCTGACCCACAGATTTGAGACATTTTAGTTGCCCTGAACTTTGATGTTTGCCCCCTAAGCTCATTGGAATTGCTGTGCTCTACGTCACGGTTGGGCAACTGTCCCTTGGCAGGAAGCCAGGGCCATTGTGTAGGTCACTTCATGGGTTTCCCTTCTCCCAGAGATCCTAGTCGGATGCTGCCAGTTGCTGAATGCGCGAAAACAACTGTCTCAATATTCTCTTCAGCATTATGGCTGCTTATGGCTGCTGCAGGGCTAGTTTGGTACCAAGTACTCTAACATGACTAGCAGCAAATGGGTTTCAGTATCTTTTAACAACTTTTTAAAGTTATTATATATGCACAATAAAACTTGCAAAATATAATGATAAATAAATCATGAAAGGCAATTGTAGTTATGGGAAAGAATATAATTACTGAAAATATTGCCAACATGTACAAAATAATTTAACCAAATTCAAGAGGCGGGGACAGAGATAAATGGAAAAAAGTGATTCCACTTGAATTTTCTGATTTCTTTTCAGCAATAGAGTTCAATACATATTATTTAAAGTTAAGCATTCAGGATTTAGATTACCTTATTAGAGGTATAAACATCCTCTAGAATAGCCAGTGGGAGAGAGAAAGGAAGGGAAAGTAGAGGTAATGAAAATAAGCTCAATTCCTAATTTTATAATAAAGTGAAGTCAGCAAACACTTATTTTATAAAATGGGTAGATCTAGAAATAAGACTTTAACATTATTTAAAGTTACAGTGGTAACTTCCAGAAGAACCAAAAAACTGAAACTATGAAAAGTGGCTTCTTCTGGGGAATATGAGTAGGGTGACAGAAGAAATACATTTTTTAAATTGTGTTTTCTTTCCTTATGATTTGAAATTTCATGGATATAATGTGTATTTACTTTCTCCTTGATTTATTAACACATATAGTCATTACTCCATTCCTTATTTATTTTATAATATACAGCATTATAGGTGCATATGTGTGTATTTTTAGTTACAAATATAAAATCATACAATCAAATACAGGGTTGTTCAGTTCTTAGCATATACGAGAAACATTCCGTTAATTCCCATGTACCACTCAGAGTCCTGGGCACTGCCCATCCCCAGCATATGTTCTTGTATTTCACGTTGCTGTCATGTGAGCACAACTTCAAAACTTGAAGGAAACCCTACAAGTCAGAGAAGCACCCATTTTGACTATGGGGTGTCAAACATGTAGATTTCAGGAAGTATAAAACTATTAACTGAATTCATCACTTTTCAATGGGAAGACACAGACAGAGGGTGCATTTCTAATTGCATCTCTTCGGCTCTTTCTTTTTCTTCTGTCTTGCGCATCACTTGGTTTCTTGCTCTTCCTGGAGTCTCTGAAATAAGAATAAAAAAGGTATAAAGGAATCAATTAAAAATGCCTTTTACTTTGTGTCTGTCCTTGGCAGGGCAACACTGTATGCTGTGCTTAAACTGGTGCTTTAGAAAGGCTGTTTAAGTTTAGAGGCTCAATTAAATGTTTTGAACAGTTTATTCTCTGGCAATGTGTTTAACTGAATGTATCTTTAAGATGACATCAACCATTTATGGTTTGGAACTTGGGTTGGAAGTACGGGTTGTCATTGAAATAAAATAGGAGTCTTCCCAGCCTTTATTAGAGGGTTTTTTAGGGTTTGCCATTCTTTTCACCTTGACATTTATGCTAAAATTTAGAGTGTCTGATCTTTCTTTCCTACTCTGGTTCCTTTTTTTTTTACTAAATGGGGAAAACCATAAAGTCCTTGCAGTAGTTGTGAGGAGGAGAAAAGTCAGCCTCACAGCTGCTTTTGAATAGCTTGTTGCAGGGGAATTGCACTTTTGGGCAACTGCAAAATCCTTTTGGGATCGATAGGAATAGCACTGGAGAGAGAAGCCACCTCCTTTAATTTTGATAATGAAATTAAAAACAAAATTGTCTGCTCATATTCCAAACTAAGCCATGTTTATGTTTGCCTTCATTCTAATAAAGGTGTATAAAAACTTGATTGCATTCTCTGGGAAGAAAGTAATTGTACTCATAGATGGTCACAAAACCATTGATCATTTTATTTACTGGAGAGTGGGCTTTATTTGATCTCCAGTGCCTGTCAAAGTGCTGTTACTTGGACCTAATTAATGACTGAGAGTATTGGATAAGTGAGCCGTGGGCCATTTGTAGGTTCATGACCACAGGTAGGGACTCAGCAGATAAAACAGGGTAGATTGCTGTGGAAGAAGCTGGAACATCACTTTCAGAAGAGTAAACATGAAAATAGACATTTGGAGTGGCCTTTTTAAAAAAAGACTTTCTAACAACCTCTTCCACCTGTGGCCTAGCCTGAATTAAAACCTTCTATGCTCAATTCAAGATTAAAAACAATAGTAAGCCATACAAGACAAAATGTGTATGTATGTCAGAATAGATTATTTGGCTTTTCTATATTTTCTAATTGCAGAGTTGTTGGATGAATTCATTAAAGTGCCCCCACCCTGCCTCCACCCCAACACATACTTGTCTGAGTTTTAGGTGAACCAACATCAATTGTAGGTTAATGTCAATAAACTGAAGGCAGAAATGGTAAGGTGAGATCAGACATTTCCCAGAAACAGTTCATATCTGGAAGCACTGATAAGCTCCCAGAGGGATGGAGAGGATATTCCGCAGTGGAGTGTCCTGGCTGAGGCCTTCTTGCCTTGCTGTCTGCCTTCTGTGGACAGGGGCTCTATCATGAGCGGATCAGGAAATGGAATATAATCTATTGCAGGGTTCCTAGAAGGAAGCATGCAGAATGTCCACTTCAAGGTACAGACAGATAAAGAAAGACATTGAAAAATAAGAATCAGCCCTGAACAGGAAACGCTAAAAGGTTAGGAATAAAAGTATGCTTTTAATTAAAGGAATGACATCCCTAAGATTATTTTTTCAAGGTTTTGAGAAATCTATCTTTTCTTATTCTAAGTCTTCTAGTTTTGGAATTGCTTCATTACCAATTTATATTGTAAAAGTAATACGTAAACATGGTTAAAAAGTTAAGCTGAATCAAAGAGAAAAATCAAGTATAGCCTCTTGTCTTCATACGTACAGTCTCACCGTACGTATTTTATCACTATTCCTTGTTTTGCTTCTTGTGTAAACAATTCCCAGAAATTTTATTTTCTTACACATAGGCACGCACACACACACCACACACAGATTCTTTTTGGTCTTTATGGAGAAATAAAAAAGCATAACAAAATAACCATAATATGATTTGAAACTTGAGTTTTTATTTAACATCATACCCTGAAGATCTTTGAATTCCAATTCATACAGGTTCTGCCCTTTTTAATATCATTATAGAAGAGAATGTACACATTACCATAATGCACTCAGCTTTCAGGCTTTTCCTAGATTTTTTGCTATTTTAAACAATGCTACTGTGGACATCCATACAGGATATGTCTTTGTGAACTTTATCTGTAGAATAAATTCCTTGAAGTGGAACTGATGAGTTAATTTCATTAGAGAATAATCCTATTTTTATAATCCTTATAATCCTATCAGTTTGCCCATTTGAGAGTGCCTATAGGTAACAATTGCTTTGATAATATTGTTTCAATTTGCATATCTTTAATTAGACATTAAGTTGAGTCTTAGATTTTATTTGCCATTTATTTACTTTTTTATTTGTAGTCAATGTTCATTTTTCTAAAGTATTATCTTCTTTTTTCTAATGATTTTTATAGCAGTTTACCACCCTCATTACATAAATTTTTCTTTATTTAATGACTTTTCCTCAGATTGTTTTTTCCTTTCTACTGTTTATAATATAATATCACAAATTTTATGTTATAAAATATGTACTTACATTGATCAAACTTGTTGTTTTTGCTTCTAGGTTTTGTGTTTTGCTAAGAAGTCCTTGTCTACCTCAAAATAATATTAAAGAAAAAAATCCTGTCGAATTTTTTCTTCTAATAGTTTAATCCTTTCATTTTTTTTTCATTTAAATATTTGATTTACTTGGAAACGATTTTGGTGAAAAAAGGTAAGTATTCCAAATGTGTAATCTTTGATCTTTTCCTTAGGGATTTGAGACGCCAGACGTGTTTTGTTTGTTTGGCTTTTCGATATGTCTCTCCCTGATTTCACTGCCTATTTCTGGGTCAGTACTCAACCATTTTAGTTTTTGCAATTTTCAAGTGGATATTAAGATCTGCTAGGGCTACTATGTGGTAGTTTATTTTTTGGCAATTTCTTTGGCTTTTTTTTTTTAACTTGATTTTTCTCTATGAATTTTAAAAGAACTCATCATTTCTCTCTCAAAAATCTCATTAGTGTTTTGATTTGGACTGGAATGCATTTACAGAGAAAGTTGGAGAGAACTGGCATCTGCATAATATTGGATCTTTTTAGCTATGTACAAATTGTGTTTTTAAATGTATGTAAGACTTCTTTTATGCTTCCCAGTGGGAGTTCATTTTCTTTTTTGTTGTTGTTAACTTTCTTCTTAATATTAAAGAGTATTGTTTTCCCTATCATTTTCTGTTTTAACTAGTTATTTTTCACATACACTGTAGGAAAGCTATTGATTTTAGATATCAAATTTTTCCTAACCACCATACTAAATTTTCTTACTGTTGCTTTTCTTGGCTTTTTGAGCTATGTGATCATTATCAGGAAATAAACAATAACTTTACCCTTTCTGTTCTGATTTTTGTCTTTTTTTTTGATAGAGTCTCGCTCTGTTGCCCAGTGCAATGGTGCGATCTCGGCTCACTGCAACCTCTGCCTCCTGGGTTCAGGCGATTCTCCCCCCTCAGTCTCCCAAGTAGCTGGGATTATAGGCATCCACCACCGCACCTGGCTAATTTTTGTATTTTTGTAGGATGGAGTTTCACCATGTTGGCCAGGCTGGTTTTGAACTCCTGACCTCAGGTGATCCACCTGCCTTGGCCTCTGAAAGTGCTGGGATTGCAAGTTTAAGCCACCGCACCTGGCTTGATTTTTGTCTTTTAGTTCTCTGTTAATTGCGTTGGTATTTTGAGAACAATATGGTATGTATCTGTTCTTTTATTTTAAGTAGTAAGTGGGATTATGGAAAGCAAAAATGCCTCAGCATACAAAGTACGTTATCCTGCCTAGAGGTGGAAATCCATCAGTGGACAATGAGCAAATCAATCCCACCAGCCTCACCATCCACAGAGGGAACTGGAGTCTCCAGTAACAAGTTGGTACTGTCCACCTGTCCTGAGGCTGGCGCTGTTCTGTATACCAGGACCCAACCATGAGCTGAGCCCGTTGTGACGTGTACCTTACTCATGCAAGCATTCAGCTTTCAAATACGTAAGGCATACCTCAGTTTATTGCATTTTGTATTATTGTACTTGGGAGACATCGTATTGTTTACGAATTAAAGGTTTGTGGCAACCCTGCGTCAAGCAAGTCTGTTGGTGCCATTTTTCCAACGCGTGTGCTCACTTTGTGTCTCTGTGTCACATTTGGGTAATTCTCATGGTACTTAAAACTTTTTCATTATTTCTATCTCTCATGGTGATCTGTGATTAGTGATCTTTAATGCTCCCATTGTAAATGTTTTGGGTTATCATGAACCACATCCATATCAGACAGCAAATGTAATTGACAAATGCCTGTGCTCTGGCTGGTCCACTGACAGACTGTTAGGCAATTCTCTCTCTTCAGGCCTCCCTGTGCCCTGAGACACAGTATTGAAATCCAGCCAATTAATAATCCTAAAATGCCCTCTAAGTGTTCAAGTTAAAAGAAGAGCTCCTAGTTTCTCACTTTAAATCAAAAGCTAGAAATGATTAAGCTGAATGAAGAAGGCATGCTGAAAGCAGAAATTGGCTGAAAGCTGGGCATCATATGCCAAACAGTTAGGCAAGTTGCGAATGCAAAGGAAAAGTTCCTGAAGGAAATTGAAAGTGCTTTTCCAGTGAACACACGAATGATAAGAAAGTGAAACAGCCTTGTTGCTGATATGGAGAAAGTTTTAGTGGTCTGGATAGAAGATCAAACCAACCACAACATTCACTTAAACTAAAGCCTAGTCCAGAGGAAGGCCCTAACTCTCTCCAGTTCTCTGAAGACTGAGAAAGGTGCAGACACTGCAGAAGAGAAGTTTGAAGGTAACAAAGGTCGGTTCATTAGGTTTAAGAGAGAAGCCATCTCCATAACATAAAAGTGCAAGGTGGGTAGCAAGTATTGATGGAGAAGCTGCACCAAGTTGTCCAGAAAGTCTAAGATCATTGATAAAGGTGGCTACATTAAACAACAGAATTTCAATATAGACATAACAACCTTATACTAGAATATGCCATCTAGGACTTCCATAGCTACAGAGAAGTCAATGCCTGGCTTCAAAGCTTCAAAGGGCAGACTGACTCTCTTGTTTGGGGATAATGCAACTGGTGACTTGAAGCCAATGCTTATTTACTATTTTGAAAATCTTAGGGCCCTAAGAATTATGTTAGATTGTGTTCAGTTGACTCTGCCTGTGCTCTATAAGTGGAACAACAAAGCCTGGATGACAGCACATCTGTTTACAGCATGGCTTACTGAATATTTTAAGCCCACTCTTGAGACCTGCTGCTTAGAAAAAGAGATTCCTTTCAAAATCTTGCTGCTCATTGACAGTGTACCTAGTCATCCATGAGCTCTGATGGAGATGCACAAGGAGGTGAATGTTGTTTTCATGCCTGCTGACACAGCATCCATTCTGTAGCCCATGGATCGGGTGGTAATTTTGAGTTTTATGTCTTATTATTAAAGAAATACATTTTATAAGGCTATAGCTTCTATAAAATCAGAGTGGTTCCTCTGGAAGATCTGAGAGAAGTAAATTAAAAATCTGGAAAAGATTCACCATTCTAGATGCCATTAAGGACTTTTACAACTCGTGGGAGAAGGTCAAAATATCAACTTTAACAGGAGCTTGGAAGAAGTGGATTCCAACCCTCATGGAGGATTTTGAGGGGCTCAAGATTTCAGTGGAGGAAGTAACTGCGGATGTGGTGGATACAACGGAGAGCTAGAACTAGATGTGGAGCCTGACAGTGTCAATGAACTGCTGCAATCTCCTAATAAAACTAACAGGCCGGGAGCAGTGGCTCACGCCTGTAATCCCAGCAGTTTGGGAGGCCAAGGTGGGTGGATCACCTGAGCTCAGGAGTTTGAGATCAGCCTGGCCAACGTGGTGAAACCAGCCTGGGACACAGAGTAAGACTCTAAATAAATAAATAAATAACAGATGAGGAGTTGCTTCTGTCACCCTGGCTGGAGTGCAATGGCACCATCTCAGCTCGCTGACACCACCACCTTCTGGGTTCAAGCAATTTTCCTGCCTCAGTCTCCTGAGTAGCTGGGATTATAGGCGCCTGCCACTATGCCCAGCTAATTTTTCTATTTTTAGTAGAGACAGGGTTTCACCACATTAGTCAGGCTGGTCTTGAACTCCTGACATCGTGATCTTCCTGTCTTGGCCTCCCAAAGTGCTGGGATTACAGGCATGAGTCACTGCACCAGGCTGAGGAGTTACTTTTTATGAAGGAGCAAACAAAATGGTTTATTGAGATAGATTCTACTTCTGGTAGAGATACTGTGAACATTGTTGAAGTAACAACAGGTGATTTCAAATTTTACATATTTTTTTCTTTAAAAAAATTTTATTTTATTTTATTTTAAGTTCTGGGATACATGTGAGGATAAATAGCTAATGCATGTGGGGCTTAATACCTAGGTGATGGGTTGATAGGTGCAGCAAACCACCATGGCACATGTTTATTCATGTAAATTTTACATAAATTTAATTGATAAAGCAGCAGAAGGATTTGAGAGGATTGACTCAAGTTTTGAAAGAAGCTCTACTGTGGGTAAAATGCTATCAGACAGTATCACATGCTACAGAGAAAGGTTTTGTGAAAGGAAGAGTCGTTAGATGCAACAAACTGCAGTGTTTTATTTTAAGAAACTGCAACAGTCACCCCAGCCTTCAGCTACCACCACATTGATGAGTCAGCGGTCATCAACCTCAGGGCAAGACCCTAGACCAGCAAAAAGGTTACAACTTGAAGACTCAGATGTTCCTTAGCATTTTTCAGCAATAAAGTATTTTAAACTTAAGGTATGCACATTGCTGTTTTAGACATAATGCTATTGCACACTTAATAGACTACAGTGCAGTGTAAACATAACTTTTATATGCACTGGAAAACACAAAAAATCATGTGACTTACTTTATTGCAGCATTTGCTTTGTTGCAGTGCTCTGGAACTGAACAGGCAATATCCCTGAGGTATGTCCGTAAATAGTGGTTTGTTCATACAAGGAAATACCATACGCTAGTTAAAAATTAATGAACTAGATTCACATGCCTCTGTGTGGATAAACAAAAAAACGTAACTTTGAGTTAAAAAGATCAAGCTGCAAAAGAAATAACTTTTGTGTAAATTAAAACATAATTAATTCAAGTGTACATATCATTTGTGGGAATAGGAATAGGAATACTTAGTAAAAGCAGAAAATTATCTATGCAAATGAATCCCACTTTACAGTATCGCTTATGTTTTGGGGTGGTTGCAGCGGTACCTGTAACAATTTATTTCAAACAGTGTCCAATACAAATATGTTAAATATGATTAAATATGTTAATATATGTTAAACCTGGGAAGTGAGTATGTGGGCATCTTTATTCCATTTTCTGTTCTCTTTTTTATGTTTGAACTATTTCATAATTAAAACTATACAAATAAGTTAAACTTATTTGTATATTTTGTTTGTATAAAATAAATATACAAATATATGCCTTGGAAAAATAAAATAATCTTCAAAACAATACATGATCCTCATAAAAATTTGAGAAAAACAGAAAATTGTGATGAAGAAGAGAAATGTATATTAGTCATTGCTTCATGTGTGTGTACAAACACACAGATCCTGGCATGGTTGTCTGTCACCTATTAAAATCAGGATTACACTGCACAGCCGGGAGGTGCATTTTAAAACTTACTATTATATTATAAAAGTAATTATAAAATTGGTTTTGAAAACACGGCTGTTAATGGCTATACCATATTCCACTTAATAGAAATAACGAAAGTGTCCCTAATTGCTGGACATAAGTTATCTGTAACTTTTCCCTATTATAAAAGATGCAGTGATAAACATCCTTGTACAACTAGTCCCCGGGCAAGATTCTTAGAGATTAAATTCCTGGATCTCATGATAAGAATATTTCAGAGTCCCTTGTACATGCTGCCTAATTGCTTTCCAGAAAGGTTTCCTCCACCTGAACCTTTACAACATTGCTTTTCTTTCTTTTATAAAATCTTCTACTGCTAAATCTTGAGCAGCTCTCTGAATCGTCACAGAACGGTGCAGTTATGTTTAGTATAAGTTTATTCTGCAACATATTTTACTGTCATCTTTTAAAATTTGCTAATAGATGAGTGGAATATACATAGCTCAGCATTAACTAGAATATGTAGTATTCCTAATCTCTTATTCACTAATTCTGGAAACTAATCAACGCATACAACTTCACTGTAAATAGATGACTACAGTATCACTTATTTTTTATACCAAACTGCACTCCATGAGGCAGGGAAAGGAGATCTACACATAATAGTAATAATAAAGATGATGTCAATAATTTGCATTTTAATAATTTAAATAAATAAATAATTTAATATTATTTGCATTTGTATCCAAATCATGTTCTCTATTTTATTCTGCTGAGAGCCGTAGGTAGCCCCTGGGGGCAGTGATGGGCTGAGAATTTGGAGGCCTTGCCTCCAGTCCCCAGGTTGCTTCCTTTATGCTTGGTCAAATTAGGAGCCAGCTCAAGATGATGTGGCAGGTCCCCTGCAGATCCACGTGGAGGTGCAGGATTTTTCACCACATCCACTAGGATTTGTCTGACTTGGGTCAATGACCTGGCTGTTGAATGGGGAGTAGGCACGTGGGTGCAGTGTCCTGGCTTCCTCCCAGGCCCCACTAGTCACCTTGCCAGTCACTCTGTGTCTCCATGCTCTCTACTCTGTTTTAGTAAGTTTGCCTGACCACTCGCCCAGCAGAGCCCAGGTCTGTCATTCTCCATCACCAAAGCCAAGGAGGGGAAAAGCAGAACTGTCAATCTCATGCAAAGTAATCTATACTTTCTATACATTTTCAATCAGGCCTCTTGATCCCTGCTCCCTCTCCTCCAGGGGAACTTGCCAAGTCAACTCTGTTTCCTGCTTCCGAGTCTCTCACCTCATCTGCCTCCTCCGTAGACACGCCAGGAGGTCACAGACACCTCTCCAAAGAGGCGCCCCTTCCTGGAGGGCTGTCCAGAGCAATCGCGCCCACCAGCCCCTGCAGGAAATTGGTGAAACAGAAGCCAATTTCCTTGTGCTTTTCTCATTGCTCTGCTTTGGGCAAGTGCGCCTCTGTCCTGGAGAATGAATTAATTCACCAAATGGAGGAGTGCTTTTTGCTGGGAGATCAGCCGCTGGGAGAGGCCATCAGTCAATCATCAATTTCATATAAGTTTGCTGTGGGTTGCAGATATAGCAAGCCCATCCCAGGGTGGCTTCCCTTAGCACCCATTCAGACAGGCACAGGCTTCCACCAGCAGCTGGAAACAGAGTTGGAGATTTCACTGTTTAGAGACTGGATGCCCAGAGGGGTGGGAGGGTCATGGTTGCATCTGTGTTGTCTGCTTACAAGCCACCCCTTCCTCTCATCTGTATGAGACAAGCTAAGCCTTTTACTAAGTGCACAATTTCATGATTAAGTGTGCAAAGTCTAGCGGGGCAAGAATATAGCCGATGCTCCACCAGCCTGGGTCTTAGGTAATTTCCCACTTTTTCTCTGCATTCCAAATTCTCTTTGAAGCTTCTAATGGGCCAATGTTCAAAGGGTATTTCGATAATTTATGTCTAGCTTTCAGGGCATAGTGACAAGACTGGAATGAAGATGCCTGTTCACAGTTTGTTGAGACATTTGCTTTTGGTAAATGTGGTCCGTGATGTCGATTCAATATTGAAAGATGTTCTCCAGTGGGGAGACCCTTCCCTCATTTCCTACCCACGTTTTCATTTATTTCCTGTTACTTTGACTCTTAGTGATCACTTTCCTCAGAAAGACAGCCTTCCTTGAAAATTTAAGTTCTGGTACTATTAAGTTGTACATGATAATCTTCCATTTGATTTTTGTCAGTTAAACTGGCACCTCGAATGTAGATTTTTTTACCTTAGGCGACCCCTTTGATTCTTCTAGTAGATTGCACATTTAGCAAAATGCAATGTGCATATCCTTTTCTTGTAATTATCTGGTTTTTACATTCCTTCTTCTTCCCTTAGAAGATCTTGCTTGTAAGATTTCTCTCTCCTGAGTTTCAAGGAGGTGAGAATTAAACTCCATTCTGTGCTGAGCTGTTGGTGGAGACAACGTTCTCAGGGATACGGGGTTTGATAAGTGTCTCCTGGATCTCTCCTTGTGCTTAAGCAGACACAGGTGCAGCCACTGCCCCATCGGGTCCCATCTGATATGTGGTCGGACGTGAGTGAGGCCCCTCTCTGAGATTCTCGTCCATTCTGTGCCTCTTCAGGCCACAAGGAGGGCCTGCTTCTCTCCTTGGTAAGCAGTGGGCTGAGCTAGCGCCTGGACCAGGTCCTCGTCCAGCAGGCTGGATGCCCACCTCAGCTCTTATCTTCCCAGGTATTTAAGGTTGAAGCTTGGAGGTCTTGAGTGAGATGCACTTAAGGGGAGAAAGTGTTCTAACAGAAGGAGCAAGGGACAAACTCTTAAAGTCACGGGAAGTAGCTGGGATGGGACACTAGACATTTTCCATAGGCCACTTGGGGACTCTGGTCCCCTCCAGGGCTCTCCTGGACTCCCCTGTCTACTAGGAACATGACTACAGCCCCAGAGATCCATGCCCATCCTCTTCACCTTCACACTCCCTGTGGAGAAAATAAGACTCAGGCAGCTCACCCCCATCTTCTTCCCTCGGGGAACAGCTGATTGATTTGCTGAGCCAACTCTTCCCCACCCCTTGTTTTTCTAAATATTGCTTCTGATTCTCATTTCTAATAAGAGCTTCCCAGATATCAAGGCTGCAGTGGGCTCAGGATTGGCACCTAGGGCCGGGTTTCCCCTCTAACTTGGAATGTGTCCTGAGGCAGATGCAGACCAGATTTGGGCTGGGATAAAGGCTGCCTTTGTCAGGCACTTCCTGCTCACCAGGCACTGTGCTGAGAATTTTCAGGGACTGCCAGTTTGATCCTCCTTGAAACGTCTGAGTTATCTCATCTGTGTCTCACACACAAGGAAATCGAGTCTCAGAGAAGGTGAAGGACTCAGCAGTGGGCACCCAGGAGTAACCACGCAGTGGGGGCGGGAGCCCAGCATGGCTGCGGTGCCCTGACCTTCATTACCAGGCACCCTGAGCAGCAGGCAAGGCCTCCGGGTGAGCTGAAGTCTGCTGATTGGGCACCTAGGTCAAGCAAAGCCCAGAGGGCATCGTGGGGCTGAACACCTGGACAGACCCATGGCAGAGACTCAAGTAGCCTTTGGACTCTGCCTGGTTCCCCGCAGGATCCTACTGAGTCGGGCCCCTCCCTGCCCTCAGGGTCTAGTCCAGTCACCACTTGCTGTTTCTGCCCCACCCCTGTCCCCCACTATTTCCTCCTCCCCTCCACTCCCCTCCCCCTGCCCAGGCACTTCCATCCTGACTGCTGTTTTCCAGAACAGCCCACAATTCCCCTGAAGGCTGCTATCTCACCTGGAGAAGGGATGCACCGAGCAGGGACCTCTAGGTTGTCTCCAGACCAGCTTCTGTGTTCCTTCCATGTGGGGATCTGCCAGGCAGGGACTTACCAGGCCCTCCGTGCTTATCCCCTGTGGACAGAACTCCTTCTGCACCCCCACTCCCCAGCATCCTCAAGGGGACTGCCTGCTCCTGGCTCTGTCTGAGCCCTCTGGGTGCTTGTGGAGTGCCAAGTCCACGTACATCTGAACAAGCTGGTCCTTCGGGAGGGGAGAGGAACTCCTACCAGGTTCTCCTTTCATTTCCTCAAAGGAGCCCTGCCAGTGGCAGGGTTTCTTAACAGCACAGTGACCGTGGATGTCCTTGACCAAGCTGGCAGCAGGCAATGGACAGACCACAGAGGGGATGCTTGGGCAGTGTGGACACAGCTGAAATCCCCAGGGGAGCCTGAGAACACAGAAGGGGGCCTGAGAGTGGGGCAACATGCCCACATGCATGCATTCCGTGTGCAAACAGCCAATGCGCACGTGCACAGGTACACATGGACACACGTGCACACGCTCACACACACATACACGCATGGACACACCAAGGAATGGCCCAGCTTCTGGTCTCATTCTTGGCCTTTTCTTAACAAAACACCCAAAACTATGCTTGGGAAGAGCAAGGACTTCTCTCTAGACTACTTGAAATATTCTAACAAGCCCAGGAAGGGTGAATAGGTTTCCCATGACTCCACACGTCTGAGGCTTTGGACAGACCCTCTCAGAAGGCTTAACATGGTTGTTTTTAGATCCAAATACTTGGCTGCAGCTCTGGAGACCTGGGTCTGTGCTCATTGAAAGCCCTTCTCTTTGTCTTAGAGACCGGATCTGAATCTGGAGCCCTCATGTTACAAACAGACAATCTGAGGCCTGGACAGGGGAAAAAGACTTCCCTGGAAATCACTTTTGAGGGGGCACACTGGGCTAGACTCAGGGACCTGCCCTGGTCTGCCCTGTAGGCAGCCACATGCGTGGCGCTGTCTGCTGTAGCCACTGTCCTCCTACTTTCCCTGCCTGCCCTCACAGTGCCTCCTCCTGCTGCATTCGCTGGGATCAATTTGTCCTTCAGTTACAGAAAATCAGTCTATGCCATTTTAACATCCAAACGGTGGCTCCAAACGAGATTTCAGTTACCGCTGAAAATGTGATAGAATAATTCTTCGTGCTGACAGCCCCTGTGTAGGCCATTTGGAAAACATCAAAGGATGAATGCTAAACGTTCATTCCTAACGCCCGGTGTGCAGAGCATGTCCCAGGATAATCAGCCCTGCCTCTTGCATTGCCAAAGCTGATGGAGAGGAATCTGTAATGGGGTCAAATGAGCTTTCTCCAGGTGCTGTAGTGATGTGAGGATCTTGGATATCCAGAGTTCATGGCTGATCTGAAAAGAGTCATGGCTGTGTTTTTGGAGACAGCCCACTGCAGGCTCTAACCTGAGGCACGGGTCCCCCCCAGGAGGTATCCCGGTGGGCTGCAGGCATGGCCTTCCTGCCCTGAGAGCTGGGGGCTTTGGGGATGGGGGGGGCCTGCAAGTCATTACTTATGCTTCCCTTTTCTAGGCAGTTTGGGTATGGCTGTCCTCTGCTGCCTCTTGGTGCATTTTTGGTATGAGAATGAAGATCTCCTGTGGTTGTGATTTCCCAGGAACTGGGACAGACAAAGCAGGTGAAGCAGATGCGTTTCGTTTTCGATGCCATGGCTGCTCTCTCCGGCCTGAACTTGGCTTGGTTCCTTCTGTTGGCTTGTCTCTCCTTCCTTTTCCATTGATCCAGTGCTGTCTTGGAGATCTGGCCTTGCCATCCAGATGGCAGCCTTACCCAGGAACCAATGCAGGATGCCATCGACCCTACCCTCCAACAGGTCCCAGAGTTGGCCGGCAAACCTAAGCTGGTGACTGAGCCGAAGACAGAAAGGGCAGAAGTCCAGCAAATAGACCTGCGTTCATCAGGAAAGCAGTGAGGAGGGTGGGTATTAGTAAGATGGACACCATCTTGGGAGAAAAAAAAAAGAAACACAATGGAATCTAGAAATAATGGATCATCGAGGATGTTTTGGCTGAATTGCTCTAAGCAGAGGGTAATAAGGGTGGGTATCAGACACTTGGAAGGAGCAGGAGCTCCGCCTTGGCCTTTCCCGCAGCTTTGCATGCTGCTCTCAAGTGGAAAACACTGCCCTGGATGGTCGTTCCTGCATGCGGATCCCAATCAGGGGGCACACGCTCACATGCTCTAACCCCGAGAGGACCCGGATGTGATGAAATCCATTAACTCACCGTTCCTTTCTGTCCCCGTGGCAGGGAGCAGGGCTTTCTCCGAAAATGTGAGCAGACGGCTCTTGGAGAGGCTGTTCAGTCCTGGTTGAGAGAACGCTTTCCTTCCCCAGGGAGTCCTTTTGGAAAAGTCAGAAAGGCCCAAATTGCTGAAGGAACTCGACGCATTTGGACATTCCCGGACTGAGGCCTGCCTCCCTCCTTGTCTTCCATGCCATATCCCAGCCCATGAAAGTAAGGAGGGCAGTGTGGGAGGGGGTGCAGGCATTGCAGCTGGCAGGGAACCTCTTCATGTCAGGGATTAGTCGGAGGGTGGAGGTTGCTGTCCCTGCAGTGAGAGCACAGCTGCAAGCCCCTCTCTCTCTCCCCAGGCAAACTCTGAGCTGTGGGACTGAGTCGCACAGGGCCTGTGTGATGTCTGTGTGATGTCGGTCTTCTCACTTAGCCCCCTCTGGGCCAGTCTCTTATTCTCACATGGAAGTTTTATTTCTTCATCCAAGATAGGAAGTTTCCTGAAGGCTGCAATGGCTCTAGAACTTTCTTTTACACTTTTTACAGGATTAAGATGGGGTAGATGCCAGGTTGACCAACTCAGGGAAACTGCACCCAGCCTGGCTTCAGGGACACTGAGAACCCACCTTCAACAAAGATGACGTCATCACGCAGCCACTGCCCCTGCACAGATGACGTCATCACCTGCTCACTGTGGCCTGTGTGGTCTATGCAGCTCTGACCACCTTAACTCTCCTGTGAGCCAGTGGTCAGGCGCAGGATTTTGAAGAACAGAGCACAGGGGAAATGTATAAGTTTCCTGAGACTGTTGTAACAAAAAAGACCTCTATTTTATCAGGACCCTTGTGATGACATTGAGCCCATCTAGACCCCCCATCACATGATTGTTAACTTAATCACATCTGCAAAGTCCCTGTGGCCATGTAAGAGGGTGGGTTTGAGGGATAGGCTGTCCATGCCTTTCGTGAGGTGGGTGGGGGGCATTATTCATTCTACCAAAAAGGCACAGAAAATAAGAAAGCAGAGCCAAGGGATGGGGTGGTACAAAGGAAGGACTCCAAAGAGTCCTTCCATGGTCATCCAGAGGCTGAAAGGAGCGGTGAAGACAGCGATGTCTGGGGAAAGCACTGCCAGCCGGCCTTCACCTCTTCCCACCTGCTTTCTGCTTCTTTACTTTGTTAATTCCTTTTTTTTTTTTTTTGACAAGTTTTTCGTTCTTGTTTCCCAGGCTGGAATGCAGTGGTGCAATTGCTCACTGCAACCTGTTCAAGTGATTCTCCTGCCTTGGCCTCCTGAGTAGCTGGGATTACAGGCGCCCACCACCACATCCAGCTAATTTTTTTACTTTTAGTAGAGACAGGATTTCACCATGTTGGTCAGGCTGTTCTCAAACTCCTGACCTCAGGTGATCTGCCTGCCTTAGCCTCCCGAAGTGCTGGGATTACAGGCATGAGCCACCAAGCCCAGTCTGTTAATTCCTTTTGTTTCTTACTCCCAAGTTTGAATTCTGTGCCACACACATGCACACACATACACACACACACACACCACACGCACACACACACACTGAAGAGCATGCTAGTTCTTTCTTCTTTTTTTTTTCTTTCTTTTTAATTTGGCATTTATTGAAGCTGATGGAGTGAACTGGATAAGAACACCCCAGAGTAACTGATGTGCCACTTAAAATATTGAACATCCATTTAGAAAAAAAAAAATGGACTGAACATTCAGTCCCATCACAGCCCACGTGGTTCTGCCCCCACACTCTGGGGTCTTAGCCAGAGAGCAAATTCCCCCAACTCCAGCCTTGGAGAGCTGGGCCTGTTTCTCCACTGGAGAAATGGTAAGTCCCAGAGAACAAGGTCATTAAGCAAAGTTAGTGACAAAAAGAGCAAAAGGAAAGTGACAGCAACCAGCAGGTCCCAGGGAGAGGCAGCCAGAGAGCCTGAGTCCCATCCTCTTAAAGAGCAGCCGTGCAGGCCTGCCATAACTCCCAGAAGCCCCCGGTGAGGCCTCGGGTGAGCCCACGGTCGGGCTGCCTATGATTACGGTGAAGATGTTGAAAGATATTGTAGGATTTTAATGGGAAAATAAAAAATAAACAACATGCTATGTAGGAAACTATTGTTTCCTGTTTTCCCATTAAAATCCTATGATATTTTAAGTGTGTTGTGTAACTTTGAGATGGCAGGGGTGCACATGTCTTTTTTTTAGATACCGAAATACAGCATTTCTAAAGAAACTGAAGCTGGCTTCCTTGGTCATCGATACAGCTTGTGCTACCCTAAGATTGTGTTTTATACTGTTATTTTTGATATTTAGAAGAAAACTAGTACCTGTTATTCCATGGAAATGCCTGGTGAATGTAGCTGTTTAGGAGAGAGACTAGTCTCGAGATTTCAGGATAGACCTGGAGTTTCCTAAATTCCGATGACTCAGATGCTACAGGGGCATGTCTCTAAATGCTTGGAAGCCTGACTTTGGACTTGAATTTCAGAGTGGATAAAAACAGGTTTCTGGTGAAGAATCCAATATTTCCTCCTCTGGTCTGGCTGGAAGCATTTCAAAGGCAGACTTCCAGCTGCTGGTCTTTTGCTCACATTCCCAGCTAAAACCTAGAAGTGCAGCCCTTCGCCCGTGAATCGGGCCAGCAAGAACTAGAAGATGTGATCCGGCCTTGGAAAGATGAGGCTGAGGTAGGATCACATTGCACATGGAAAACCAGGCCTGTGGCTCTCATTTCACCGAAATGGGACTTTCTGTTGTGGTGGCAGATGAAAGAAAGGCAGGTTGATGGGAGAGTGTCTCAGGAGTGTGTTCCACTACTGGATGCTGGGGTGGTGCTGGGTGAGGGGCCTGGGTCGGCAGGGAGGCTGCAGGGCCTGGGAAAGGGAGGGGCAGCTAGGACTGGCCAGGGACCTCGGCTCTAGTGAACCCTGCCCTGCAGAGCACTGATCAGTCTGGTTGCACCAGATAGGGACCTTTAGGTCAGCCCTTCCTGACCCATCTGTCTTCTTTGGGGGTTGACAATTTCTTAGGTTCTTAATAAGGCCAGAACTTAGAATCCAGACTCCTGGCTCAGAGCCATCTTAGAATCATCAGGTCACTGGAGACTTTATTCGTCAGTATTCAGTCAGAGCTCAATAATTTCTTACCATTTTGTTGCCTGATGTATGGCCATATCCAGGATTATCAGGTTGTTTTAGAAGATTTTAATCATTACTAATAAAATATTAATGCACTGATTTATTTGGAAACTCAGTCAATGACACCTTTCATCTTAGATATTGAGTTTAATGAGTCCAGCAATTAAACTCTCAAGGGAGTAATATGGGTGACCAGTGGAAAGTTCCAGAAGGTTTAAGCCAATTCTATCAAGACCATCCCAATGCCTGTTTGAGGTCATGGAAGAGGGTCACCTGGAGAGATGCATCTCCTTTTAACCATCAAAAAAGTCATTTTCATGTCTGGTTTCCATGGCTTTCCTGGAAGTACCTCCCTGTTTCACGGTGCTTAGAATTAACCTCTGGTTTCTGCCTTGTGCTCCTTCCACACAGGTTACACCATGTTGATCTTTTTAATTCAATATTTTGAATGGGTGTCTGACAGTGTTTCACTCACTCAGTTCTTCCTTTCTTTCTTCAAAGTTCTTTCCCTCCTTTCCTGAACTGAGGTGTATGTTACCCATATGGTTTGGTTGTGTCCCCACCCAAATCTCTTCTTGAATTGTAGTTCCCATAATCCCTAGGTATTATGAGAGGGATTAAGTGGAGATAATTGAATCTTGGAGGCAGTTTCCCCCATCCAGTCCTTGTGATAGTGAGTGATTTCTCATGAGATCTGATGGTTTTATAAGGGGCATCCCCCTTCGCTGGGAACTCTGTCTCCTGCTGCCATGTGAAGAAGGATGTGTCTGCTTCCCTTTCTGCCATGATTGTAAGTTTCCTGAAGCCTCCTCAGCCATGCTGAACTGTGGATCTATTAAACCTCTTTCCTCTATAAATTGCCTAGTCTTGGGTCCATCTTTATTAGCAGCATGAGAAAAGATTAATGCAGTTACTTTCATGGCTTGTGGTTTTCAGCCCTGTCTACACAGCCAATGTACTAATGCTGGGAACTCCCCCAGACCTGTGACCAGCATTCTGTTCTGGGGCACAGAATCTTCCAAGTGATTCCATGATGACTCCAATGTGCGCCTCAGCTCCGAATCTTTCTGTAGGTTTCCTTTTTTTTTGAGATGAAGTCTCGCTCTGTCACCCAGGCTGGAGTGCAGTGGTGCCATTTCGGCTCACTGCAAGCTCTACCTCCCGGGTTCACATCATTCTCCTGCCACAGCCTCCTGAGTAGCTGGGACTACAGGTGCCCGCCACCATGCCCAGCTAATTTTTTTGTAGTTTTTAGTAGAGATAGGTTTCTGTGTTACCCAGGAGGGTCTTGATCTCCTGACCTCATGATCTACCCGCCTCAGCCCCCCAAAGTGCTGGGATTACAGGCGTGAGCCACCACGCCCGGCCTCTGCAGGTTTTCTTTTATACCTTTCTTAAAACTGGGTTAAGTAAACCAATGCTCAAAAATGCATAAAATGTTTGGTTAGGTCAATAGATGTGTAAAAAACCAAACGATTGTCACAATCATCACTTACCTGTCAGTGAGTGTGGGCTGGTCTTCCTACCAGCTCTGGGTGTTTCACATCGTGGCTTGAAGGATCACTAGCAAAGCCTGTCTAACTAACCTAGGAGGAAATCTGCCAGTGTCTCCAAGAGTCTTATTTATATATTTTTAATGTAGGATTTTATGACCTCTACCTTATATGGGTCCTTAGGAACATTCCCCAGTGATCAGAAAAGATCAATTTGCAAACATTATTTGTGCACAATCATAAATGACTGAAGGGTTTCCTCAGTCCTCCCATCTGAGAGCTGAACGTCTATCTGCTGCAGGCTCTGCCTCCACCCTTCACACTCCACAGCCTGAGTAAAGCTAAAGGCAAACTTCAAACCACACCAACTAGGAAAGAGCACAAGCTCCAGGTGATGTCAGCCCAGTGTAATGATGTTGCACAATGACGCTGTAGATTCTCACTTCCTGGAGGTGTCACTACACAGCCCATAGAGTTGATGCCCGGGAAGTAGACTCTTCCCACTCATCTGCTGAGGTCTTAGCCAATGGTTCACCTGTCTGAGCTCAGCTTCCTCATCTCTAACCTGGAGGGAATGACAATGGCCTTTTAGGCTTGTTGTGAGGATAAAATATATTTATGTTGACAAATATCTGGCACAATCCTTGTTCAGCCCTTCATGTGCAAAGGCTCCCTGCTCTCCCTTCTTTGTCGATACCAGTGACCTGAAGTTATGCCACCACTGTTAGGTCTTGGAACCACAGAACCAGGCTGGGGTCTGTCCACACTGAGCTGATAACTGCTGAGCTCTGTCTTTCCTCAGCCTCTCCCTTCTGCTGCTTGTTGCCAGTGTTGTTTAGAGCACTGTTCCCTAAATCTGCACAGCACGCGTCAGGCAGGCATTCGAATAGGCATTGCACAGGTGAGGACACTGTGGCTGTAGAATGGGGTCACTCTTCACTAGGATTTGACTCCAAATCAGACCTAAAATTCCCAGCTCTTTTAGTGGTCTAGGGTGTTCATCATATTAGTTTTCTGTGGCTGTACAGCAAATGATGGGTGGATTAAATCAAGAGAAAGATATTCTCTCCGAATTCTGGAGGCCAGAATCCAAATCAAGGTACTAGCAAGTTTGGTTCCTCCTAGAAGCTTAGAGGGTAGTCTATCCCACGTCCCTCTTCTAGCTTCTGGTGGCTTCTAGCAATCTTTAGTGTTCCCTGGCTCGTAGCTACATCACTCCCATCTCTATTTTCATGGTCACATGGCCTTCCCTTCTGTGTGTCTCTGTGTCCCAAATCTGCATCTCTTTTCACTTCTTAGGATGCTGACCATTGGATTTAGGGTTCAGCCTAAGTCCAGGTTGATTTCTTCTCCATATCCTTCACTTAGTCACATCTGCAAAGACCCTTCTCTCAATAGTATTCACAGGTCCTGTGATATTGCAGTCCCTCGGTCTTTCCTAGTTTCTTGTGTAATAGAGACTGTGGGAGACCAAACCTGCCCTAAAGAAGAGACCCCGGAGGAGTGATTAGGCAATGGTGGACAGTCCCTTACCTGGGGTCCCTCTCACCTGTGGAGCCTCCAGGCAGATGGAAGGAGGCAGGACTGTACCTGTGTCAGGGCCCTTGTGTGCTCTGAGCACCAGACACACTGCTCTCTACCAAAGCTACTACTCTGCTGCATCCCCCACCACCCGATGACAAGCCAGCCATCCACCCTGGTGCTCCCAGCTGTCCTCCTTCCTGGGAGCTGCACCAGGGGAGGCCACCAGGATAAGGAGGATAAGGGTTCTTTCAAAATGCTCATGGGGCAGAGTGCACTTTTTTTTCTTTCTTTCTTTTGCAGCAAGCACAAGTGATCTCATTTACGGTGTTAGCTTGCCCCCTTTGATTTTTATGATGAGCATGAATCGGTGAAGGCTATATATCAAAGATGGCATTGCTTTATTTTTATAATAGGTGTAATATTTCATGACTGCAACATCTCCCACAGTGGGAGAAAAGTTCTGGGGACACATGCTCAAGTCATTTTCTCTTCCAGATTTTTAACTGGCCAGGTAGACTTTTAAACTGCATTTTCTGTTTTAAAAGCAGTTTTGGATTGCAGCTAATACATGAGGGGCAGTTCTTAAAACTGTTAGCACCTATTCACTGTGGAGTACATACTTGCTTCTTCCATTTCCCTCTGGAAATGAGACTGGACTTGGCTTTTGAATCTTTGTCCATTCTTGGCTAGTCCTTGCAAAGGTGGAATTGAAAGGGCTTTTCACGAGGAGAAGGATCCTATACTATTTTAACAAAAATACAACGTGGGGATGGCAATTCCACTTGAGGGAACATTTTCAGAGCACTGTTTATTTAGATAATCAGTTCAAACCGTTAAAAAACAGTGAATAAGAAAAAGAGGACAATCTCATACTTAACAAACTCATTAATAAATAAATACAGAAGAGAAGGCTGCCGGAGCTCACGCCCCCAAGAGAACTTCAGTGAAAACACGAGTTCGTTGAGGAGACACCGAAGTGCATCAATGAACGGGACAGTGTGGGTTTCTGTGTGTGTTGTGTGTCGGGATACGGAGCCTGAGAACTGTATGTTTGCCGCAAAAATTGAAAGTTAAGTTTTACTACCAGAGCTTGGAGCTGATTTTAAAAAAGAAAATCAATGGTAAGTGAGGCGCGTGGCACCACTGCAGAGCGTGAATATTGGAGGGCCCAGCAGGACATGCTCCCTGAAGATACCTACACCAGCAAAGCTCCCCCTGGGGTCCTCAGGGCCCTTCATCATCCACGTGACCCGTGACCCCAGGAAGTCCATGGAGCAGCCCCCCGATCACTGTTCATAGACAGTCCCCCAAAGTCAGGGCAGCCAAGGGGCTCACCCCAGGCCCCCCATCCACGACAGACTATCTCCTGACTCCCTGTCCTCTTGTCCTTCCCAGCCACAACACTGCCTTATAGAATGGGCTCGATTTCATCAGAATGAACCAGTTCACCTTAGATTACTCAATGGCAAGAAGTCAGAAATTCCACCCTATACAGAACGGAAACAAATGTAAAGACTGAAATGGGACAATAAAAAAAGAGCACACATGTGTTGATTCATGACAACACATGGATGTTTCTCAAAGATACCATGTTGAGGGAAGGAAGCCAGGCATCAGAGAATACACATGGTACGATTCCATTTAGATAAACTGGATCTCAGGCAAAACTAATCTACAGTGCTGGGGTCAGCATAGTGGTTCCCTGAGGGGTAGGTGTTCACTGGAAGGGGCAGGGAGCTCTCTTGGGGGTGCTGGAATGTTCTATATCTTGATCTGGGCCATGGTTACACAGGTGTACCCATAGATAAAAACCCATTACACTCTACACTTAAAATTTGCTCAGTTTTCTTTTTATCAATTATACCCTAGTAACATAAAAACAACGATATAATATCATTAGGCCAATCAAAACAGGATGAAGTCACATAACCTAAACTATCATTTCTCATACTTTAACAAAATATCCTCATTCGAGAGTTGAAGTGACACCTCTGTGTCCACTATGGGGGAGATAAGAAGGAAGTATGCTCCTTTTAAAAGCATAAAGCGATGAGATTTCAAACTGTTAGTTTCTTGAGCTGCATATTCTAGGAAGAATACAGCTATATTTTTTAATGGAGTCAGTGAAGTTTCAAATAGAATGGATATTCACTGTAAATAAATCATTCTTCAATTCCTTCAATGAAATTAATTTCACATTCCTATTATCGCCTGCAATTCGATAACTGCTAATGCTAGTCCAGCAAATATCATTTTGCTAATGAATACAATCATTAGTGTTGTTTTCATTTTACAGTAAGCCATTATTATTACCGTCTTTCATCTGGATGCATATAAAGTTGCAATAACTTGGTTTCTCTCCCTATGGAATCCAAACATCACAATCAGCTTCTGACATTCAACCCACCCAACCCAGATATGGTCATCCCCAGAGACAAATGACAAACATCTGGGCAAAGTTCTTTTTTTTTTTCCAAGATGGAGTCTTGCTCTGTCATCCAGGGTGGAGTGGTACCGTGGCTCAATCACAGCTCACTGCAACCTCAAGCTCCTGGGCTCAAGGGATCCTCTCATCTCAGCCTCCTAAGTAGTTGGGACTACAAGCATGAGTCAGCACACTTGGCTTTTTTTTTTTTTTTTTGGTAGAGATGAGGTCTTTCTGTGTTACTGAGGCTGACCTTGAACCCCCAGCCTCAAGTGATCCTCCCACATGAGCCACCACACCTGGCCTGGGCAAGGTTCTTAACAGAAGCCACTTTATTCTTCCCACATTGGTGCCTTAACAGCAAACACTGTGAGCAATATATCAACAACCCACTGCATCAAAAACAGTGATTAAGTGATGTCCACATGTCCCATAAATTGCTTACGCGTTTTTTCCTCGTCATTCTGGAAATAACCTTTACCTGACTCCAACAAGTTATGGGGAAAAATAAGCTGTATTTTCAATTTGCAGTTTGCAGGAAAGAAACTACAACTAGTTTTTGGTTTTTGGTGTCGTGATGAGGCTGCCTATTGACCTACATCCTGGCGTTTGTTCAGGCACAGACTGAGGATATTCCCATCTCCAGCCCCAGACCTCCTAAAACGATTGGAACACCTGTGTCCATGAAGCTTGTTTAAACAAAGCCATGCATGGCTCCGGTGGACCCTTTCAGCCCAGCTGGCACTGCCTGGCGGTGCTTGGGGAAGGCTTCTTATTTGAAACATTCCCTGAGATGAGGGGCTGCGATGAGACCACACAGGGGCCTTTCCCCTAGTGCCATCCATACAATGAAGCCCTCAGCCGCCCCCTGAACCCTGGCCTGTGTAGGAGGCTTCCTGACTGTTCTGAGAGCCTGGGCCTGGCTGAGATCCTTCCGGCTCCTTACCAGCCCAGAGTCCCCCTCTGTCTTCATCATCTCATGCCTGAGCTGAGCTGGTGACCTCACCACTCACCCAGGGATGCCCAAAGAGCGGCATTTGTCACAAAGTGGCTAACGAACCTAGAAGTGGGCCACAACCTGAGAAAGGTTTCTAAGGAACACAAGAGGCGATTGCCTATAGGTCAGAACTGTCCTCATCAAAAACAAGAAGCAAGTTCAGCCACAGGAGGCAGAGGCTGTGTTTGTGAAGGGAACATAAATGGCCTTGGAAGTGGTGCAACAAGCAGAAACATAAGTAGTGTAGCCCAGAGCCCTCTGGAAAGGCTCTCGCCATCAGTGACCCCCGCCGGATCGCATGGCCTCTGATTTTCACAGTCGGGGATGGTCTCAGGAGAAAAAACACATAAACTAGGACTCAAGCAAGGGATTTGCTTTTTGCCGCTAATTGGTGGACTAATTAATTAGGCTTCCCGGGCAGAAATAGCTCTGCTGCTGGCCCCACACCATGCAGAGATCCAGGGAGAGAGAAAGGGGCTGGCCAAAATAGTCACACCAGGGGCAAAGTGGGGGAAAAAGGATGAAAAGCTTGTGACAGTGAGAGGGGCGTGTGACACTCTAGCCAGAGCAACGAGGTTCACTAATGCCAAGCGTAAGGCAAATGCTCTGACCCTAATCATGTGGTCCCAGAAGGTCACAGAGCAGCTCTCCCATTACTGGGAGGTGGGGGCCCAAACCAGCAGGTGGCCCTGGCAGTGCTGTCTTTCAAGGGCCCACTGGGCACAGCAGGGCAGAGATGGCAGAGGTGGTCATGGTGAGAACCACAGGTCAGCAGGGACGGCACCCCGCCAGCCTTGACTCCACCCATGATCTTGGGACATTACAAGTCCCCAGGCGGAGTCTCGGCAGCACTGAAGGCAGGCTGAAGGTGCAGCTTTGGGAAAAGGGCAGGGCTGGCAAGAAGAGGGGTCATGGATTGGAGTAGTACAGACAGATGGGGGACAAACAACTGAGGTCCCTGTGGAGCCGAATCCCACTTGCCAGGCTGTCAGAGCCACATCCTCCCTGTTTGCCAGCGGCTGGTTTCGTTGGCCACGGGCTTGTTTTTCCATCCCACCATGCTGGCGAATCTGCAGGATCAAGGACACCTGTGCTGTGCTTTTTCTTTCTTCCTGACAAGCTCCCATGACGACCACAACAAAATAAAAAGAAAAAGGAAAATAAAGACAAAGACTAAAAAAAAAAAAATAAAATAAAACATGAGAGCCTACCCAAGGATATTTAGCAGATGAATATTTTTAGTTGTAGCTTTCTGAATTCCGAGAGCAGAAGAGCCCGGCTGGCGGCGCTGGTTGTGAAGATGCAGCACTGGTAGTCTCGCAGCCGGGGGAGGCTGCAGATGACATTTTCAGGCCTCCTGGGCTTTTGTTCTGTTGAAAGGGACAAGTAACTTTGTCTAGTTTAACCCCCTCTGGCTTGGAGCTTCACAGATGTCAAATCCCTTACGGAAGACACTGCATTTCCACAGATGCATGGCCACCAGGCCTCGGTGATGTGTTAGAGAAATAAAAACTCCCACTCCAGGAAATCAGAGGTGCTGTTCGTTGTTGAAAAATGATATTCCAGGGACCCAACGCGATGAAGATACCATCATCATAAAGGAAATCCATTCCAAAACTTCCTATCACGTGCAGTACTTCCAAATAAATGACGCAACTTCATTTAGTAAGAAGAAAATCAGTGATATTAAGAACAATTAAATTGTGCCATAGTCTGTAGGTGCAAACCTCACCGAAAGTCATTTCAATAACACGTAGTAAGAGAAGCAACACGGCACAGGCTGCGCATTGTTTTTAAGTGTTCTAGATGGAAGGGCTTCCCCTCTGTGTGTCTGTGCACGTGTCTTCTTTTGTAAAAAATGCAGCTCTTGGTCTTGTAAACACAGAAGATTTTTTAACTTACTCTCTTTTTTTTCTTGACATTTCACTTTTAAAATGCATTTTTTAATGCTGGAAAGCTGTGTACTTCTTGGAGCCTCTGGAACAATACCATCACCCAGTGGCGTGTGCTCCTCTCTCTGCGGGGACTGAGTTCCCCAGCATATGCGCTGTCCACACCGCAGGGCTCTGAGTTCCCCAGCGTATGCGCTGTCCACACCGCAGGGCCCTGAGTTCCCCAGCGTATGCGCTGTCCACACCGCAGGGCCCTGAGTTCCCCAGCGTATGCGCCGTCCACACCGCAGGGCCCTGAGTTCCCCAGCGTATGTGCTGTCCACACCGCAGGGCTGACAGGGTGCCAGGATGGCACTCGAGGGCCTGCGTCCACCAGGATGGCCCATGTTCCCAGAGGCAGAGAAACAGGGCAGGACCCTGCTGAACCTCTTCACCAAAGCATGCTTTTGCAAAGTTCTAGGTGTCTCTGGACATTGAGGAGTGCCCTATCTGTTCCTCCTTCCCCTCACCCACACTTTCTCCAGTCGTCCATGCCCCAGCTTCCATGGGCTCACCTTTACTGGGTACCGGACTGTGGTTCCATCACAAACTCTCAGCGTAGACCAAGGGCATGGATGATAAGTAATCAACCCCGGGAATAAAAGTGTCTCGAGGCTTTGCCTGACTCCACAGAAGATGCTGGGCATGACTCACTAACACCTTCGTCCTCCCACGTAATGGGGATAATATTTTAAAACATATTTTCAAATGAATTTTCATAACCTATAAATCGTGCTGTCCTCGGGCGCCTTGCCTTGGGGGGAGCGGGTTTTAGTGTTCCAAGGGAAGGGCCAGCATAGACCGGCTAGGAAAACAAAGTCATTTTTCAGTTTTGACTGGCAAATAGGATTTGTGAGTCCCTAGCAAGCAAAGGTTTTGAAAGCCATGCTAGGTTGGGAGAGAGAAGGATTTACTAAATTCCTTTAGTTGCCATGCAAAGGTCTGGGTCTGCTGGATGAGATCATGGAACATTTCCATAAGCCTGGGGTGGAATCGTCTCAAGATGTAGGGTACAGAAATTCTTCATCACCCAGGAAGGAAAGGAAATGCTTCCTATCTGGGTTGGAGGGGCGTTCTGCGTGCAGCAGATCCAGTGTGGTGAGGGTGTCAGGGCCAGGATCCTGGCAACTCCCTGTCCCTGGGCCTAGCACGCAGGTGTGGTGACAGGCTAGAATGTGGCCAGTGTGGCCCGCTGTGCTGGCCCTCCCTGGGGAGGGCTTTAGGCCTCTAGAAGTTGACAACCAACATGGTGCACAGAGGCTGCCTGGCAGGTGGGGGCAGCTGGCTCCAGAGGGAGCCAGTGGCAGGACTCCTGGATCCCTTCTGGCCATGCAGGGGCCACAGGGGACCCTGAAGTTCCCAAAGCCCTAGTGGATAATGCCTTAGAGATATGGGGAGAGAGGGCCAGCTGGTCAATAGAAGCCTGGAGTTGAAAATAGCAAAAAATAAAAATAATCATCATCATAAATAAATCAATAGATAAATAAATAAAAAGAAAAGAAAAGAAAATCTGGGGTCACAGACTTTAGCAAAGCAAAGACTTACCAGCAGACATCAGACCAGGGACAGGCCTGGTAGTCTCTCTGCAGCGGGGATAGGGCGGACTGCACAGTCACCCCACCTTGACGTGCACACACACAGGCTGTCCCCTCAACCCCATGATGTGTAGGAGGGAGAAGAGAAGCCAGAATTTCAAAACTGTGAGCATTTCCCACAAAGATCCTGAATCATCCCACGGAGGAAGAATTCTGTGGGGACAAGCTTACGTTTTCCGCCTCACTGCCCAGCAGGGAAGACCCTCACTGTGGAAAAAGAAAGGTGTCAGGCGCATTTTCCCCATCTCTGAGCCTCATACAGGCAGCCCTGGTTCAACTGTCAGAACTGCCAGCAAGCTCGTGGATGGGCCCCTTCCAGCCACCTGAACACATGCAGACTGCTGAGGGCAGCCTGACCTTGGTCCAATGAGTAGTGACTGCTGATGGGATGCTCTGAAGTTGGCTGACTGTCTCCCCATCATGAGCAGGAGCTCCATGCTGGGTGTTGTCTGATGCTGTGTCCTCTCCTCAGCCAGAACCGCCCTCCGTCATCTCACAGAAAACTTTCCCTTCCTCCAACTTGGGTGACTTTTTACACTGAGCATGTGCTAATGCATTTCCCGGCCATTCCTGCTACGTCCTCCTCCCTGGGCTCTGGCACGTGCTGTGGAGTTTGGGGACCTCTGTGCATGCTGATAGCCACACAAGAATCTGAGGATCCTTTTTGCTGATTCTGGGTCATTTAGGATCAAGGGCCTATGATGGGGGCCTTGATTTCACTCACTCAGCTGATGAAAGTTCTAGAAATAAAGTCCTTCCTTTCTTATGCAAAGTCTGAGCTTCACATGCTGTGACCCACAGTAACCTGCACGGGCCAGGGAAGGGAGCGTTCGGACAGGACCTGCTGGAATGTGAATGGAGCAGGGCTTCCACCCACACCCTGCTGGGACACCCAATCCTCTTCTCGTGGAGATGCGGGAAGGTGGCACCTGTGAGGATGACTTGCCTGAATTCGTTTGCTTGAATTTTAACTGAAGAAGAAAAGGTGTTTTGGGCTTGTATTCTCTTTCTCTTTTAGTGTGCAGTGGCTGTAAAGACAAAAGAAAAGTTGAGAATGCACAGGACCCAGTATGAATCTGCAACTCTGAAGACTGGCCCTCTGGGAAGTGCGGGCAGGGAGAGCCAGGGCGTAAACAAGTGCCCCCATACAAGCAGAAGCACCCCCAGTAAGGAGCCAGGTGGTCACCTGTTTCAGAAGGCACATGGGACACTGCCCAGGGACCTGCAGAAGCACCTGGCAGAGACAGAGCTAGAGATGGCCCACAGCAAGAGACAGCCCAGAGTTAGAGATGGTCTGGGGAGACAGAGAGGCTCAGGTCTTCTCTCTCCCATTAAGTCCCACGTTGACCTAAAAACTTTCTTCTGCACCCACAGACTTGGGACACCTGGGGACATATGCCCATGTTCTTTAAGAGTTGAATGGCAGAATTTGTTGCTTTAGGGAAAAATGGCGAAAGTACCAATTTTGATAGACTTCTTTAGGAAATAATTGTTAGAATTAGTCATAAATGTCATAGTGACTGGCATGGCGTTGCATTCTGTTAGTTTGAGGGAGTAGAAAGTGCAATTGATTGCTTGGTTCCCTAAGACTGTCAGGACAAAGTCCACAAACTGGGTGTTTTCAAACTCAGAAATCTTTTCCCTTGCAGTTCCAGAGGCTGAAAGTCTGAAATCAAGGTATTGGCAAGGTTGCTTCCTTCCAGAGGACTGAAGGGAGAATCTTCCTTGTTCTCTCCTGGCTTCTGCTGGCTGTCATCTTCATGATCCATGGCTTATAGATACATGTCTCCCATTTCTGCCTCTGTCTCTGTATGATCTTCTTATAAAGAACACCAGCCATTGGATTTAGGCCCCATACACTCCAATACAACCTCATCTTAGCTAGTTGCATCTGCAAAGACCCAGTATCAGTCCATTCTTGCATTGCTTTAAAGAAACACCTGAGACTAGGTAATTTATAAAGAAAAGAGGTTTAATTGGCTCACAGCTTCACAGGCTATAGAGGAAGCATGGCAGCCTCTGCTTCTCGGGAGGCCTCAAGGCAGAAGGCAAAGCAGGAGTAGGCATCTTACGTGGCAAGAGCAGGATCTAGAGAGAGAAGGGGTAGATGCTACACAATTTTAGAACAACTCTTGGCAACTCACTCACTCAGTATCATGAGAAGAGCACTGAGGGGCTGGTGCTAAACCATTCATGAGAATTCCTCCCCCATGATCTAATCACCTCCTAACAGGCCCCACCTCCAACACTGGGGATTGCAATTCCACGTGAGAGATTTGAGTGGGGACACAGATCCAAGCCATATCAAATTCCATTTCTAAATAAACTCACATTCTGAGGTCTGGGTAGACATGAATTTAGGCGACACCATTCAACACAGTGCACTCACTGTCCTTGTAACCATCACTACTCAGTAGAGTTCACATGGCCTGAGGCTTGTATCCCTTATGGAGATGGGACTGGGTCATCACCTGGAAGCCAGAATTCTGCCTTGAACTGTGAAAATGACACATTCCAGATTTGGGGGAGTGCAGGATTCATGGTATGATTTAGTGTCTCCGGTCTGCCTGTCTCTGTTTCTGCAGTATGGGGTTCCTGGTTGGCCTTACTCTCACTCCACAGAATCCCACACTTCCGGAAGCCACTGGTGACATCCTTCCTTTCCTCCTTTTCCATCCTTTCCATAGTCTTATTTCGGTGTCCTCCAGCTCCTGATGATGTTAGGCTGAGGTTCAAGAAGACCTAGAAGGATGAGCAGACCCCATCAGAGAGTCTTGGCTTTAGTCCTGTGCCAAGGCACATACAAAAGTCATCCTGCCAAGATGCGCATTTGGAGCACTAACCCTCTGTAGGCACTTGCTGCATTTCTGTAAAATCAACCAAGGGCCGACTAACAGTCTCCCAAGTCAACACCCACAGCACAGCTTCTTCCTGGAGGCCAGTGCTGAGAAATGTATCTGCTTGGTAAGAAGAAACCTCCCAGGCCATTCTGAGAAAACATGAGAATAGAGAGATTTCCATCAAATCCATCACTGCCCCTTGCCCCCAACTTTGTTATCATTTTTTGCTTCAGTTGCCTGAAGCCTCAGAGTGGCAGCTTACCTTGACCTGGTTTTCTATCGTCACGTATCTCTTCCACCCTAATTGGCCCTTGTCTTTTTACGTGGGTGGCAAGGTAAAATGGTTTCACTGAGTCTGTCCCCCTCACATTCTTTATGGAAATGGGCACTATTTACTTTAAAAAAAAAAAAAAAAGGAAAAGACCTCCCTCCCACTATTTATAACACTATTTTATTATTCCACGGCACATAATGGTGCATCATTCCTATGGAAAAGTTCAGAAAATAACCAGTTTCAACTGGAAAAAAAAAAAGTACACCTTTCTGGTCCAAGATGAACCTGAGGCTTTGGAAGGAGCTGGCTGCTCAGTCCCCACTCCTGGATGTGCCCAGCACCTTCCACCTTCTCTCTTCTCCTTAAAAGTGCTGTGGAGCAGCAGCTTTCCTGGTATAGAAAACAGAAGTCTGTTTCTAGGGGGCCTAACTTGGATGGGTCCCAGTAAGATTATCCGAGGACTCTGTCACTCCTATTTTAAGGCAGAGTGTGTGGGAGGGTCCATCCCCTTCCTGGTCTTAGAAGGATCTGAAGGATTGCAGGGAAGTGGCTTCCCAGGTAGGCCTGGGAGAAGGGGTGAGGGATTTCCCGCATGATGGTGGGCGGTCTTCCCCGTGGCCCCACCTGGCATAACAGTGCAGTTGACCCCTTTGAAGAGTGGGGTGGGTCAGCTCCAGGAACCTGGGAGAAATCCAGCTGCCTTGCTGGGGTCAGGGCTGGCGGGAGGCACAATGCCAGCCACACCTGCCTGTGCCACACGTGGGCCTTGTGGACGCCGCCATGCAGTGTGGGCTCCCTGCGTTTCTCTCTCTTTTGTTATCCTGAATCATTGAAAACTGCCATCTTACCTGCTACTTCTTACAGGCCATCGGCATATGAAGTGGATAAAGCTGTCCCCCACGTGGACCCCAGCCACAGGGCTGTGGCTGTAGCAGACTCATACACAAGGAGCAGAAATCTGTGGCCTTGATTTCTACCATCAACCCTTGGCTTCTGCCTCCCCCATCCCTACCCTTCGAAATAGTCCTCTTCTTGCTAAACATGTCATACACGACGTCATCTCTGATTGATAGGTGGTGAATCCAGCACACATTCTTCAGAACCATTCCTGCCTACACCCTTCTCCCTCCAGGCCTGGGTGCCAAGAACCTTTGCCCTGGGTATGGTGTTTCAAGCAATCCCATTGGCATGTCCCAAGGTGTGTGGCAGCCCATTGATGAGGCTGGTCAGTGGGCGTCTCAGCACACCCCTGGAGATGGAGACCAGTGCTGTCCCTGGTGATGGGAAATAAGGTCTCAGAGCCAATTTAAAAAAAATAAAAAATAAATAAATAAAAATAAAAAATTATTATAGGCCTATCCAGGGAGCCTCTCACACCTTTAATTTTTTTCATTTGTGATATTTACTGATTTTATTTTATTTTTTAATGTTATTATTATAAATGCCATGTCACAAATGTCTACAGTGCAACTGCTATCAAGTTACAACTCTCTTTTTGGAAGGAGCTCTGTCCCAGGGTGCTTTGTGAGTTTTGGGAAGACAGGAGGCCCCCTCCATCTCCAGGTCCAGAACTTCCTCTCCCTCCTCAGTCCGGGCCTCCATCACTGCTTTCCTTTATTTGATCATTGGTGGACACATGCCTCTTAGTTCATAGTAGCAGTTGTGCAACTGTCGATTCTTTCATCAATGGGTGCTGGGGTGGTTTGAAAACCAGAAAAGGGATATTATTGTTCTTATTCTGGGACACAATGAGTCAACATCTGACAGTCCGTGAAAAGAAGAGGAAACAAGCACGCTCGCTGCACTGTCGCGTGTTGGGGCTGGGTCAGGCTGGCACTAGGGCCAAGAATGTTTTAGTGACTTTAGGTCTCCAGAGTTGATTTCAATTGTGTGTACTCCATGAGCAGCATAAAGGGGCTGGAAAGACCCCTTTATTTATTAGTCCAGTGGAGACACATCCCATAGAAGCAAGTATATCAGTGCACACAGCACTGGGCTTCCACACTCAGTTCACTTGTATTTACTGGGAGTTTGCAGAATGGACAGCATTGTGCTAAATGCTGAGTGGTCATTGATGGAAGATACGATGCAATACCATTCTTCTAATGGTTTCTAGGCTGGCTGAGGAAATTAAGCCTTTTTCCTGCCCTATATCTCTGCTTCGTTTTCACAGACATTAATATCAGAAGACTAGAAAAGACAGCAGGTATGAGAGGGGTAGGTTATAGCAACCTTCAGCTGCTTGCAGGGAAGCCTCCGGGAGCTGCACCATTTCAGGTGGACCAGGAAACAACAACAAAAGACCGAGAGGGATGCACATGGGGACAAAAAGTATTGCCAGTAGGTAAAGTGGAGAGAAAAAGGCAAAGAGATTGCAAGTGTTCCTGGAGTTCTGTAGAAGCCATGGCATTGGAGGAACACGCATATAGGAAGAGTGAGAGTGTGTTGACGTGAGGCATTGAGCCTGTGTCAATAGAAGCCACGACCTGCGGTGGCTTACGCCTGTAATCCCAGCACTTTGGGAGGTCGAGGTGGGAGGATCACCTGAGGTCAGCCTGGCCAACATGGTGAAACCCCATCTCTACTAAAAATACAAAAATTAGCCAGGCATGGTGGTGCATGTCTGTAGTCCCAGCTACTTGGGAGGTTGAGGCAAGAGAATCGCTTGAACCCTGGAGGCAGAAGTTGCAGTGAGCAGAGACCGTGCCACTGCACTCCAGCCTGGGTGACAGAGTGAGACTCCTCTGTTTCAAAAAAAAAAAAAAAAAAAAAGAAGAAACCATGACCCAGTAGGCAGGCAATGGGGCAAATGGCAGGCCAGGGACAGCAGGGGCCTGCTGGAGGGTCATTCAAGGCACAGTGCAGAAGGGATCAGAGTGTGGCTGTAGGAGCAAGGAGAAGGAGTGGCAGGTGGAGGAGACTTCATGAAGAGTCATCAGGACTGAGCGATGGGCTGAGGAAAAGGGTGGGAAGGGAGAGGGGGCTGAGGGGAGGAAGAAGCAGGGGACTGATGCAGAGGTCATATTCTGATGCAGAGGCAAGTTGCCCTTGGCCCAGGCTGGAGAGTCACCGCACAGGTGAGAGACTCTGGCGAGCAAAAAGCTGGGCAATATCCACCAGGCCCACATTTCTGAGCAAGTCAGAGGACAGTGCCGCCGGAGCCATGCTGGAGCATGCCCGAGAGCCCCACTTCCCATTTGTCCTTCCTGTGTGCTGTGCGAGGACCTTTAATCCTCGTTGGGGTGTCTACAATGTGAAGAGGTTCATTTACTGAGACAATCTATAATGACTACTGAGAATAATGGCCAAATAAAAAGATATGCTAAAAGGAGTTTAGGGAAGAAAAATGTAGCCTGTACTTCGGGATGTGATTGCATAAAATTGGCCTTTACCATTTGGAAAAGCACCTCACTGTGCCTTTCACGGCATTTCATAAACTATGACGTGTGATTGGAGATGCCTTGAACAGTGCTCGATAAATGACTTTATAGCCATAATTGTGTTCTTCAGGAAAAGGGAATGCTTCATGGAAAACCAGATGAACCTCGCACGGACTAATATAGAATCTGGCCACTTTAGTTGAATTGATCTATTGTGGACATTTCACATGATTTTTATTGATATTTTTCTCTTCTGCAAGCCTTGGAATGTGAGAGGAATTCTACTACAATGGGTTCATACTGCAATTTTAGTGAGAGGAAAAGCTGGTTTTAAATTGGTGATAATCAGATGTCTATTTTGAGGGAGTGCAAGGTAGATGACAATGGGTAATATGTAATAAAAACAAACACAATCTTTAGCCCCAGATGCCTCTGGGCCCATGAGTGCCTGTCCCGGCGCCTCCAGGAGGAGGCCGCACCTGCATTTCCTGGGCGAATGGGCATGTTCTGAAAGCAGGTCCTGCTGACACACTTGCATGGCAAAGAGGGCCAGGCCCTCCCTCAGCTTTGAAACAGGTGGTGAAGTTTCCACAGGAAGTTAATTTTCCTCCTTTACGTCGGAGAAACTGTAGGTTTCTGGGCTTGAGGGAGGGAATGAAACCAGCCAGGATGAAGAAGTTGACGACACAGGGATGGGGTCCGAGCGAGGGACCAGCCAACCGCTCTGAGGGCCACTTTCATGAGTTTTCCCATGTCACATTACCCTGGGATTTAAAAAAATTATTGTGATAATAGATATGTAACACAACATTTTCCACGTTAATCACCTTAAGTGTATAATTCAGAATTAAGTACATTCACAATGTTATGTAACCTTCACCACCTACTTATTTTCAGAACTTTCTCATCTTCCGAGACATTAACTATCATTGAAAGTGCTCCTTGTTCCCCCTCCCCTAGGCCCTGGCAACCTCTTTTCTACTTTCTGTCTGTATGAATTTGCCTATTTAATTTGCTTTTCCCTACCAGCTAGTAATGAGTGTCTTTGCCTGTGCTCACTGGACACGTCCTGGGTTTTCATCTGTGTTACAGATAAACAGGAAATGACACCCCGTGTTCTGTTCTTCATCTGGCTGAGTCACCCACACCACTTTGCCCAGTCTGAACCTGCCAGTGACAGCACGACCTCCCTCCCGCCTGAGCAAGAGCAAAGAGCCAGTGGTGAGAGGAGGCCTGTGTCTTCTTGAAGAAGGTGGCTCTGACACTGAGGCTCAGAGGAGGGTCCTGCTGGAGGGACCCCTGCAGCTCCAGGTGTCTAGTGCTGGCTGTATTAACATGAGCCTTGGCCCAGATAGTGTCATTCCAGGGGCCCTGGCTGCTGTGACATGTCTACTGGCTCTCTGAGCCACCCAACCCAGGAATGGCCAGAGCTCCCTGGCCCTGTCTGTCTGAGAAGAGAAGGAGCTGAGTGATTGACGTCCTGGGGCCTTGGGTTGGCATGGCCCTCACCTCTCTAAAGGACTGGACTCCCACCAGATGTCTTTGCAGGTGCCACCACCTCCTCAGGCAGTGCTGCCTTTAATTATCAGCACTCAAGTCCCACTCTGTCCAGGAACCAGGGCCTGACTCAGGGGCCTGAGAGGCAGCGCCTAGCTTCTTGTTTTCCTTCAGTGAAGTCAGCCAGCTTAATCTCACCTTGCCTTTGTCACAGAGAAGATAGGATAGATTCTGGGGACATCCAGAAATTAACTGTGAAGTGTAGACATTTGCTGTTGAATAACTTAAACATTAATGTAATTTAGGCCACGTGGCTACTGAACTTTAGAATTTACAAAGCCTCTCTCTGCAGATGAAAATGTTCATTTAACCAAACTGAAAAAATACTTTTACATGTCTCATGTCCATACAAGATCTATGAAGCCCGTGTTTTTATTTACCAAAATGTGTTGTCATGTGGCCAAATTCACACTTAAAGACTAGGCCGTAGGTGCTGAAACACTGTCAATTCAAAGGTGCTGGAAGGGACCTCAATCGAACTCCTTGATATTGTTTCGCTGTGCCCCCACCCAAATCTCATCTTGAATTGTAGTTCCCATTATCCCTACGTGTCATGGGAAGGACCAGGTGAAGATAATTGGATCATGGTGGCCATTTCCCCCATTCTGTTCTCAGGATAGTGAGTGAGTTCTCACGAGATCTGATGGTTTTATAAGGGGCTCATCCTCCCTTCGCTGGGCACTTCTCTCTCCTGCTGCCATATGAAGAGGGATATGTTTGCTTTCCCTCTGCCATGACTGTAAGGTTCCTGAGGCTTCCTTGGCCCTGCTGAACTGTGAGTCAATTAAACCTCTTTCCTTTATAAATTACCCAGTCTCAAGTATATCTTCATTAGCTGTATGAGAACAGACTAATACACTCCCTGTGAACTACTCTAAGGAGAGAGCGGGCCTCCACGCGCCCTCGGTGTGTGCTCAGAACTTCTGACACCAGCAACCTGGCAGCCCAGCCCGGCGGGGTTCTGTTCTCTGCTGCACGGTTTAGCGTGTGGTCATAGTTTGTGTCGGATGGAGACTGAGGGAATCATCCTTCACGCTGATTCATCTGGAAAAAAAGCAAAGCCCTAATTTTTTAAGCTGAGGACTCCATGTGTTTATGTATTTAGCACCTCAAGACAGGAGGAAATAATTAGTGGTTTGAGAACACGTTAACAAAAACCAAGAGCTCTTTCAACCTTTGGGCTCAAAATATATGTAATTGTAAAGTAACAAGCACACCAGAAGGGAACAATACTCTTTTGTGATGGAGAGGTTACCCCTCCACCCACCTCCTATACCCCCTGGGATAGCCACAGCATGGACTTCCTGTTCTACTGAGGGCCATAACCAGACAGCTAAATTCATGTGTGGTTCCCAGGACAACAGTGGAGAGGGTGCATTTCTTACCTGGGCACAGCTTGGAGGGATTCCCATAAAACATCATTTTATTTAGTTTGAAGTGATTTTTCTGGCAGGCTTTTCTTCTAATTTGGAACCAAATATTTAAACAATCATTGCTTAAAACGCAAGCTGGTGTCAGAATTTTGAGGTGATGACAAGAGCAGAGCAGCTTTAGGAAAAAGAGAAGTAAGAAGTTCAGTTGTGGATTCCAGCCAAGCGATGGTCCTTTCACTTGTTTATCGATTATGTGTTTGTTCCCAAGGTCAACAAGGACTTGGCGACAACTGATTTTTATGTGGCATTTCACAGTGTTTCACTCCTCATCTTCAAGTTGGGAGGAATCAAATATTTCCCTATTAAAATTTGTTCTTCTACTCAGTGAATTTATGAGAATGAGAATAAGAATAAAAATATACTGGATAATTTTCAGCTCTTTGCACAAAAGCCCCCTTAGCGTTGCTGTTGAATTCAGTAGCTGTGGCCAGAGGAACTGGGAAAGGGAGAGGCACTCCTGCTGCCTTATGCGTCTCCCCAGGGAAACGGAGTTGCTGGATGCCATAATGAAACGGTTTTGTTTTTAAGAAGTTGAATGAAAACACTGGATGGTCTTGATAGACGAGCAAATATTTTGCAGGACATTTATCTGTTTACTTTGCAGTAACCACAAAGCGTCTGTAGGGGGAGTTTTCTTATTACTGTTTTTGAGTTACTAAAGACAGAAAATAATTTCAGGGTTTTCTCCCTTTCCTAACTAATCTGCAGTTAGCTATGTTTGGTACTGAGGGTAAAATATTTTTGCACAGACAGTCCTTGCTCCTGTTTCGAAAGGCTGGTCTCGGTGCATCTATGATTGTAACGAATGACAAAAAAAGTCTGTGGGCATCAGAGGGTTTCAGAGAAACACAGAAAAGTGCAGGACGTTTAAAAATACATTTTGCACATCAGCAAGGTCTGGACTAGGGTGCAGGCATTGAGGTGCCTAGGTTGCAAAATTTAAGGAGGTTGGGAGTGAGTGCCCGCTTAAATTATAGGCCCTAGGTGCTCCCTGGCCTCCCCCTCGTCCCAGCCCTGGGTGCCAGACATTCAAACTCTGGCTGGCATCCAAGACCAGCTCAGGGCCCAGGGAGGGTGCAGGGTAGGTAGAAGGAAAGCAGATGCAGGAGTGGGCAGGCGAGGGACAGGGAAGGGGTGCTGGCTCCTCAGGCTCTGTTCTCCTCTGAAATGTGGCCTGGAGAAACGGGAGGGAGGCCAAAAGGGAGCCATGGTCCCAAGCTAAAACCTATGTTTCCATCGGATGAGCCGTGACCATGGGCTCCTGGCTGTCTCTGCCATCTGCCTGATGCTGCTCTAAGAGGCAGAGCAAAGGTGCTGGATGGAGAGTCCATTCAAGTGGGAAGAATAAACAAGTGACTGGGGCCTGGTTTTTGGCAGGTGGCCAAAGGAAGGCAGGAGAGTTCCAGGCCTGGGGACTCCACTTAGGACAGGGGACCACCTGGCGCAAATGTCAGTTGCCAGCAGAATGGGACCTGAGGGGAACTCAGCAGGTCTCTCTGATTGTCCCAGGGTGTCTACCTGGATCCTGCTCCATCAGCAGCACGTGCAGGGGCCTGGGGCACTCCCGCCCAGAGGGACCGTGCTGGGTTCATTGCTGTCGAAGGCTTGTCCCAGTGTGCTGAAGCAACTCTGCAGTGAAACCCCAACCAGTAGAAGGAGGGACTGCAAAGTCACCTAACAAAGGACATGGCCCAGGGAAGGGAACAAATTGAGGCCATTAATGTAATTGACCATATATGTGTGGAAACAGCGGTGCTCTTATAATCTATAGGTGAAAACATCAACTGGAAAAATGGTTTTGAAGGCAATTTGGCAACATCTGTCAAGATTTGAAAATACATGTCCATTGCAAAGAACTTAACCTATAGATAGGTTTACAAAAACACTGAGAGATATGTTCACTGCAGAATGATTTGTTAGAAGGGAAAAAATTCAAGTAAAGGAATGAAATGAAATTGATCAGAGACTATTTAAATAAAATATAATATATACATAAATTAGAAAATGAAAGACTATCAGAAAGGATGAGGCAGATCTCCATGTGATGACATGGAATGGTATTTGTAGTATTTGTTTAGTGAAAGCAAACTAAAATGCAGTATGTTTAATATTATCTTATTTGTATAAAAACTAAAGGATATGCTTATAGGTACAAAATAAACTGTTGACAGTAGTTGCTTCTGGAAAATGAGACAAAGTGGATGGTGAAAAATAGATTATAGGTTGACTTTCTGTTCTGTTTCTTCATTCTTGATTAATCACTTACATACATTACTTTTCTAATCAAAAACAAGTTTTGTAATGATTCTGTATTCATTTTTAGGCTTCAAACATTTAGAGAAAAACAGTTTCTTGTGACCTTGGAATATTTGTTTTAGAAAGCCACATCTCAGGCTACAGCTATTGTGTGACTTGGAGAGTTGAATTCAGTTAATCTATGCAAAAGAGAAATTCTCGATGATTAGTAAGCAAGGAACTGGCTCCAAATTCCACATACTTTCAATTTTCAGGTGTTCCATTTTCCATTTGTCATATTCAAAATCTTCTCTCAATGTACAGAATGGAGAATGCATTGCAAAGGATAAGAAGAGGGGCAAGCAGTTTCTTGGTTCCAATGGGGCTCGCAAATTCTTTGTATGCATCTTTCTTTTGTGCTTGTGAGACTCCAGACAAAATGCACAACACAAAACGTGGCTCCTGCTCACTTTCTCTACTTCCTCATCCCTAGCCCGTCGCCAGCCACTCCAGAGATTCCTCCCCAACAACTCATTGAAATGATTCTTTCATGGTCAACTTGCCCAAGCCAGCTGCACACTTTTCTTCTGATTTGACAAATTGGCAGCAGGCAGAATGGGTATCACTCCTTCTTTCTTGAAATGTTTGCTTTCGGTATTTTTGCAACCACCTCTTTTGTGGCCCATTCTGACTTCTTTTTGTTATTGCTTGCTTCTCCGTGAACTCCCACAGAGCAGAGCTCTCCAGAGATCTGTCCTGGGTCGTCTTCTCCACCTACTTGTTTCTTCTGATGTATCCCACCCAGTCTCACGGCGTTGAGCCTCCTCTGTGCTTTGATGATTTCAAACTTGCTGTTGGTTTTCAATCTCCAGCCTAGACCTAGACTCTCAGATGAGATTTATTTCTTCAGTTTCCTGTTCATCATCTCCATTTAACAGGCATCTCAAACTTAGGATGAAGAGAGAACTGTAGATTTCCCCAGTCTCCTCCCTGTACCTCAGCTTCTCCCTTTTTTAATAAATAACAACTCCATCTACCCAATTTCTCAGGTAGAAAACCCGACAAGTGTTCTCAGTTTTTCTTTCTTCTTAACACACATGCTTAAAAATTCTTCAGCATTTTTATTTCATCTACTTTCAAAATATGCCCTGATTCTGGTGATAGCTCACTATCTCCACCTGCTCTTGGCCCTGGTTGCTGTGTCATCTGCTGGAACTGCAGCAAGGACTCGCCTGGCCTCTCTGACTCCACTCTTCCCGTTGCCTTCTGCTTCTTCCAACAACAGGAAATACACATCAGGTCCAAATGACTCAGCGACTCCACCTCTGTCTTGAAATAAAGTCCAAACTCTCATTAGGATTCACAAGACCTCCATGATTAGGCCCTTACAGTAATCCCAGTTCCACTGCTGAAAATCAAAGAAACAGGGAAAGTAAGGAAAGGGGAGGAAGGGGCATAGAATCTTCAAAGGCAAAACAGAGGGCTGCTGCCCCAACAGAAATCAGGGAGGACAGAAGACCATTAAACAACACCACTAAAACACAGGCAAAAATTAAAAACCTAGCATGCTATATCCATCAAGCATATCTTTAAAAATTGATGTCAAAATAAAAATGTTTTGGGAAATAAAACATTAAATTTTAAATAAACTAACTTAAAAAAAAACTCACTAAATTATTTTGGGATAAAATTTATCAGCAGTAGCAAGAACAGCACCAGAAAATATACCTACGTGGGTCAACAGAAATGAATATCAACTGCATAAAGCTGCAGCAACAGCAATACATTATGGAATGGATAGCATGTATACAAGTGACTTACATGACAACAAAAACACAAAGAGGAAATATAATTGAACTGTTTCAAAATTCTGAGTTCTTCAGGAAGTGGTAAGACTACTAAATTAAACTAGTATAATATTCAAAGAATAAATGTAAATCTAGGGTAATCACTAAAATAAAGATATACTATAAAAACCTAATATATAGGAAGAAATAAAATGATAGAAATGCTTAACTAAGTAACAAGAACAAAAACTAAAGGCAGAAAAGGAGAAAGCAGAGAACTAAGCAGAAAACAAATGCAAGATGATAGATTTCAATACAACACTCCATTGAAAAGACAAAAATTCTCAGACTGCATTAAAAAACAAAAACAAAAAGGAGAATCCAATGCTGTTTACAAGAAACACACATCAAAGTTAAGGATACAGAGAGGTTAAAAGTAAAGAAAAAACAGAAAAAAATGTACTATACTAATGAAAACACGAATCAAAAGAAAGCTGGTGTGGCCATATTAATATGACACATTATAGACTTTCATCAAGAAGTGTTATGAGGTATAAAGATGGACATGTATTAATAACATTTTCAACAACCAGCAGAATATAAGAATCCTACATCTGTACATATATGATACTACAATCCCACATTATATAAAATATAATTTGACAGAAATAAAGGGAGAGAGATTATAACAAATGTGCAGGCATGAGTGGAGATTTTTAGCATCCTTCTTTTAATAATAAGCAGAAGCAGAGAAAAAATCAGTAAGGAGTAATACGACTAACCAACCTGACCTAATTTTACTATTTTTATGTATAATATGTTATATGTATTAGATAGGATGTATATATAAGAACATATATGTAAGGTATGTATAAAATAAGAATCCATTATATTTTTATATACCATATATAGCATATATAACACACATGAAAAATATGGTGTATTCTTCTTGTATATATACCTTACATATATGTTCTTATATATATATAAAACATATTATATATATAAATATGATACAATTAGGTCAGGTTGGTTAATTGTGTTACTTCTTACCAATTTTTTGAAGTTCATTCTTTTGAAGTTCCTTTAGGACATTTATCAAAATCTGTGTTTGATATGGTGAGGCTTTGTGTCCCCATCCAAATCTCATCTTGAATTGTAAGCCCCATTATCCCAACATGTCAAGGGAGAGACTAGGTGGAGGTAATTGAATCATGGGGGCAGTTTCCCCCATGCTATTCTCGGAATAGTGAGTTCTCATGAGATCTGATGGTTTTATAAGGGGCTCTTCCTTACTTCGCTTGGCACTTCTCCTTCCTGCTGTCTTGTGAAAAAGGTGCCCTGCTTCCTCTTTGCCTTCTGTCATGATTGTAAGTTTCCTGAGGCTTCCCCAGCCATGCTGAACTGTGAGTCAGTTAAACCTCTTTCCTTTATAAATCAACCAGTCTCAGGCAGTTCTTTATAGCAGTATGAAAAAGGACTAATGCAGTGTTCACGTTTTAGAGCACAAATAAATCTCAGTGGGTTTTAAAGGATTAGAATCATAAAGTATAAGCTTTGTTCCTAACTTGGAATTAAATTAAAACTTAACAAAAGAAACTTCAAGATCTGGCCGAGATGGAGTAATCACATTCCACTTATCTCTCACACTGATCACAGCTAGAAACCCTGAAAAGAATAACTCAACCACTATTTGAAGATTCTGAAATTTTTAAAAAGTACCAAGGAGAATGAGGAGAAAGTTCAAAACTTGAAAATGACTAATATGATGATGAGTTCCCTGTTTTGTTTGTTAATTATTCTAAACTATGTATTATCTGCAAGAAATCTACTTAGAATATAATTCCATAGATAGGTTGAAAGTAAAATGATCAATAATGATGTACCAAGCAATAAAATTCGAAAGAAAACTGAAACATCTTTATTCACATCACACAACATAGCCTGCAGAACAAGGAAAATTACCAGAAATAGAAAGGAACGTTGCAGAATGATAAAAGGGTGGATTGCCAAATAAGATGTAAGAATCCTAAATGGGCATGTACTTAACATGAAAACTGATATAAAGTAAAAGATACATAGACAAATCCACAATTATAGCCAGGGACTTCACCACTCCATTCTAAGTAATCAATGGAACAATAGATAGTCAATCAGTAGCATAGAGAAGACCTGAAGGGCACCATCAATGAACTTGACCAAATTGAAATTTATAGCACCCTCTATCCAAAAACAATAGAATATGTGTTCTTTCCAAGGGCATATGGAACATTCACGAAGAGAGACTACATTCTGGGACACACACACACACACACACATAGAACCATAAACAATGTAGAACAATTGAAATCATGCAAAATATATTCTCTGACCACAATAGAATTATATTAGAAGTCAATCACAGAAAAATATGATACTTGGAAAATGCTCGAATGTTTGGAAATTAGACACATATTTCTAAAATTCCTTGGTTCAAAGAGAAACTCTCAAGAGTAGTTTGAAAATATTTTTAACTGAATGAAAATGAAAATGTAACTTATCAGACTGTGTGGGATGCATCTAACTCAGTACTTAGTGGGACAAGTATAATATTAAGGAATTATACTAATGATAAAGAAAGGACTCAAATCAGTAATCTAATTTTCTACTTTGAAAACTTGAAATAGAAGAGCAAACTGAACCCAGAGCAAGCAGAAAAGAGGAAACAATAAAGATAAAAGCAGATGGAATATTTGCTAAAATTGACACCTTGTCAGGCCATAATTCTAGCCTCAGAAAATGTCAAAGGGTGTGAACTGACAGCACGCTATAACACACTCTAAGTATGCTGGACACAAAAAAGAAAAAGACACCTGGAAAACTCCCCATATTTGGAGTAGCTTTCAAGCTTACTTTTAAACAATTTATATTGAAAGAAAAAAACAAAAAGGAAATTAAAAAACACGTGAACTAAAATATAGTGAGGATACTACTCATATAAAAGCTTATGCTGTACCTCTAAACTAGCAAGTCAAGAGAATGCTTTGATGCTTATATTAGAAATAATGAGACATTCAATATTATTCAGCCAAGCACTCAACTTAAAGGTCATAGAAAAAGAACAATAGAATTAATAAAGATTATTAGAAGGAAAAGGCACAATTTTAGGAATGAATGAAACATGTTTAGACACTGCAGAATTAAATAGATGATAAAATAATTAAAAACAATGTCAAAAATGGAAAATTGGACAAAATAGATAAATTCTTAGAAAAATACAATTTATCAAAACATACACAAGAAAAAAGAGAAAACTTAAATAGTCCTACAGTCACTAAGCAAATTAACATTTTCTCAAATGGAAAATGCCAAACTCAGATCTCTTTGTAGATTTACCAAAGGCAAGATAAGATAATTTCTATCTCTACTAGTCCAAAGGAAAGAAAAAAAATAAAGAAAAAAGAAAACTCAATTTTTCTTATGAGGCTAACAATGCATTGATAAGAAAACCAGACACACATAGTATGAATAAGAAAAATTACATTTCCCATCTCTCTCATGAACACAAAACCAGAAACCTTAAAGAAAATCATTAGCAAATATCATCCAGCAATATACTAAAAGACAACACATCTTAAATAACTTGGATTTTACCAGGAATGCAATTCTGATTTAATAAGAGGGAATTAATAGCTTCCTCAAATTTAAAGATTATCAATGAAGGATCACCTTCTAGCAATGCTTTAATGAAAGGTCAACTTCTTATAAAATATCTTAGCAAACTACAAAAGAAGAAAAAAATTATCTTTACCCAATAAAAGGCATATAAAATTTATAGCAAATGTTACATATAACAATGGAAGTTCAAAAGGATTGTCTATAATATTAGGAAAAGAGAAAGATGCCTTCTATTCAATACCTAATCAAAATTTTACTGTGAGTACTAGCAATTGCACCAAGACAAGAAAAAGAAATAAAAAGTGACAGCATTGGAAAGAAAGAAATGATATTGTCATTAGTTGCTGCTGCTGATTGTCTATATAGAAATTTTTTAAAAAAATACATTTATATTTTATCAAAATAGTCAGTGAGAAATATAATTTTTAAAATGTAATTTTCAGTAACAAAAGTTTACACAAAGCATCCTTTATGTAAAGAATTATGTCCTTAATATAGGACATCAAAAAAATCTAAATAAATGGAAAACTATAGAAGGACCTTGTATAGAAAGACTCAGTAGGATAAAGATGCAAATTATTTATAAATTGATCTCTAGGTTCAATGGAATCCTCCCAAAATGCTAACAGTTTAATATAACTTGACAAAAGTGTATATAAAATATAAAAATGTGTGTAAATATCTGTGTGTGCATGTGTGTGCACCAGGAGACATGTACATAGATATTCATAGAAGTGTTGTTCATATATATATAGAGAGAGAGAGAGAAAGAGGGAGCCCAAAATAGCCATGATACTTCTGAAGAATAAGATGGAAGTGAGGTGGAGCTTGCCTTATCCGATTTCTTTCTTATGAGAAAATGTCAAAAATAAGATGTTTTAGGGTTGTCGTGGGCCTAGACAAATAGTCTATGGAGTAGAATAGAGAGCCAGAAACTGACATCCAGAAATACAGAGCTTCACTCATGCCAGGGTGGGCACTGTGGATTAGAGGGGAAAGGAAAAGCTATTTAGCGAAACAACAATGGGCCAATTGTTGTTTGTATAGAAAACGGTGGACCTTGACACCTATCTCATACCTACTCAACAATCAATTACAGGTGGCTTAAAGACTTAATAATAGTCCCCTAGTCCTCCTGTCTTCTAAAAGTATTTTAGTTTGCTTTTTCATGTTTATGACCAAAGGATAGAGGAGGATTTTAAAAAATGCATAAAATACATATTCCATAAAATAAATGACTGATACATTCTATAATTTCATTAGAAAGTATTTGTTCTTCAAAATACACAGGAAGAATGTAAAAATTCAAGGTATGTACTAAGAAAAGATATTCATACCACATATAACTAAAAAAGGATTTATATTTAGAATACAAAAGGATTCACACAAATCAATAAGAAAAATGTGCAAAAAATATAAAGAGGTATTTTCCTAAAAAGGAAACACAAATGACAATTAAACATATAAAATAATGCTCAACCTCAGTAGAGATTAGGAAAATGCAAATGCACAGAGTGTAGTGAGGTATCATTTTTCATCTACTAGTTGGGCAAAAATTTTGAAGTCTTATAATACCCAATGTTGGTGAGGCTATATATGAATCAACGGAGACTATGAGGCTATGAATCAACACAGACTTTATTGTTGGTCCAAGCATAATTTGTAACGACCACTTTGGAAAATAATTTGGCATTATTTTACAAATATGAATATTTGACCAAATAATTTTACTCATAGGGATATAGCAGAACATTTTGCATATACGTGCCAGGAGCCATATACATGAATATTCATAGAAGTATTGTTCATAATAGCAAAACCAGAAATCATCCTAAACTCATCCACAAGAAAACAAACATATTTCAAGAAGTCTTAAAATGGACTGTTATAAAGCAGTGGAAATACAGTCACATGCAACAGTATGAATGAATCATACAAATATGTCAGAAATCCTAGAACAATTCATAGAATACAATGTTTTATACGCCTCAGAAACAAGCAGAATTAAACAACATATTGTATAGGAATATGTACCTATGTGATACAACTAAACAAAAAAGAAAACAAAGGAGCAATAGATACAAAATTCAGGGTAGAGGTAACTCCTGGGTGCGTAGAAATGGGATTGAGGAAGCATATTGCTGGGACAAAGACTTTGGCATAATGTTAGTGTTGATTCATGAGTCTAAATTTTATTATGTTTCATACTATAACTATTACAAATAACCTATCTGTCAAGTATTACATATGAAAACTTAAAAAGAAGTGTATATTATGTGGTTCTGGACTATTATTAAAAATGTACTGTATATTCAATGCTGAGCTTCCCGTTGGCCAAAGAAAAGAGGTTAATGAAGTCAGTTCGGAAGGTACTTTTGTGCAGCTGAAAACACAGCAGTTGTTCAGGATAAGTGGTGTCTACCAGTTAGTGAAGATTGAGTCATTGTCAAATAAATGTATTTTTCCTTAAAGAAAACATAGCTTAATGGGCGTAAGTATAATCAATTCTTTTTTCATCCCCTCCTTGAATCTGAATTTTACAAAAAAATCCCCATGATCTTCTTTCCCCAGATGCTCCAGTTTACTTTGTCCAAAGTCACTAACATCTAGCAATGAATCTAGAAAGGACCCAGTTCTAGAATGTGGTTGCAAGCACTGGGCACATCTGGCCATCTCCCTTTGTGTTCACATTGTCAGTCACTGAATGCCCTCTCCCAATTATTGCTTGGTTTCTGCTAATATTTGTCACAAAAATGTTTGTTTGAATGTATCTTATCAAAGTAATGTTTGTGTTTTGGATTAGTCATTGCTTGGTTAAAGATTTGTATAATCAGCTTATTTTAAGATTAATTCATGAAAAAAAACCCTCTGCAAATTCCCATTATCGCTTAATTTGTATAAAGATATTTACTATATTTTAACAGTGCAATTAAGATTAATATGGGTTCTAACACCATAAGGTCAAGTAAACATGGATTGGATGATACTCTAAACACTCACCTCTGATCCTCAGATATTATTATGCAGCCCAGATCTTGTGGGTTTGCAGAATAGCAAAAAGGTCAGAAGTGAAATGAAATGAGTATTCTCGGGTTGTCTGATGCAGATGAAGGCGCCATGCTACCCTGGGCTGACTCGTTCATCACTCTGGGTTTCAGAAAATAGCAGATGATTCACAGACTGGAGGAGGATGGATGGCGCCCTTGATGGGGAACCTCCCTTGGGCAGACAGGAAAACTATCTCAGAAAGAAGCTGGGGTGCCTTTGTGTGGTCCAGGCTCTTCTGAGTCCAGGTTCCTCTCAAGAGCACTTTTTCCATGAGCTTGTGCCTGTTGGTGCCCCTTAGAAAGCTAGACTTCATCCCTTCCGAGGCACTTCAGGCTGCAGCTGCCAGTCTTACTGCTTCTGGAATCAGTAATACATGGAATGGGCTTTCCCACAATTTTGATGAAATTGAGCAGTGTTTTAATTTCTCACATGAACTAAAAAGTAACCCCACTCCTCACAGTGGGTTGAATGGTGGTCCCTCAAAATACGTAACCATGTCAAAATCCCTGGCAACTGTGAATGCGATCTTATTTGGAAAAAAAAAAAGAAAAAGTCTTTGCAGGTGTAATTGAGTTGAAGTTCTGGGGATGAGATCTTCCTGGATGCAATGACAAGTGTTCCCATAAAAGGCAGAAGGAGATACAAGAAGTGAAGGCTGTATGAAGAGGTAGGCAGAGATCCGGGTGATGTATCCACAAGCCAAGGACGACCTGGAGCCACAAAGCTGGAAGAATCAGAAAGACTCTTGCCCTAGGCAGGAGTGTTCTATCTTTTGACTTCCCTGGGCCATACTGGAAGAAGAAGAATTGTCTTGAACCATACATAAAATACACTAACACTAACAATAGCTGATAAGCTAAAAAGAAATTCACAGAAGAAATCTCATAACGTTTTCGACATTTTAAGAATTCATGTTGGGTAGCATTCAAAGCCATCCTGGGCCACATGTGTCCCAGCAGCCATGGGTTAGACAAGCTTGCCCTAGACCCTCCAGAGCCAGCACGGCCTGGCCACACCTCCATTTCAGACTCCAGGTCTCCAGAGCTGTGAGAGAGTACATTCTATTGTTTTCAGCATCTAGTTTGTGATAATTTTCTATGGTAGCTCTAGCAAACTAATGTACCCCTAAACCAGTTTTCTATGTGTGTTATTTTAGGTATCTTAGTTTTTACTTACAAATATTTTTAATGAAAATAATAAAATCTTGTCTGGGTTTTAAAGCCCACCGGATAGACCATAGTAGTTCCGGCTCCCTCTCAGTCCCTGCACATGGCTTCAAGTCCCGTGTGTTCATCGGGCAGACTCATCAACTGGCTTTGCTTTAATAAAAACATTTAAAAACCTTGCAAGTTTCATCTAACTCACTATAAAATTTCCCCATTTGGCCTTATTCTCATGATATATTAGTCTCCCTTTATCCATGTGGGGTACTTTCCAAGACCCCTCAGTGGATGCCTGAAACTGCAGATGCCACTGAACCCTATATATCCTGTGCATAAATTTCTTTTTCCTTCTTTACAGCTTCACAAGTAGAAGATTCATTCTTACCATAGGTCTTAGCAACCTCAGCATACACTTATTTTTCTTTCTTTAAGTTAAAACTTTTGCCTTTTCACATTAAGGAAGCACTTTCCAGCTCCTCTTTGGCACATCTGAATTGCCAGCATCATTGCCAGCACTCTTGTGCCTTTGGGGCTGTTATTGAGTAAAATAAGGCCGACTTGAACATAAGCATTGCTGTACTATAACAGTGATCTCACACCCAAGCCTGCTCCTCTGTGACTGACAGGTGGGTGGCGTGTGCAGTGTGGGTACACTGGACAAAGGTGTAATTCATATCCCAGAAGGGAGGGGTCAAGATTTCATCATGTCACTCGGAAGAGCATGCAATTTAAAACTTATGAACTCTTTATTTCTTGGATTTTCTATTTGATATGGTTTGGCTGTGTCCCCACCCACATATCATCTTGAATTGTAGTTCCCATAATCCCCATGTGTTGTAGGAGGGACCCAGTTGGGAGCTAATTGAATCATGGGGGCAGTTACCCTCTGGTTGCTGTTCTTGTGACAGTGAGTGAGTTTTCATCAGATCTGATGGTTTTATAAGGGGCTTTTCCCCATTTGGCTTGGCACTTCTCCTTCCTGCCATCAAATGAAGGTCGTGTTTGCTTCCCCTTCCTCCATGATTGTAAATTTCCTGAGGCTTCCCCAGCCCTGTGGAACTGTGAGTCAATTGAACCCCTTTTCTTTATGAATTACCCAGTCTTGGGTATTTCTTCACAGCAGTGTGAGAATGAACTAATATACCATTTAATATTTTAGAAACATGGTTGACCATGGGTAACTGAAACTGTGGAAAAGAAAGCCACAGGTAAGGGGAGACTATTGTCATTATTTTCATTTTCTTGACTATTCTGCTGGGGGTCATATCAGAATCCTTCCTCTGGTTTTTGCTAACTGATTATGTGGTCCAGCCACAGGGAAGAGACACCCAGCTGGGTGCTCCAGTTTTTTCATCCTGGAAGGGAGACAGACAGATGTTTGAACTTCTCACATGGTGATTACTACTGCAGTGTCATGCTGGCATGTGGAAAGGTGAGATGTCCTCTGTCTCGAGCAGTCCATCCTGTGAAGAGAACATTCTGCCTTCACTGAGAGCTCCCCGTCTGTGCAATCCAGGAATACTCCTCCCATGTCCTTTTCACGTGTGTGGTGAACACTTGAAATGTGGCTAGTGCAAAAAGTAACGGAATTTTTAATTTTTAAGATTTATTGGCCGGGAGTGGTGGCTCACGCCTATAATCACAGCACTTTGGGAGGCCGAGGCAGGTGGATCATGAGTTCAGGAGTTCAAGATCAGCCTGGCCAAGATGGTGAAATCCCGTCTCTACTTAAAAAATGCAAAAATTAGCCAGGCATGGTGGTGGGTGCCTGTAATACCAGCTACTCCGGAGGCTGAGGCAGAGAATTGCTTGAATGTGGTAGGCAGAAGTTGCAATGAGCCAAGATTGCACTACTACACTCCAGCTTGGGTGACAGAGCGAGACTCCATCTCATAAAAAAAAAAAGATTTCTTTAATTTTCATCCATTTACGTTTAAATACCCATACTTGGGGAGGGTTTTGGGAGAATGCATCTGTGCTCATCCTTGAGCTTAGATACTGTGGCATCCCAGGTGTCTTAGTCCATTTGGCCTGCTGCCACAATATACCTTGAAAACAACAGAAATGCGTTGCTCGCAGTTCTGGAGGCTAAGAAGTCCTAGAGAGAGGAGGCAGCAGAGTCTGTGTCTGGGGAGGCCCTGCTTTCTTGTTCATAAACTCCCTTCTCACTGTGTCCACAAATGGTGGAAGGAGTGAAAGATCTCTCTTAGGTCACTTACGTAAAGACACTAATCCCTTTCATGAGGGCTCTGCTCCCATGGCCTGATCCCCCCCTCAATGGCCTGATCACCTCCCAAAGGCCCTGCCTCCTAATACCATCACATTAGGAGTGAGGATTTCGACATGTGCATTTGGAATATATAAGCATTGAGCCCATATTACCAGGAGTTGCCTGGGACACTTCTAGGTTGTGATTCTGATGCCACTTCATGAGAAATTAAGAAGATACACTGACTCATCCATGAGTCTCAGGGAATGACTCTAGGAAAATTAAGAATAACCTTCAAGCAAGAGATCATGTGCTCTTCCCTCATACCTTATTCCAAAGTCATGGGAATAAATGTGCTAGGAATTTCCAGTTGAATCTTCCTTTCTGTAGTTTGTAGCCACTTGTGTCCTTTTATGTGAGCCAGAGATGTGAATTGCCAGTCCATGGTGCCCCAGCAGGATATCAGCCTCCCCTTTACAGAAGCCAAGAGAAGCACAAGGCCCACAGCCTTCTAAGGGGACGCAGAGTTGTCTCTGAGAGCCACCGCACTGCCAGCATGTGTCACACGGGCAGTGTGGGCTATCCCTTTACACATCCCCATGTGAAACAAGATGCCATGCTATCCAAGACCCAGAAGACCTGGGTGGAGGGGTCAGGAAAGTGTGCAATAGGGTGGCTGAATACCTCTACAACCTGTGTTAGATGTGGGCGCTTTCAAAGGGAAGGCAAACTGTAACACAATCAATAGTGGCTTCAGCAGTGTTTTATATAATGAAATCATAGGGAATAGAAAAAAAGTTCCTATTCTCAAGTAATTTATATGAGCTGTTTTTAAGTCACAAGAGGGTCAATTCAATTTAGAATTTACACATGGATTCATGGAGGTGGCAACTTGAATATAACTTTCTACCACTTCACTTAACTCCAGGATACCCAGCTCTCCCACACAGCACATGACTCCAGAGCCCACTGGCAGCTGTGGGATTCCTGCAGGTAGAGTGATAGGGTTTTCTCCTTGTGAGGTTGGAAAGAGTCTGGATTCTCCTGCTAGTGGGACAACTGGAGCAAGAGAATTCTGGAAAGAGCCTGGCCCTTAGTGTCATGTGGTCCTTGGAGGAATGTCATTTTTAGCGCTGGTTCATTTCGTCATTGCACACACAAGTCTGGGGAGATGCTCAGTGGTTAGGCTGGGCTCTCTCTGCCCCTGAGTCTGGGACAGCAGGAAGAGACCATAGGCACAGACCATAGGCTCACTCCTCCTTCCTTCAAAGGACGACAGATAGTGGACACTTGCTGTTGCCTTGTTGTCTCGCAACGGTTGAGAAGACTTTCATTCCACCATTGAGATGCTGTAGTCCGTACCGTGTGCCAGCAATGAGGATGAGCCTTGATGAGCGGACAGGGACAAATGACAACCCAGCTGAGGAGGGAGAGGGAATCAGTCAGAGTCAACACAGCATGTGCTCAGCTCAGCTCACACTCTGGAAAATGACACCAGTGCCCTGTTTGGAACCTGGAGGGCCCCGCAGGACCAGCCTCTTCATCTCCTACGTTTACTTTCAGTGTTATATTTGCTCCCACTAACTTGTGATGCTGCAGTTCTCTAAAGAATTCCCTAGGTGCATGCCTTTGGACCCCTCCTCAATGGTGAACAAGTTCCCATGCGCTCAGCCTCTCCACTTCCTGCCTCGACTGAAACACATCCAGTCTTTTCCTCAGACCCCGCTTCTCCCTCAGCATTCTTATTACAGTGATTTCGGCTGCTTAGTCACCTACCTGCAAGAACGTATTGTTCAGGAGGGAGAATTTTTGTTCCTTCACACACCATGTTGTTTATAGAGCACAGGTTTTAAAGGTAGAGACACAGAAATGTTGAAAGTACAGTGATGGGCAAGAATGTGCCACAGAAATACCAACCAAAAAAGCCTGCACTAATATCAGAGAGATTCAGGGATGAAATATTATGGCAGTAGAAAAGGGATATTTAAAAAAGATAAAAGGGTCAACTCAATAGGGAAATATAACAATCCCAAATGCAAACTTACCTATTGAAATAGCTTCAAGATCTGTAAACTTAAAGTTGTCAGACCTAAAATAAAGGGTAGAAAAGCCACAATGGTATTCGGTAATTTTAACACTCCGAATTGACTGAAAGAACAGTAGACAAAAAGTCAGTAAGGATACAGCAAATTTGAAAACCCCAACTACCTAGGCTCAGTAAATATATAGAATACTACATTCCACAGCTGCAGAATATACATTTTTAGTGTCCATTTGGTAAAATACACCATACTATAAAGTGAATCTCAACAAATTTCAAAGACTGAAATCTTATAGTGAATATTCTGTGACTACAGGAAAATTATACTGAAACTAAGTAGCAGTAAAAAAGTAGAAATCTCCAAATGTCTAGAAATTGAGAAAATAGTTATAAAGACCCATGAGGTTAAGAAGAAATTAAAACGAAAGCCAGAAAATACAAGTGTATGCCTGCCTACATACACATATATTACATACACACATATGTGTACCTGTAGGTACACATGTATGCATATGTGTAGGTGTGTATAAATTTAATGTTCTAAGCTTTCAATTCAATAAGTTAAAAAAGAGCAGCAAATTAAATTCAAATAAAATTGAAAAATAAACAATAATGATAAAATCAGAAATCAGTAAAATATAAAACAAATGTATAAAAAATGAACAAAGCTAAAATGTTGGCTCTTTGAAACAAAAATTATGAAATTGATAAATCCCTAGGAGCACTCATTAATTAAAGGAGACAGAGATAAAACAGTATGAGGAATTACCAGTGTGAGGAATTGAAAAGAGAACAGATCCTACAGAAATCAAAAGAATATTAAGTAGATTGAAAAATGTTGCCACTTAGTGTAATGTCCTCTAGGTTCATCCATGTCATCACACATGGCAGAATTTCCTTCTTTTTTATTGCTGAGTAATATTCCATTGCACGAATAGACTACATTTTCTTTATCCATTCATGCACTGATGAGCAGTTAGGTTGTTTCTACACCTTGTCTGTTTTGAATGATGCTGTAATGAACATAGGAGTGTGGATATCAGGTTTCTTTTCAACATATTGATTTTATTTCCTTTGGATATACACCCAGTGGTGGCATTGCTGGATCATATAGTAATTCTATTTTTAATCTTTTGAGGAAACTTTGTATTGTTTTCATAGCTGCTCTACCACTTTGCATTTTCAGCAACAGTTTACAAGGGTTCCACTTCTTCCACAGTCTCACCAACTCTTGTTTTCTTCTTCTTTTTTTTTTTTGTTCTTTTTGATAATAGCCATCCTAACAGGTATGAGGTAATATTTCACTGTGGTTTTGAATTGCATTTCCCTAATGCTTAGTGCTGTTGAACACCTTTTCATATAGCTATTGACTATTTGTATTCTTCTTTGGATAAATATCTGTTCAAGCAATTTGCCCGTTTTTATTTGTGTTATTTGAGTTTTTGCTATTGAATTGTAGGAGTTCTTTATACGTTGTAGGATATTGACTCCATATCCGATGTACGGTTTGCGAAAACTTTCACATTCCAAGTGAAATAAGACAGTCACAAAGAACAAATACTGCATGAATTCACTTATATGAAGTATCTGAAATAATCAAACTCATAGAAGTAGAGAGCAGAATGGTGGTTTCAGGGGGTTGAGTTTGGAGAAAATGGAGAGTTGTTCAATGGGTATAAAGTTTTCGTTATTCAAGATAAATAAGATCTAAAGATCTGCTGTACAACATAGTGTCTATAGTTAACAATACTGTATTGTGCACTTGCAAATAATGTCGAGCGGGTATATCTTATGTTATCTGACCACAAAAATCAAAGAAAAACACAAACAAAAAACAAAGAAGCATGAGAAAACTTACGGAGGTGATGAACATGTTTATTGCTTTAATTATGGTCCTGATTTCATGGGTGTATGCAAACATCCAAACTCATCAAACAGTGTATATGAATTATGTATAATTTTTTGTATATCAATTATACCTCAATAAAGCTGTTAAAAAACAACAAAAAAACTTTAGGTCATTAATGACACTTGAAAATTTAGATCTAACAGACCAATTCCTGTATAACATGACTTAGATAAACAGACACAAGAAGAAACAGCAAATCTCAATAGTGTTGTGTCTATTAAATAAAATGTAACAACAATGAGAAACTTTCTCACAAAGATAATTCTAAGCCAAGTGGACTTACTGTTGAATTTTACCAAACATTTAAGAAAGAAATATTATATCTTAAAGAAAATCTTAGAGACTGTTTGATGAAGTTGGTATACCCCAAAACCAAACCTAACAAGGACATTCCATGTAAATAAAATTACAAGATAATATCACACATGACAAATAAACAAAATTTTATAAATAAATATTAGAAAATCAAATCCAACAATTTATAAAAAGGATAACATAACATAACCAAGTGTACTTTTCCCCACAAATATAATAACATATAAAATAAAATTTCTTTAACTGTAAATAATTAATGTAATTCACTACATTAAAATAATAAAATATATTATCTTGTCAATGAATGCAAAAAATGTATAAAATAAATATCTATACATGATGAAATATATCAGCAAAAATAAAAATAGAAAAAATCTTAATCTGATTAAAGGCCAATGCCAAAAAAATTAAAAAAAATATATTGCAGCAAACATTAACTTAGTGATAAAATCGAGCTGTCTTCTGATGTCAGGACTAAGACAAGGATACTCAATATTACCATTTCTGTTCAACATTGTACTGAAGATTGCAGTTCAGTGCAATGAGGCAAGAACAGTTTTTAAACTCCTAATAAAATTATCAAAGAAGAAAAACCCTCTTATATGCAGATAACATGATTGTGTGAATATAATTTTTAAAAGAATCTACCAAAATGTTATTAGCAACAATAAGTGAATTCACTAAAGTTGCTGGATACAAGGTTAATATACAAAAGTCAATTGTATTTTTATCTACTAGCAACCAACAAATTAAAAAAAAAATCTAAAAAAAATTTAAAGCAGTATTAAAAACATCAAATACATACCTAAGAATAATTTTCTGAGTAATATGCAAGTTTTCTACATTGAAAACTATAAAACATTATTGAAAGAAATAAAGAAAACTTAAATAGAGAGATATGCTATGTTTATGGATTAAGTGACTTATTATTACTTTAATTTTTCTCCAAATGATCTTCAGGTTCAGTTGAATTCCAATAACAATTTCAGCATGTTTTTTAAAAGTGGAAATTGACAATTATGTATATACCACAACTGTCAATTATATTTACCACACTGTCAATTATATATACCACACTGTCTTAACTAGCTTTACAGAAAGTCTTAGTATCTTAGAATGTAAATCCTACAATTTTTTTCTTCTCCAGTGTTTCTTTGATTATCTTAGATCCATTTTATTTGTATATAATGTGATATAAGTATAATATTATATGTAATTATATTTATATTATAATCTATATAACATTCTGTGTATTTATATTACATTATATATAAATAAAATGGATCTCAGATAATCAAGAAAACACTGAAGAAGAAGAAAGTTATAGCATTTACACTCTAAGATACCAATAATTTGTATAAAGCTAACTAACTAATGTGATATAAGTATAATATTATATGTAATTATATTTATATTATAATCTATATAACATTCTGTGTATTTATATTACATTATATATAAATAAAATGGATCTCAGATAATCAAGAAAACACTGAAGAAGAAGAAAGTTATAGCATTTACACTCTAAGATACCAATAATTTGTATAAAGCTAACTAAGACAGTGTGGTATTTGCACAGGGACAGAAACATGGCTCAATTTTTCACTTGACTTATGACAAAGTCACTATTGCAATTGACTGCAGAAATGAATGATCTTTATCAATAAATGTATTGTATATAAATAACCTCGACCACTGTCTTACACCATTCATAGAAATTAATTCAAGAGAGATGGTAAGCTGATTGCAAAAGCTAAAACAATTAAGTTTTAAAAGAAAGCATATAATATTTTCAAGAACCTGGGGTAGGCAAAACCAAAAGGGAATGCAGAAACCACTAACTGTATGTTATGGGTTGAACTGTACCCCTCTAAAAAAGATGTGCCAATGTCCTAACCCACAGTACCTCAGAATTTGACCTTATTTGGAAATAGGTTCTTTATAGAGGAAACAGAGTTAAAAAGAGGTAATTAGCATGGGCCGCAATGTAATATACTGGTGTCCTTATACAATGAGAAAATTTGGACATACAGACAGACACACACAGAGGGAAGATAATGTCGGAAGACACAGGGAAACACCATGTGGAAATGGTAGCAGAGATTGGAGGTTTGCTGCCTTAAGCCATGGAACCTCTGGGGCTACTAGAAGTTGGAGAAGGCAAGAAAAAATCCTTCCCTTACAGGTTTCAGAGAACCCATGACCATGCTGACACCTAAATTACTGACTTCTAGCTTTAAGAATTGTAAGACAACAAAGTTCTGTTGTTCTAAGTCACCCAGTTTATGACTTTCATTATGGCAGCTCTTGGGAACTAACACACCATAAAAGTAAAGAGTGACAAATAAGTTGATTACAGTAAGAACTTTTGTGGCCAGGTGCGGTGGCTCACTCCTGTAATCCCAGCACCTTGGGAGGCCAAGGCAGGTGAATCAACTGAGGTCAGGAATTTGAGACCAGCCTGACCAACATGGTTAAACCCCATCTCTACTAAAAATACAAAATTAGCCATGCATGGTGGTGCATGCCTCTAAATCCCAGCTACTCAGGAGGTTGAGGCAGGAGAATTGCTTGAACTGGGGACGGGGAGGTTGCAGTGAGCCGAGATAGTAAATTGCATGCCAGCCTGGGCAACAAGTGTGACACTCTGTCTAAAAATAAATAAATAAATAAATAAGAACTTTTGTGTATTCAGCAATAACATTGCTTTAAAGACAAGCCACAGACGAGGAGACAATATTTGCAGTAAGTGTATCTAATAAAGGATTAGAAGCAACAACCCCCAAATTTACATGGAACCGAAAAAGAGCCCATTAGCCAAAACAATCCTAATCAAAAAGAACAAAGCATTAAATTACCTGACTTCATATTATGCTACAAACCTGTAGTAACCAAGACAGCATGATACTGGTATAAAAATAGACACGTAGATCAGTGAAACAGAATAGAGAACCCAGAAATAAAGCCACATCCTTACAGCAAACTGACCTGAGACAACTCAACAAAATCATAAACTGGAGAAAGGGCACCCTATTTAATAAATGGTTCTGGGAAAAATTGGACAGCCACAAGCAGAAAAATGAAACTAGACTCCAATCTCTTACTACATACTATAATTAACCAAAGATAGATTAAAGATCAAACATAAGACTTGAAAATACAAAAGTACTAGAAGAAAACGTAGGAAAAAGTCTTCTAGACACAGGCCTTGGCAAAAATTTATGACTAAGACCTCAAAAGCAAATGTGACAAAAACAAAAACACACAAAAAAGCTTAAACTAAAAAGCTTCTGCACAGCAAAATAAATAATCAACAGAATGAACTGACAACCTGCAGAATGAAAGAAAATATGTATAAACTATGCATCTGACAAAGGACTAATATCCGGAATCTATAAGGAACTCACACATCTCAGCAACAACAATAAAAAATAACCCCATTAAAAGGTAGGAAAGGGCTGGGCACAGTGTCTCACGCCTGTAATCCCAGCACTTTGGGAGGCCAAGGCGGGCGGATCACGAGGCCAGGAGATCGAGACCATCCTGGCTAATATGGTAAAACCCCATCTCTAACAAAAATACAAAAAAAAAAAAAATTAGCTGAGTGTGGTGGCGGGTGCCCATAGTCCCAGCTACTCGGGAGGCTGAGACAGGAGAATGGCGTGAACCTGGGAGGTGGAGGTTGCAGTGAGCCGAGATCACGCCACTGCACTCCAGCCTGGGGGACAGAGCAAGACTCCATCCCAAGAAAAAAAAAAAGATGGGAAAGCACATAAACAGACATTTTTTAAAAAAAGAAAACACACAAATGACCAGCAAGCATATGGAAAAAATGCTCAACATCACGAATCATCAGAAATGTAAGCTAAAACCACAAAGAGATACCATCTTAACACCAGTCAGAAAGGCTATTACTAAAAAGTAAAAAATAAGCAGGGCATTGTGGCTCACGCCTATAATCCCGGCAGTTTGGGAGGCCGAGGTGGGAAGATCACCTGAGGTCAGGAGTTCAAGATCAGCCTGACCAACATGGTGAAACCCCATCTCTACTAAAAATACAAAATCCGGGTGCAGTGGCACATGCCTATAATCCCAGCTTCTTGGGAGGCTGAGGCAGGAGAATTGCTTGAATCTGGGAGGTGGAGGTTGCAGTGAGTTGAGATTGTGCCATTGCACTCCAGCCTGGGCAACAGGAGCAAAACTCCATCTAAAAAAACAAAACAAAAAAAAAGTAAAAATTAACATGTTGGAGAGGATGCAGAAAAAAAGAAATGCTTATATACCGTTGGTGGGAATGTAAATTAGCAAAACCTCTATGGAAAACAATATGGAGATTTCTCAAAGAACTAAAAATAGAACTACTACCATTCAATCCAGAAATTCTACTACTGAGTATCTACCCAAAGGAAAAGAGATCATTATACCAAAAAGATACCCACACTTTTATGTTTATTGCAGCACTATTCATGATATCAAAGGTATGGAATCAATCCGTGCCCCTCGACGGATGACTGAATAAATAAAATGTGTGTGTGTGTGTGTGTGTGTGTGTGTATATACTTAGCAGTATTCCATGATGTATGTACATATATATATATAATCCACACACACATATATATTACTCCTTTCAAGTAATTTAATGTATGTATTAAATTACCTTGCAAGTAATTTAATGTATGTATTAAATTACCTTGCAAGTAATTTAATGCATATGTGTGTGTGTGTATATATATACTTAGTAGTATTCCATGGTGTGTGTATGTGTATATATCCATACACATACACACACACACAGATATACGCACACACACACACCATGGAATACTACTAAGTATATACACACACACACACACACCATGTAATACACACACACACACACACACACACACACACATACACATACACCACAGAATACTACTTAGCCATAAAAAATGAAATCATGTCTTTCACAGTAACATGAATGGAACCAGGGACCACTATCTTCAGTGAAACAGAAAGTCAAATATTACATGTTTTCACTTACAAGTGGAAGCTAAATAATGTGTACACATGGACATAAAGAGTGGAATAATAGACACTGGAGACTTGGAAGCGTAGAAGAGTAGGGGAGGGATGAAGGATGAGAAGTTATCTAATGGGTGCAATGGACACTGATTGGGAGGTGGTCATGCTCAAAGCCCAGACTTACCCATTATGTCATATATCCATGTAACAAAACTGCACTTGTACCCTCTAAATCTACAATTTTCAAAGTATATCCAACAAAAGACCCAACTGCAGAATATTTTTTAAATTCCTGTCTTTCAATCAAGAAGAAAAGGACAGACTTGAAAATAGGCAAAACTTGTATAGAACGTTCACAAATGCAGACATTAAAATAATCAAAATGGTTGATCAATATATAAGAATGTGCACCACGTAATTTGTCATTAGAATAATATCATTTTTAAACGATGACATAATTACACATTCACTAGAATGGCTAAAATTAAAAAGGATGTGAAATGTGAGGTATCATCAAGGATATGGAACAATAAGGTCTGTTTCATTTCTTCTGGGAGTAAAACTTGGTTCTATTTTGGAAACAAACTGGCAGAAGTTAATCATATATAGATGCTATGACCTGGGAATTCTTCTCCTAGGCATATACCCAACTGAAATGAGTTGCTTTTATTCACCAGAAGATATGTGCAAGTAGGTTCATGGCGGCTTTATTTATAAGAGCCCCAACGTGGAAACAACTTCTCGTCCATCAAGAGTAGAATGAGTGATTAAGTTCTAGTAAATTCATGGAATATTGGATGAAAAAGAACCATATGAAAATGAATCTTATGGACATTATGTTGTCTAAAAGTAATAGAAGAGTACCCACTCTGATTTGAACAGGCCAAACGAACCCACGATGGTAGAAATTAGGACAGTCTTACTGCTTACAGATGGCATGGGCTGGGAGGTGCATGTGAGCATCTTCTGGGTTGATAGAGATGTTCCTTAATTTGATCTGGGTGGTGGTTATATGGCTGTTTACAAGTGGAAAAATTTATCAAGGTATATAATTTGGGTTTGTATACACTATCCTCTGAAAATGTTGAAAAAGTAAAAAAAAAAAGTTAATAGCAAAGAAAAGTATAAAAATGAAGAATTATGAAGAAGGGGGATAAGTACTTTCCCAGATACCAGAACACATTATAAAATCACTATGATCAAATCACCTTGGGGAGGGACATTGGACCAGGCAATAAAAGTAGAACTGGTTACATAATAGTAAGGTGGATAGGAGTTTTAAAAATAGACAAGGTGGATATCAGTTTTAAAAAATAGGTAAGTGAATGTTTGTTAAGTACTTAGAAGAGTCTACATGTCTAGTAAGCACTATTAGTCAATTCATGAAATAAGTAAATAAAACTAGATTGCTGTATCTTGTGATTTAATATATGAAAAGTTTACATCTCAATTTTATTGGAAATACATGCATGAATTAATAAACAAAGCTGCCTCAACAGTCTATGCCTTTGAAATAAAATTAAGTTGGTCATCTCTTTCCAGTACATATAATACAAAAGCCAAAACAAGAAAACTCTTATAAGAAAAGAAATAAAAGATTGTAAGTAATTTAGAAGCAAAAGAGACCTTCTTAAGCAAGAAACTGAGCAATATTAAAGAGAAAATAGATTCATTTCACTACATAAAATTTAAAAATATTTTATGATGAAGTATAACATGAAAATAGTTAAACAGAAAGTGGATTTGGTAAAATTTTGCAAAGTAGATAGTGAATAAAGTTAACATTTATTACATATTATATATAATAATTATCTCACATGTATAATGAACTCTTAAAAGTTGACCAGAAAAAAGCAAACAACCTAACAGAAATATGGGTAAAAAGTTGTCAGACTCACTAGATGTCAGGGAAATGCAATAATGGGAGCTGATTTTATATTGCTCTAACTGGCAAAAAGCAAAAGCTCTATTACCCATTGCTGGCGGAAATAATGAAGAAAATACCAATTAGAACAGTTTTTATTTTGGTAAAGCAGTTGGTCTACATTTTTTTAAAGCACAAAATGGCCAGTCCCTTTAACCCAAGAAGCCCATCCCGGGACTGTCGGGACAAATGTGCCTGCTTTTGTAATTCCCTGCCTGCCCTCACCCACCGGAGAATTAACTCCAGTAACTTACTGCTATCTCAGACTCTTCTGAGTGATTTTCTCCCCAGAGACTGCTTGTTGGAAAAATAGGCAAATCACAAAAAATAAGCAAAAAACACAATAAACCAGAATAACAGCAGCCACAAAAACAGATGGTATAGAGGATTTAGCTTTACAATACTTATTTTAAGCTAAAGGAACACATGCTCCTTGCAAGTAATTTAAACAACACAAAATTGCATAAATAAAAAGGTACAAGTCCCTGCCCTCAGAGCCTAGTGATAACAACCATAAGTGGACACATAGCCTTGTAGACTTTATATATCATACATACCTGTGTATGTTACATATACATGCATGCATACATATACGTGTGTGTAAATGTGCGTGTGTGTATATATATTACGCATTGCAAAAAATGAAATCATGCCAATACCTAATCTGTCATTCTTTGTATTTTAACAAACATTGTGGACACCCATCCCTATTAGCAAATATAGAGCTGCCCACATGGCATTCCCATACCTTTGTGTTTTAAACAGATCTAAAATTTAGTTTCGTTGAGATTTTTGCTTTTCCATATATGATTGCAATGATATCTTTGTACATGTGCACTAACAGACTCATGCTAACATTTCTATTGGAAAGTTTCCTTAAAAGGATTGATTATAAAATATACTCATTCACAAATGTGCCTTCCCAAACAGTTGCACAAAACTGTGTACTGTCACTAACAGTATGAAAATCACCCATTTTCTATACTGTCCCAACCTTAACTTTAAAAATATGCCAATGTGAGAGGCAAAGACTATGGGCTCCTTATGTATAAAATTTTCATTTCTCTGTTTACCAGTGAGGTTGAGCCTTTCCTTCTGTGTTTTGTAGAGAGGCAGTACAGCTTACCACTCAGGGCTTCACCTCTGTTTATGATGGCATACAAGAAAGGCAAGGGATATAGCTTAGTACAAAATTAATATTAAAATAGCTTATTAGCACTAACACTAGTTTTTGTTGATAATATCTAGACTTTTTTTGAACAAGTGAGATTTTATTTTCACAAGGGCAATGTTGCCTTAATGGCCAAAAGTCAATCAAGATATTCCACATTATATGTTGATAAATGACAAAATAAAACATTTCAATAGACACAGAAAAACATTCGACAAATCCAACATCCATTTTAATAAAACCCCTGGCACACTACTAATAGGATACAAATTCTGAGTCTTGCTAAAAGTCATCTGTGAAAACATCTAACTAACATTATACCTAATCATGAAAAACTGAGTGCTTTACTTGCAAGTTTAGGAACAAGACAATAATTTCCACTTTTAACATTCTACTCAACATTGTACTAGAATTATTAGCCAGGGAAATTATGCTAGAAGGCAAAATAAAATTCTCCAGATTAAAAAAAAATAGGACTGTCTTTTATTGCACACAATACAATCTTCTACATAAAAATTTGTGAGGAATTTACTAAAAACTCACTAGAACTAATAAATTAATCTATGTCACAAGGTAAAAGATCAACATGAAAATTAAATTGTACTTTTATATACTAGCAATAAACAATCTGAAAATTGACAAGTGGGACCTAATTATATTAAAGAGTGTCTGCACAGCAAAAGAAATTACCGACAAAGTAAACAAGCAGCTTATAGAATGTGAGAAAATATTAGACAGCTATGCATCTGACAATGGTCTAATATGCAGAATCTACAAGGAACTGAAACAAATCAACAAGAAAAAACAAATAATGCAATTTAAAAAATGGGCAAAGGACATGAACAGACACTTCTCAAAAGAAGATGTACAAGCAGCCAACAAACATGAAAAAATGCTCAACATTACTAATCATCAGAGAAATGCAAATCAAAACTACAATGAGATACCATTTTACACCAGTCAGAATGGCGATTACTAAAAAGTCAAAAAATAACAGAGGCTGACAAGACTGCAAAGAAAAGGGAGTGCTTATACACTGTTGATGGGAATGCAAACTAGTTCAGCCACTGTGGAAAGCAGCTTGGAGACTTCTCAAAGAACTCAGAACTACCATCTAATCCTGTAATCCCATTACTGGGTATATATCCAAAAGAAAACAAACAGTTCCACCAAAAAGACACATACACTTTTATGTTCATTACAGCTCTATTCACAATAGCAAAGCCATGGAATCAACCTAGGTGCCCATCAGTGGTGGACAGGAAAAAGAAAACGTGGTATATGTACACCATAGAATACTACACAGACATAAAAAAGAATGGAATCATGTCTTTTGCTACCACATGGATGGAGCTGGAGGCCATTATCCTGAGTGAATTAATGCAAGAACAGAAAACCAAATACTGCATGCTCTCACTTATAAGTGGGAGCTAGACACTGAATACACATAGACATGAAGATGTGTCTTAATGTGAGACACTGGGGATGACAGACACTGGGGAACAACAGACACTGGGGACAATAGACAGAGAAGGGAGGAAGAAGGGGAATGGGATCTATGACAGCATCATTTGTACTCCAAACCTCAGTGTCATGAAACATTCCCATGTAACAGACATGGACCCTTTATTCTATAATAAAAGTTGAAATCATTTAAAAATTCTTTTCAGTGTAAAGTCCTTGCAGTTCATTGGTTAAATTTATTTTTGAATATTTTTCTTTTTGATGCTATTATGAATATTTAGACTTTCTAAGCAGGCAGTTATATCATTTGCAAAGTAAGAGTTTTATGCTTTTTAAGGTTTTAATGTTATGTTGTTTTTTATTTGTCTTGTTTTAGCTGATCTTTCGAATCTTCATGAAAAAACAATAATGACTAAAATATGAGTTCCTGGGCGGGCGCTCCTTTGTGGTTCTGACTTTGGTGGGAACACTCTCCACATTCCGCACTTAAGCACACGGTTGCTATGGGTTTCTGGGAGACGGGACTTCAGAGAGTTTAGAAGTGTTTCTTCTATTTTCAGTTAGCCATTTTGTTTCAGGGATCCCCATATTTGAAGGCTTTTCCCCAACTTGTTTCAGAGTCAGCAATGTTCTAAGGAGGCAGCTGTGGCTGCGTTCACAAATTCCAGTTAAGATCAGCTCGATTCAAGAAAGATCTGTCAGGTGCATGCACTTGGCAGGCCCTGGGAATGTAACAGTGAAGAGGAAGGCAAAGGTCTCTGTCCCCATGGAACTAACTGCATGCCTGGAATTCAAAGTGCAGTGCACATCACATTGGAAATTTGCAATGGGGGTGTCAGAGGGAAATCAACCTATGCCCTAGTTGAGTATGGGCTGGCAGGGGACATAGAGGGTCCTTCCACTGCATGTGCTCAGACAAAAATCGGCCATGAGGGTTTTACAAAGATATTAACAATAAGAGCTGAGCAGAGAGGTTTTCATCTAAAAATGATGATCCTCAGATTAATTGATCAGCAAGAACTTCCTTTTGCAGGTCCCAGGTTTCCCACAATAATACCTGGGATTTATCTCCCTCTGATGGGTTTATTTCTTCAGAAAACTCTGGTGTTTGTGACTCAGCATAGCCAGCTCTGCTTGTACGGAGGGCCTCTTCTGGGCCATGTGTACTATGGGTATTACTGGCTTAATCCTAAAACCCACTTACGGGTAGTTCTTATTCCTACTGTACAAAGGAGGTGTTGATGACTCAGACACGCCACCCGGTTGCTCTTCCGGGATGATTGCCCAACAGCCCCCAGTTCTTCCTTCAAGGTCAGCCTCAACTTTGGAGCCAAGGTGATGCTCTTCTAGAGGTGGCCCCAGCCAGGGACCCAATAAGTCAATGGAAGAGGGTTGGGCCATTTCCACCGCTTTGCAATCTTTGCCCCAGAGCCCCCTCTGCATCGGCACAGACGTGGTCAGTTTGAAGCGATAGCCTGATGGTCACCCCTGACCATTCCTGCATCCCTCCTTTTTCTCCCCAGTAAAGCTGGGCAGTCCTAACTCCAGCTCATCTTCTGTGTCCCAGAGACTCTGACCTTCAGGGAAACCGGGGTCTGAAGAGCAGCTGCATTTGCTGCTGATGTTAATTCAAGGCCACCACGAACCAGGCATAGGGTCAAATGTGTTAGGCACAGACTTTGGGTCCCCAAAACAAACTGACTGGGACAGAAACCCCGATTCCTCCCATGCCCCTGTCTGCTGCCCAGCTGCCCTGACAGCTCAGGAGAGACGGGGTCTCCCCTGGTTCTAGGGTTCCATGGTGGGGCCTGCTGAGGATATGTGCTGATTGCTCTCTCTTTAGAAGTCATTCTGGACACCCTGGAGACCAGGGGAGGGGAGAGCCCAGGGAAGAGGGAGAGCTGGCTTGCGGGGAATGACCGTGGGAGTGTTTGCCTTGTAACCAAATCACAGAGGCTGTGCTTGTGAAGGGCTGCTTTATTGTCGCAACTGGAGTGTGTCTTCTCTTTCGGCACCTTGCAAACACCTCAGGTGCCACAGGAGTCTCGAGGGGCAGCTGGGGCTGTTAGGCAGCATATGAATGAAAGCTTTCACGCTGCCCCTTCCCCAGGAAGACTCTGGCAGCCCTTTCCCTCAGACCCTCCTTTCGGGCTGGGCTGCTGCTAGCTTGCAGCTCAATCCTGGGTCCCTCTCAAAAGCCCCAGCTCGGGGCTGGCTCTACTGGGGCTGAAAGGAACTTAAGGTTTTTAACAGTGTGGCCTTTCTCAATGAGAGCTTGACGAACAAAGTCAAAGGAGCTTTTGACTTCAACGAGAAAAAAAAAAGGAACCTTCATGTCCAACCAGAAAAATGTCCTTAATTTTGCAATAGAAACAATTTGTATTCCACGTACTGAATAAAGCTGGGTGAATGTGTTTGAGACTTCTAAGAAGCACAGGCCAGGTCAGGGCTCCAACAGACTCCCAAGTTCAAATCCTTTACCTCTGCCCTAGACCCAGAGGCAGGTCCAGGTTTTGTGAGGCCTATACTGTATACAATTTGGGCAACCTTTCAAAGAAAAGGATACAAAATTAGGACTGAAAATGAATATTTATCCAGAATGACAACAGAAAGGCCTAAAAATCACTAGAGATTCAGGAGGGCCCCTGGAGATCAAGCATACCCACTGGGTTTGGAGCCCACGAAGGCTCCGTGGGTCAACTCCATCTGGAGGAGCTGGTGATGGAAGTGCTGCCACCTGGGACACCTGAAGCATGGCCCCTGCACCTGTCACAGAGAGGAGAACCCCACAGCCCCATGCCTTGGGCTGAGAGGTGTGAGCCAATGGTGGCCTGGGTAGGACCTCCGCATTGCCCTCAAGTTCACATCCTAACATTCCACAAGGTCTTCTAGGTGTAAGGTGACCAACAGTCCCAGTTTGCTTGAAACTGAGGGCAAACCAGAATGGTTTTCTGTGACCTCTGCCTTTCAGTGCTGGTACCCGTAAAGTCCCAGGCAAATGGGAACAAGTTGGTCCCCCATCTGGTTCCATATATATGGCGGGAATGCCTCCCATCCAGTGATGATTGGTGACATGTTGCAGTCATGTGGCCATCAGGTCACACATGTTTATAACAAGTGTTTACTTTTTGTAACAAGCTCCTGATGAATGCCAGGCATGACACAATCATGTCTCAAATTCATCTTTCCAGGCTTTACCCATGGCCAGACACAGCTCTCATCTCTACCTGACAGGTGCATTTCCTGGTGCTGAGCACCCATGGGCATTGCCCAGTATTCCTGTCTCTCAGATTGAGACAGCCTGGCCCAGGCACTGCCAGACCCCCTCCAGGGTCCACAGATTCATTCCTGAGGTTCACCAAATTCTCAGGTACAGAGCAGCCGACCTCCCTAAGGCCCTCTCAGTGTACTTTCCCTAGGCACGGGATGGTGTCTGGGCATCGTCTCTTTTGGGGTTCTTGCTGAGCTCTGGCACTGGCCCAGGAAGGCTATGGGTCTTCCAGTCCTTTGAGAGGCGACCCCATGTCCTGTTCCTCTGAATACTGACACCCGAGTCACTTTAGGAAGGCTCAGCCCAGTGCACCCGTGAAGGGCTTTGGATTCAGTGTTACCCAGCATCCACAATCCACACACTGTCGCGGAATTCAGGACTCCGTGGTGAGGGATGCCGGGATTTCTGTCCTGTCTCACTTCACAGCAGTGTAAATGGAAGCTCAGGGAACTCAAGACCCCAGCCAGGCTGCATTAGCCAAGTTTCCTGACTCCCAGCCCCGAGCCTTTGCACTCTGCTGTCTTCTGGTGCCTTGGGATTCAGATGCCCGTTTCGGTTGAGCCATCCTTGGGGGGCAACCACCTGGGTGACTGTCCGTGAAGCTGATGGATGGGCTTTGTATGATTTTAACAATAAAGTCTTTAAAAATTACTCTGGGAAATTTCAAATGCTTACAAAAATAGAATTGTAAGATAAGCCCTCATATTTCAATCACTCAGCTTAAACAATAATGATCCAGTTTCATCTAGGCTCTGCATCCTTCACCTTCCCCCACTCTAGAGTATTTTAAAGCAAATCTCAAGCTCATAAATTTTTCAGGTTATCATGGTTAAAAAAAAGGATTCCTTAAAATCCACAATATCCTAAAAACTTCACAAAATTCTCTACTACCATTAAATATCCAATTAGAGTTCAAATTTTCCTGGCCACCTCATACATGCTTAATGGTTTATTGCTCAATTCAGGATCAAAATCAAATAAGATACATGGGTTGCAACTAGTTGGTTTGTTTCTGTTGATGGTTGGCCCTTCTCTCTCTCCCCTTCTTTTCTCGCCCCCTCTCTTTCCTCCTCTTATCCTTTCTTCTCCTTAGCAATTTCAGTTGAAGGAAGGGGCCAGCTGTCCTGTGGAGCTCCCAAGTGCTGCATTTGGCTGGGGCTCTCCTGGCATTGACAGTGTTCCTCTCTGTCCCACTTGGGCTGTGGTTTGGGAGCTGAATCTATAGCAGACTTCCCAACTGGCTGCACAGTTGACTCTTGGCGTGGGATAATTCCTTGGGGTGGGAACTGTCCTATGCATTGCAGAATTTTTAGCATCATCCCTGGCATCTCCTCATCGGATGCTAGCAGTACCTCCAGCTGTGTCAACCCCAAATATCTCCAGATATTGCCAGTGTTCCCTGGGGGGCAAAATCATGGTATTCACATCTCTCCACATGAACATGCATGAGACATGTGATAAAGGCAAGGCCACTTCATAGGCAGCCCTGTGCCCTCATCTGGGGCCACTGCTGTCACTGTGTCACTGACGGGTACAGCCCCACCTGGGGAGCTGATCCCGGGATGTGTTACCCCTTCATAAGACAATACAGAAATTGACTAAACCATAGCTTCACTCTTATTGAAAATCTTTAACGGTCTACAATATAAACATGAATGGGTTTCAGGATGAATATTTTTCCCTCACCTCTTTCTCCCTGACAATGGCATAACTTGGACTGATACAAAGAGACATCGATCACTGTTTCAGGCCGATTTCCTGGGCTGGAAGGCACACCATTTCTGGGCCTGCCTTTCACCCTTTGTTCCGTGTTCTGGTGTGAAGATGGCAAAAGGAGGAGGCTCTGGTCACCACCCAGCGGAACATGATTGTATTTTGATTTCAGAAGCATGAATTCTGACAAATACAAAAAATGGCTGTTCTCTAGGCTGTTATTGTAGAAAAGATGAGTTTCATAATGAACTCTTTTAGGGACAAAATACATTACAATGCCAAAATTGTTTAATAAAATATTTTCCTCTGCGTTAGATGACACAATTTTGACTTTTTTCTCTCTGCTTTGTATTATTACAATTTAAAATGAGGAAAGCTATGTAGTCATTTCAGGTTAATTTGCTGTTATATTTGCCACCTTATTTCACTGCATTATTAAAACATTTAGAACTGTATGTGTCATTAGTATTCCAAAATGTAATTAGCATATTTAACCAAAAACAATTAAGAACAAATACTGCTTCCCTTTTTAAGTAATAAAATATTTGCTACTGTAAAAGCAAATAGAGATCAAACAATACTTTGAGTATTGAGTTCTGAGAAGAAAGGAAGAAAAGCACTAAAGAGAGAGAGAAAAATAGATGGGAAAAAGAGAGAAAGAAAGGAAAAAAGAGGCAAAGAAAGGGTGGGAGAGGAGAAAAGAATCCCAAGGAGACTTGCCAACTCTAAGCTCCCTCTGGTGGATTTTTTTACCATTAGTTTTTTCCTCTTGGGAATTTTGATTTCTATAAGCCAAGTGCAAAGAAATAAAATTTTATTACTGCTTCTCAAAACCATAATAAAGGGCAATGTGTGAACTAAGAAAAGTTATGTAATTTCCTACCTAGGAATTTGATTGCCCAGCTGAAAATTTCCTTTGGTAAAAATAAGTTTGGATGCTAAATTCTTGAATGAGACCTTGAGATGTCAGAAACAAGAAAAAATGGAAAAAAAAAAAAAAGAGGACATTTGAAAATCAGCAGACTCTTTGTGCACTTGGAGGAGACTCTGAGAGGTTACCTGAACAGTTCCTTGCCAGTCAGCTAGCCTTCTCGGGGTTTTTGCTGTGATTTGATATATATCAAGATGCTGTACTGCCTTGGATTTCATATACTCTCTCTTGTCTACAGCCCATCGTATCGAAGGGACTTGGACTTCATGCCTCATGCCCTGACACCTGGAGTTTCCAGGTCTGTGCAAACCAGTTGCACTGATTTTCTCCCTTATCAAGACCATTAGACTCTAATCTCTCTACTTTTTCCCTATTTTTCAACATCCTCCTTCTTCTCTTTAATTCCTTCTCTCTGCAATGTAGACTTTAAGGTCTACTTTAAAAATCACTGTCTTTCCAAAGACCCCAAATACCATGACCCTTTGCTGATCACACGTTCTTGGCAAATCTTCAAACCTCAGTCAGACCAGCTGCCACAATCTCAGTGCTTACACTCGAGCAGCTGAGGGCTGGTGAAAGAAATGACACCAAAATGTAGTTTGTGTTACCTTGAAGTCAAGGTCACCAACATTAGCATTAGTTGTGTTATAAGATCTTTTGTGTTTCTCCAGTGAGCATTCTGTCTACATTAGTAATTTAAAAAGTAAATCTCCTCTCAAACATCTAATTTGTCTTCTTCACAGTAATTATATCTTGACCTGGGTTCCCTCCAAAGCAGAGCCTGAGATGAAAATTTATGTTCAAATACTTCTTTTGGGAATTTCATTCTAGGAACCAGGAGCATAAAATAGAAAGAAGGAAACTAGAAGGAAGTCAATACAAAGACAAGACACCAAGTTAAATTCCTGTAAATCTAGATAAGCTCTTGCTATAAAACAACAAAAAAGAATGATTACACATGGATATTCAGTTTTTCCAACATGATTTATTGAAGAGAATGTTTCTTTCCCCATTGTGTACTCTTGGCACTTTTGTCAAAAATCAGTTTACCATAAATGTGTGAGCTTATTTCTGAGTTTTATAACCTGTTTCATTGGTCCATGTCTCTGTTTTTATGCCAGTACTATGTTGTTTGGATTACTATGTTGTTTGTAAGTTTGTAGTAGATTTTGAAATCCTATACTGTGTCTGTGGCTTTGTTCTTTTGCTCAAGATTGCTTTGGCTATTTGGGGTCTTTTCTGGTTCCATCCAAACTTAAAAATTATTGTTTTTATTTCTATTCAAATGTCATGTGAAAAATGACATTTGAATTTTGATAGGGATTGCACTGAATTTGTAGATCACTTTGGATAGTATGAGCATTTTAACAATATTAATTATTTCTATCTATGAACATGGGATATCTTTTCATATTTTTTTGCCCTCTTCAATGTCTTTCATCAATATTTTATAATTTTCAGTGTACATATCTTTCATTTTCTTCTTTAAACTTACTATTAAGTATTTTTATGCTATCGTGAATACGATTGTTTTCTTAATTTCTTTTTCAGATAGTTTTGTTGTTGGTATACAGAGGCATAATTGATTTTTGTACATTGTTTTTGTATTCTGCAACTTTAATAAATTCATTTATCAGTTCTAACAATTTTTTGGTAGCATTGGTAGCATTATGTTATCATTAGAGAGAGACAATGTTGCTTCTTTTTCTATTTGAATGTCTTTTATTTCTTTTTCTTATTTTATTGCTATGTCTGGGACTTCCAATACTATACTGAATAGAAGAGGTAAGAGTGGGCATCCATGCCTTGTTTCTGAGCTTAGAGAAAAAGCTTTCAATATTTCCTTATTGAATATAATGTTAGTTGTCAGCTTGCCATATATACCATTTACTGTGTTGAGGTACATTTCTTCTATACCTAATTTGTTGAGATGTTGTATCATAATATGATGCTGAATTTTGTCAAGTACTTTTTCTTCATCGATTGAAATGATCATGTGCATTTTGTCCTTCATTTTGTTAATATTATGTATCACATTTATTGATTTGCTTATGTTGAGCCATCCTTGCATCTCAGGGATAAATACCACTCGTGGTAAAAGAGTCTTTAAATGTTCTGTTAGATTCAGTTTGCCAGTGTTTATTGAGGATTATTTTACCTATGCTCATCTACAGTATTTGCCTGCAGTTTTCTTATAGTGTCTTGTCTTGTCTTTGGTACCAGGCTAATTGGATCCTCAGCTTACACCGTACAAAAAATTAACTCAAAATGGGTGAAACATTTAAACTCAAGACCTGAAACAGTAAAACTCCTAGAAGAAAACAGGGGAAAAGCTCCCTGATGTTGGTCTGGGCAATAATTTTTTGGATAAGACGCTAAAAACAGAGGCAACAAAAGCAAAAATAGACAAATGGGATTGTATCAAGTGAAAAAGGTCCTGTAGAGCAATAGAAACAATAAAGAGACAACCTGTACACTGGGAGAAAATATTTGCAAGCAATACAGTTGATGGAGGAATAATATCCAAAATATATAAGAAACTCAATTAAATAACAAGAGAACAAATAACTGAATCAAAAAATGGGCAAAGAATCTGAACCAACATTCTAAAAAAAGACAGGGTCAACAGAAATATGAAAAAATGCTCAACATCGCTATTATCAGGGGAATGTCAAATAAAACCAGGATGAGTTTTGTCACCTCACACTTGTTAGAAGATGAACGATAACTAGTATGTTTAGCACAAATGTGGAGGAAAGGGAACCCTGGCACACTGTTGGTGAAAATGTAAATTAGCATAACCATTATGAAAAACAGTATGATCCAGAAATCTCACTCTGGGTATATATCCAAAGGAATTAAAATCAGTTGAAGAGAAAATCAGTTGAACTGAAATGTGAAAGAGATATTTGCACCCTTTTGTCCACTGCAGCATTATTCACCACAGCCAAGACAGGGAAGCAGCCAAAATGTTCATCAACTGATGAATGAATAAAGAAAATGTGGTACATTTACACAATGAAATACTACACATTGTTTAAAAAGAAAATTCTGTCATTTACAACAACATGGATGAAACCGGATGACATGATAATAAGTGAAATAAGCCAGGCACAATGCCACTTATACGTGCAATCTAAGAGAATGACACCCATGGAAGCAGAGAGTAGAGCAGAAGTTACCAGAGACTGGGGGATGGGAATGGGGAAGGAAAATGTTGGTCAAAATGCACAACTTTCAATTAGAAAGGAGGAATAGGCCGGGAGCGGTGGCTCACATCTGTAATCCCAGCACTTTGGGAGGCCGAGGTAGGCAGATCACGAGGTCAGGAGTTCAAGAGCAGCCTGGCATACATGGTGAAACCCCGTCTCTACTTAAAATACAAAAATTAGCTGGGAGTGGTGGTGCGTGCCTATAATCCCACCTACTTGGGGGGCTGAGGCAGGAGAATTGCTTGAAGTTGGAAGGTGGAGGTTGCAGTGAGCTGAGATCTCACCACTGCACTCCAGCCTGGATGACAAAGTGAGACTCCATCTTAAAAAAAAAAAAAAAGGAGGAATAAGTTTTAGTGGTTCATTGCACAGCCTGGAGACTATAGTTAATAATAACATGTATTTCAAAATTGCTAAAATAATATATTTTAAATGTTCTTACTAGAAAAAAAACAGTAGGTGAGGTGATGGATAGGTTAATCAGCTTGATGTAATCATTCTAAAATGCGTACATTTATCAAAACATCACATTGTATTCCATGAATTTATACAATTATTATTTATAAATTAAAAATAAAATATAAATTAAAAAATAAATTAAAAGGTTGTACAAAAATACAATGTAACTCTAATATGGAAGTTATTGGGAGTGACCTCAGTAAAAGGTTTTATATTCTCTAAGGAGAACCAGAGACATTGATAAATTTTAGATATTATATATCAGTTATGCACATCAAAATGTTAAGGCTGTCCACAAGGATAACAGCAAATAAAAACTATTCAAAGATGCTGGAAGTGAGTAAAGAGAAAAGAATGGAGAGTACAAAAGTTATAAATCCAATGTAACATAAGAGGAAAGCCTCTAGGGAAACATAAATATTTATTTATAATATGAAATACAGCAGAAATTGTCCAAATACATAAGTAATGATAACAAACGTTAGATTTGTGGAGGCAGCCCAATGAATAGCCCATTTCTTCATGAAATCAAAAGAGTGGGAAGAAATGTTATCCACTAGCATATTTAGGTGGATTAAAGTTTTCAAGAAACAGGATTTTGTAGGAATATATCATAGAAATCTAATTGTTATTTTTAAAATATTCATCTAAAGTATAATCTATGGAAAGATTAAAAATAAAAGGTTGGGAAAAGATATACTAGGGAAATACTAAAAATTGTTGCAGTGATATTAACAGAATAGTCTTAAATACAAAAACTATTGGTATTATCTAGTTGTATTTAATGATTGTAAGGGCAAAATCACCAGCACAAGATAATAATTATACAAACTTCACATGGGGAGGGACATCTATGGCTTGTGTTTCAGCTATAACCCTGTTATTTAGAGAGTGTCCGGCAGATGGTAGGAACTCAGTAAGTAGTTGTGAAATGTAAAGTTAACAATATTGAACATAAATGCTTCTGATGCCCGGTCTGTAAGTATACATAAAGTAAAAATTGACTGAATTACAAAGAAAAACAGAAAATTCCAAGATCATCGTAGATTTCTCTCAGACATTGGTAAGAACAAGCAGGTAAAAATAACTATACAGATAATTTTTATGCCACAATGACTGGTCTTTGTATAATAAGCATATCTAAATGCTTGCATGCAACATAAAAAACTATATATTATTTTTTGAACATATGATGCATTTAAGAAAATTAATCATGCAGTAAGCCATAAATTAAGTCTCAAAAAGTAACTGGTATCATATTAGTCATTTTTTCTGACTAGACCACATTAATTAGAAATAAGGAACCAAAGGAAAACTTGCACTCCAAATACTGAAAAATATACCTCTAAATAATTCATGTGTCAATAAAGAAATCAAAGTAGGCATTATAAAATATTTGGAACTGAGATACAATAAAAATTCTACATGTCAGAACTTGTAAGCTATCGACTGGGAAAGGGTATAGAGGAACATTCTCGGGTGATAGAAATCTACTAAGTATAGTATTAATGTGCACTTTTACAATTTATTCAATGGTGCCTTTATGGTATGAGCATTTCACTGCACATAAATATATATCAGTAATAATAATACCGTGGGTTACTGTGAAAAAATACTTAATAGAAATTCATGTTTTCAAGTCTATGAAAGATAACTTAAGAAGTTAGAAAAAGAGCAACAAACGGAGAAAAATTGACATCATAGTTAAGAGCAGAAATTATTAGAATATGTAATAGAGAGATCAGCAAAATCAAAACTTGGCTCTTTTAAATGATTAATAAAAGAGCCAGTATTTGGGCAAAATTGATCAAGGAAACAAGTACACTAATCGGCATTGCTAGGTAAACAGGATAAAACTATATGAACAGGAAAGAATTTTTAAAATCTTAAATAAATTTTCTTTTTAGCAATGGTAGTCTGGATCATTTGAACCAATACCACTACTAAAAATAATTTAAAATACTGACTTACATATAAATATACAGAGACATTTCCTTAAAGGCATTGAAAATTTGGGAAAGTAATAGTGAATTACCAGACTCCAACTGAAAGAATCATGGGGACTTTCACTCAGGCCATAAAAGATGCATTAGGATTGACACTTCTCTCATGCCATAAACAAATAGAAAAATAGACAGAATAAGTGAAACAACTGTTTTCAGATAGGCAGTGTAGACAGAGTGGCTATGTTAATATCAGTCAAAGTAGCCTGTAGGACAAAGGATATTAGCAGCAACATTGTTAAGTTTATAATGATAAAGGTTTAATTTATTAGGAAGACATATAGTTCTAAATGTGTATGTACCTAATAGCTGAACTTCAACACATAAAAAACAAAACCTGACAGAAGAAAATGAAAAATGGACAAAGTCACAATTGTGGTTGGAAATTTCAACAGTCGTCTCATAGTAACTGATAGAATTAGCAAGCCAAAGAAATGAGCAAGAATATAAAAGATTCAAATAACATAATGACTAACTTGACCTAGTAGCTGACATTTTAAGAACACTCCACCCTCAAAGAGCAAAATACATATTTCTTTAAGTGCCACGCAGCATTCACTAAGAGATACGATAAACTGGGCTGGAAATAAAATTTAATGCATTTTTAAAAAATTAAACACATGCAAAATATATTCATTGATCACAATAGAATTGAAGTAAAAACCATTAACAGAAAATTACCTGAAAATATCCTCAAATATTTGGAAATTAAATAACATATTTCTAAATAATTCAAAGGTTAATGAAATAATTCAAAAGGAAAATTAGAAAGTACTTTTAATTGAATAGAAATAAAATCAGAATAACAAGTAAAGTCTTTTTTAGAGGGAAATTTATAGATTTAAATATTATATTAGACCTAAAATCAAATAACCTAACTTTCAACTTAAGAAGCTAGATATCAAAGGGTGCATTAGAGGAAGGACATTATAATAGCAAGAGTGTAGATCAGTAAAATAGAAAACAGAAGAATAATAAAGAAAATTGATTAAATCAAAGCTAATTCTTTAGAAATAGTGATAATTGACAACTCTCTAGCTAGATTCATGGGGAAAAATTACATTTAATAGAAATAAAAGAAAGGACATTTGACCAGGCATGGTGGCCCACAACTGAAATCTCAGTATTTTGGGAAGCTGTGGCGGGAGGATAGCTAGAGCACAGGAGTTTGAGACCAGCCTGGGCAACATGGTGAGACCCTATCTCTACATTTTTTTTTTTTTTTAATTAGCTGGGCATGATGGCATGCACCTGTGGTCCCAGCTACTCAGTAGGCGAGGTGGGAATATCACTTGTGCCCAGGAGACCAAGGCTACAGCGAGTCCTGATTGTACTACTGTACTCCAGCATGGGCAATAGAACAAGGCCATGTCTGATAAAAAAGAAAAGTAAGATAAAAAAGAAAGAGAGAAAGACTATATCCTATACATATGCAAGGGGATCCTACACATATTAAAAAAAAAGCAGGTGAAAATCTGCACAACTTTATAGTAATAAATTTGACAACTTAGTTAAAATGGACAAATTTCTCAAAAGATACAAATTATCAAAAGTGACTCAAGAAGAAACAGAAAATAAATATAATCCTATATGTATTAAAGACATTGCATTTGTAATTGAATACCTTCTCACAAAGAAAGCACCAGGTCTAGAAGGCTTCACTGGCAAATTGTACAAAACATGTAAGGAATAAATAATATCAATGTTATACAAATTTCTTCAGAAAATAGAGGAAGAATAAATACTTCTCAAATTATTTTATGAGATGTGCATAACCTTGATACCAAGAACAGAAAATGACATTACAAAGGAAGAAAACTACAGACCTATATCTATCATGAATAAAGATGCAAAAATGCTAAACAAAATGCTGCCTACCAAATCCAAAAATATACAAAAGGTGTTTCATAACAGGAAAAAAAAAGCTGGTTAAACATTATATATAAATCAATGTCATTCACAGTCATAAGAAAGTTGTTTTTGCTTTCTGAAATACCAGTATTTATTATAAAGCCATAATAAATAAGACATTGTCTTATGGGCCCAGGCAAAAAGAGATAGCCCAGAGCTAGCTAATGCACAAGCTGGTACGTCACAGATATGGCCCAATAGAGCCGTGGGGAATCCACATGTTTTCTCTGAATGGTGCTGAGCTGGTTGGGCATCCATATTCCAAAAAAGGGTGGTATATCTAATTTTCCCCTGCACAAAAATCAATCCCAGATGTCAATTATAAAAAGTCTAAAGCTATTAGATGATGATAAAATGATGATAAAAAGGACATAGACAATAATAGAAGATAAGATCTTCAGAATTTCAGGATAGACAAGGTTTCTTTCTTTTATATTTTTTTCCTTTTTTTTTTGTTGAGACAGAGTCTCGTTCTGTCCCCCAGGCTAGAGTACAGTGTGGCACGATCTTGGCTCACTGCAACCTCCACCTCCTGGGTTCAAGCAATTCTCTTACCTGAACCTCCCGAGTAGTTGGTACTACAGGCGCCCGCCACCACGCCCAGCTAATTTTTGTATTTTTAGTAGAGACGGGGTTTCACCATGTTGGCCAGAATGGTCTCTAACTTCTGACCTCATGATCTGCCAGCCTTGGTCTTCCAAAGTGCTGGGATTATAGGCATGAGTCACCGCTCCTGGCCGAGAAGATTTCTTAAAGCAGACACAAAAAGCACTAACCATAAATGTGTTTGACAGGTTTTTCAACATTAAAAATAATAACTTCTCATCAAAAAGTACCATAAGGAAAATGAAAAGATGTCAAAATGGAAATGATGTATGTAGCAGGTATAATCAACAAGTTTTACTATCTGTAAAACATGAAGAACCCCTCCCTGATCACCAAGGCGGAAGTAGATCATCTAACAGAAATGTAGGCAGAAGACTTTCCACATGGCTAATAAAATATGCCAAGACCCTCAAATTTATTAGTAGTTGTGCAAATGCAAATTAAAATCATAATGAAATTCCTGTTCACATACATCAGGTTGACAATAGTTAAGAAGTCTGCAATACCAAATTATGTGAAGCAATGAAACGTTTCACACACTGCGGATGGGAGTGTAAATAGGTAGAACCACTTTGAAAAATATTTTCTGCATCATCTCATATAGTTGAAGATATACATTTCCTAACATGCAACAATGTGCTCTATGCCTGGAGATGCTTGCAAGACTGTTTATGCAACATTATTAGTAATTGGCAAACACTGAATATAATCCAAATGTTCATCAATAGTAAAATGAATGAATAAATTGTGATATATGCATATAATGGAATAGTACACCTCAATGAAAATTTGCAAATGACAGCTACAATAACTAAGACTAATTTTTCAAACAATGTTGAGCAGAAGAGCTACAAGAGAATACATAAAGCACAATCTCACTTACTAAAGTTCAAAAACACCTAAGTCTCCACTATATACTTTATTGATGTATTTTTAGGTTAGAAAGCCATAAAGAAAAGCAAGGAGATGATTATCACAAAAATCAGGATGGTGATTACAATTACAAGAGAGATATTGTGGTTGAGAAGGAGTGATTTGTAGCTCTGTGGCACAGGAAGTTTTTGAAGACCTGGTGACAGTTATGTGGCTTTCTGAATTCTACCTTTATGTTTTATGTAATTTTGGTATTTATTATACATATCACAATAAAAAACACAAAGTGGTTACTTGTGTTTTGGAAACTTCATGCCAATACATTAAGAAACAGAAATAACAAATAATTTTATAGAAAAATAAAAATCCTCAAAACAGACAGGAGAAATAGAAACACTGAATTGATCTATAATCACTCAATTATTTGAATAAGATGTTAAAAATCTGCCCCCAAACACATGATTAGGCCCAGGTGTTTCTGCAAGTGAATTTTAATCTTACCCCAGATTTCGAGTAAAATCTCATTTGTACCTCATATAAATCATCTCAGATAACATATAGGAGAGGAGCACTCATGGTTCCTTTTAGGAAGCTAGCATTTAACTGATACCAAACATAGAACAAGAATGACACAATGAAGAGAAAGCTGAGATCTTGCTTGCTTATGAACAGATTTTAAAATCCTGAATAAAATATTAGCTGAAAATTCCAGAAATGTTTCTTTAAAGCTCATTATGATTTAATAAGGCTTTAATCATGTAAGTGTAGAGAGGATTTACGCTAAAAAAACTATTAAGGTTGTTTGTCAAATTAACACTTTAGAGGAGAAAAACTCTATGATAAACCGCCTCCCTACATTCTGAAAAAATTAATACAGTCCAACATATATTTCAATGAAAAAACTATGAAAAGAAGATTTTTTTTTTAACCTAACTACCAAAAAATTTTACAGCAAATGTTGCACTTCGAGTAAAATCCACTGGAAGCAGATCATTTCAGATTAGGAAAGCAGGAATAAGACACAGAAGCCTTCTTCATCATGAAGACCCCAGCCAATACAGTGAGAGACAGAAAGAGAGTGGGGAAAGCTGAGGAGGAGGAAAAGGTGAGAAAGTTGTGAGAATTCAAAAGGAAGAAACAAATTTCCCCATTAATCACTGTGGATATGACTGTCAGCTTAGAAATTAAAGACATTGCCGGGCGCGGTGGCTCAAGCCTGTAATCCCAGCACTTTGGGAGGCCGAGACGGGCGGATCACGAGGTCAGGAGATCGAGACCATCCTGGCTAACATGGTGAAACCCCGTTTCTACTAAAAAAGACAAAAAACTAGCCGGGCGAGGTGGCAGGCGCCTGTACTCCCAGCTACTCGGGAGGCTGAGGCAGGAGAATGGCGTAAACCTGGGAGGCGGAGCTTGCAGTGAGCTGAGATCCGGCCACTGCACTCCAGCCTGGGTGACAGAGTGAGACTCTGTCTCCAGAAAAAAAAAAAAAAAAGAAAAGAAATTAAAGACATTATTAGAACTAATAATACAAGAAACCAGAAGCTCACAAGAATCAAAATTTTATACTCCAAATAAATCAACAAATGCCAATAGAGAAACTTACCAAATTCACAAGAAACTGGTTAAAATCTCATGAGAAAAACAGGCAAAGATCATGCCTAGACAAGTCACAGAAGAACCTTGCCCAGTTGCTCATGTCATTTCCATATTCCTGTAGCAAGTAATTATAAATAAGATAAAACTAGATTCTTTTAAAGATGGCAACATCTGTAAATGACCTAATTTAAATATAAGGTATGTAGGACATTTATGGAGAAAATTAGAAACCATATTACAGAATTATAGAATTCAGGTCTAAATAAATGAGTAGATAGAAAGTTCATAGAAGAAAGACTAAGTACCAGAATGATGACAATTACCCCTAGTTAATCAAAAACTAATTCAATTTCAATATAAATGCCAAGAGTGGTTTTCCGTGGAAACTTACAGTCCACAAGAATTTTTGACTAGTTTGTCAAGGGCCGAGAAAATGCTGAGAAACTATTAGGTGGAAATATCTACCAGAACCAAGAGTTTATTATTTTTACAGTGATAGAAAAATAGAATAATGGAAAAAGATCAAAAGTCTGTGAAATTAACTATGTACTTGACTACTATTTAGTATGTACTACATGATAGTAGTGGTGTTAAGATTGGGAGAAATAATGGTTTTAAGTAAATAGTACTAGAACTCATGGTTATTCTCATAGAAAAAATAAAATTTGATGCCAACATTGTATCTTACATGCACCTAAATTCCGGTTGAATTCCAGACTGACATGTGAAGAACAAACCCAATACTTTGAAGATTTACATCTATTTTCTTCTAACAGTGCCCAACAAAACATAAAAATTCCAAACCATAAATTTATCCTCCTCTAAGGTGAAAACATACCTCACAGGCAAGAAAATATCTGTAAGTTTACAACTGGCAAATGATGACTATGAAATACCAATAGAGAAACTTGCCAAATTCATAAGAAAATGTTTAAAACCTCATGAGAAAAACAGGCAAAGACCATGCTCAGACAATTCACAGGAGAAGAACCTTGCCCAGTTGCTCATGTCAAAAATCTAATAATAGTCATTCTTGATTCTGCTGTTTGCTTCACATTCCACATGGGAATCCTTCAGCAGATCCTGTTGGTTTAACTTCTACAGCATAACCCGAATAGAAGGAGTTCTCTCAACTCAACTTCCGGCTACAGCTGAGACCAATCCGCAGCCCCTCCTTCCAGGACTCATGAACTTCTCGCTTGTCCTCCTTTTTTCCATCTATCCCCAGAGCACTATAAAAATCCCTGTACAGTGTGGCTCACTTCTCTTTTTAAAACCCTCCAATTTTTCCAGTCACCCTTGGGGGAAAAAAACATTTCTCACCATGGCTAAGATTCTATATGGCCTGGCCCCTGAATTCCTGTTCCAAATCGCTTCCTACCACTTTCCTCAGACACCTAAAGCTCTTCCAGGCCCCAGAGACGGAAATGCTCCTCCCTGGACTCCCACCTCACACAGGCTTCCTCTGAGAGGCCTGGCACGGGGCCCTGAGCTACCCAATGGGGTCCTGACATCATCACCTCTGTCCCCGACTCAACATGATTTCTCTTCATGATGCCTGAAGTTGGATGGTAACAGACAGAGAAGAGATGATAAAATCTCCAGTCGAGGTGAGCTCCGGTGGGATAGATTACTTAGGCTCCCTTGCTCCTGATTCCTTTCTGTGTCCCGGGACTGAGGGCATGGCTGGCCATTCAGTGAGTGAGCCCCGGGTTGCCATGGAATGAGAGAACATCGTCCAACCTCACCAGTCATCAAGGAAATACAAATTGATGGAACAGAGAGATACTGTCCAGGACCTGAGATGGGAGAATGAAAGCCTCTGGGGATAGCGTTTGCACAGACACAGAGGCCTGGGGACCAGGGCCGTGGCTGCCATGGGTACCAGGGCCGTGGCTGCCATGTGCTGGCTTAACTTGGACCCCTCAGGTTTCTGCTTCTTGGCAGGCATAAATGTCCACAGACTTCACTTTTCCTGTCCAGAGTGCTCTGGCCTGGGCAATAAATGATGTGGCCACCCTCTGTCTAAGAATTTGTGCAGATGGAAAGTGGCATGAACTGTGGCACAGTCTAGCAGCGTCCACGCATGTTGAAGATCTGTTGTTCTTTGTCCCAGCAATTCTACTCCTTGGCACACATCCTGAAGAATTCCTCACTCCACAGATAAGGACACTTTAATAAGAATATTAATTGGATCACTGTTGCCCTATACTAAAAATTGGAACTAATGTCAATACCCTCCATGGAAGAACTGACGAATTAACTATGATGAAGTTATATAATAGAATCATATCTGTTAAAACGAACTAAAGTTACAGGTATAAAACTTGAATTCATGATGCTAAGTGAAAAACAAAGTTGTAAAAGAATCTATAGGGTTTTTGCCATTTATGCAGACTTCAAAAACAAACTATAGTTATTGTTTACGGATACATATGCACATCTATGTATAGGTAGCTGAACAGGGTGGATGGACTCCCAGTGTTTTCAAGGACACGGTTACCCTTGGGGTGAGGGAGGTGGGTAGTGATAGTGATGGTGTTGGTGGCTTCAGCTGTGTCTGGAAAGGGCTGAGACTGGAAGTAAATATGGCAAAAGCCCAACTTTCTCAATATCTGTGTGGCACTTTAATGGGCCTTTGCTGTATTATTCTCAGCACCATGCTATATGCTTACAACACTTTAGAATCAAAATCACAAAAATAATTTAAAAGATAAGAGTAGATATTAACAATTAAAAAATAAGCCAGGCACTGTGGCTCATGCCTGTAATCCCAGCACTTTGGGAGGCCAAGGCCAGCAGATCACTTGAGGTCAGGAGTTTGAGACCAGCCTGGCCAACGGTGAAACCTCATCTCTACGAAAAATACACACACAAAATAATTAGCTAGGAGTGGTGGTGTGTGCCCTTAATCCCAGCCACTCAGGAGGCTGAGGCAGGAGAATCGCTTGAATCTAGGAGTTGGAGGTTGCAGTGAGCCGAGATCGCACCACTGCACTCCCTCCTAGGTGACAAAGAGAGACTCCTTCTCAAAAACAAAACAAACAAACAAACAAAAAGAACTGATAAGTCAAAGAGCTGGTGTCATAAACATTTAGGAAAAAGCCTCACAAAATAGAGAAAACCCTATGTAGTATAGTAAACGTAGAAAATATAAGCTAATAGGAACCATGGCCACTTTGATACATCGTAAATGTTGTCATGTACAGATCTATGCCAGAGAATTTCAAAAATCTCTGTGAAATAAATGTATTTTTTAAAGTATGAAGTAACAAAAACTAAATAGCCCCCAAATGATGGAAGAGACCAAAAAAAAAAAATGATCTCCATCCCGATTATTGTATTGACGATTTCTTGAGACCGTCGTCATGCCTCGTGTCTTCCCCACGTGCTTGCACCTGCCTGCAGTATGCCGTGAGCTCTAAAGAGGAAAATCTGCATGTGCTGCTGAAGTCACTGCCTGGTTTTTGGTGATGTCATGGCAAAGGGTCAGCTGATAGGGAAGCTCCATTCTCAGGGTTCACGTTCAGCCTGTACAACTGTTGTTAAAACACTTCCTGCCAGTTGGTAAAAACCCCAGCTTGACACCCTCAGTGTCTCCCCCCTGCGTGGAGCCCTGGGCTCTCCTCACAATCTGGCAGTCAGGGACCTACCTTCAGCTAAGTCAGCCTCTGGGCCCTTCCTATACCAGATGGTAAATTCTGCGGACATCACTCATGCTCATGCTACCTAAAATATCTCAGATCTTAGAAGAGTTGGGCAACTTCTGAATTCATTTTATAAGATTAGAATAAACTGCCCTCTCTGAGCTCAAAAAGACACACACACGGGCACATACACACATGGAAATAAAGTACTGACTGCTTTTACCTTTGACTATGAGTACAAAAATGTGACAAAAATCAAATTAAACGTACTAATATAATAAGAATACACATACAGAGTAGGAATGCTTTCCAATACTATACTAATAGAACAACGGTAATACACTAGTAGGATTTATTCCTGCTACATAATGTGTAAACATAACTTACCACATCAACAGATTAAAGAGGAGTAAAAATCAGAATCTTTTAAGGAAGATGTCTAAAATATATCAAAAAATGTCAGCATCTAATCTCAGTGTCATCTCAACATGGCAAGATTGAAAGTGAAATTTCTCAATACTTAAGAGCATCTTAAATCAATAATTGGTAAAGTATGTGATGTGAAAGACTTGAAGCATTTCTATTATAATTAGGAACAGGATAAAGATGTCTATTTCCTCCACTTAAATTCAACATGTTCAGAAAATTCTGCTCATTGCCATAGAATGAAATAAAGATAAAAGATTTTTAAAAAGATATTTTATTGTTGATCTCGAAGATGTAACCTCTTGAAAAGAGGAGGAAAAGTGACCGTTATTTGTGTAGCACAGCTGTTCACAAATGGTCTCCCCTCTCGAAAAGAAAGATCATTTACTGGAATAAAATTAAAAATAATAAGGGTGTTCAATAAGATGATCAGTTGTAAAATAAGCATTTCAAGTTAATAGCTTCAGGTTATAAACCCCAGTGGTAAGATTTTCTTCTTTATGTTTATTCATTTTGTTTTTTTGTAAAAGGAGCTTATGCGGCTGGGTGCAGTGGCTCACGCCTGTAATCCCAGCACTTTGGGAGGCCGAGGCGGGCAGATCACAAGGTCAGGAGATCGAGACCATCCTGGCTAACACAGCGAAACCCCGTCTCTAGTAAAAATACACAGAATTAGCCGGGCATGGTGGTGGGCGCCTGTAGTCCCAGCTACTCAGGAGGCTGAGGCAAGAGAATAGCTTGAACCCGGGAGGCGGAGCTTGCAGTGAGCCGGGATTCCACCACTGCACTGAGGAATCTGCAATAGTCAGTAGAAAATAAAATGTAAAAATAATCTATTTACAATCACAAAAAAATATAGTGCTATGGAATAGAGTTCACAGGAAAGATCCAGGGCCTTCGTGGAGAAAGTACAAAGATGGTCATGAAAATGCCACTTGAGCCAGCGAGAGCAAAGATGGAAGCCCCGCGTGGGGAGGCTCATTACTGTTAATATGTCAATTTGGGGGATGTGATTTTTTTCCCCAAATCCACAATCTCTTTTAAGAGCTTTGGTGCCGTCTTCTTGAAATACAATGAACTGCTCATATTTAAGTCGTGCGGTTTGGTAAGTTTCCATGTATGTCCATGCCACACTCGAGATAACACATACATGCCTTACCTTCCAAATTCCCTGGTATCCCTTTGAAAATTTCTCTCACTTCTCCCTGACTCCCCAACCTCATCCCCTGACAAACACTCATCTGCTTTCTGTAGATAAATATTAATTTCCATCTCCTAAATTTTTTATGAATGAAATCATAAAGTATACTCTGTTTTTCTGATTCTTTTGCCTAGGATAATTATTTTGAGATTTAACCATGTTGTACTGTGTATCAATATTACATTCCTTTTTATTGTTGAGTAGTATTCTTTTCTAAGGAAGTTGTTTTAGGGGAGAGGGGAACTAAACAACACTATTCTGAAATTCACTCTGTAGAATAGACATACGAGAATTGTATAGAAACGTTTGAAAGAGCGATACCATTAGTGAGGCTATTGAAACCTCGTATCAGGACGCAATGGTGCAGGGTTAGAAACAACAGATAGATCAATAGATTAGAATGAAAATGCTACAGACAGAAATATAAAACTGTAAACGGACAAAGAAATCAACAGGTAACGGATTGTTTATTTAATAATGCTGTTATGAAAACTAGTTACCTAAAGTTAACATATATGTATGTAACACCATTAACAGTGAAACTATAAAAACATTGTCCAGAAAATATTTTCATAATCTTAAGTCATCTGATGACTTTCTAAATATTTAGCTAATGGCAGAAAACAAATAGAAAAAAAAAAGGTGTAACTATATACAAATTAAAAACCCAAAGATTTTTGACAATATGGAAAGGCTGAAGGCAGATGATCCAGACGGTCTTGACAACATGAAATGCATAAAGATATTTTTAAAATTTGTCTTAAAATCCACAAAATTGCAAATAGAAAAAAGGGATGAGCCTCATGTGAGTTTGAGAGCAGGAGTCACCTTGAGGCTTACACGGAGTCTGCCCTCTTAACCACAGCTCTACACACCAATCTCTACTTGAACAAAGGCCAAGAGTTGTCATCGTGGACCAGAGGTTGGGTGTTCAGAGAGAATGGCCATTGCAAAGGACCTAGTTGAGAGCAGTAGTAGACTTTTGAGGTGTGTACAAGTGCAGTGTGGCCAGTACCCTGATGTGTCAAGGGAGGGTTGCAGATGAGATTGGGCAAAGAGCAGGGGCCAGTAAGGTCGGCCTTCCAGGTGACACTGCAAAGTTTGGGCTTCCCCTCAGAAAGACCTGGAAACACTGATGAAGTTAAATAGGGAGTGGCATGGTGTTTTAGCATTTTTGGAACATCTGTGGGGTAGCCGTGGTGTGAAGGAGGACTGAACTCAGACTGGAGGAGAGAGAGGTGCTCCTGGGCTCCAGGTGGCAGAGCCAGCCCAGGAGCCCTGACGGGGAGCCCTCTGGCTGGGGGTGCGGAAGATTTGGCATGCCTGACTGCAAGCCTGCTCCTCCAGTGTGATGTCCTGGACTTGAAACCTGAAAGGGGAACAAAAGACATCATGCAGCATGAGTGGCACCAATGAGGTGGGGCAGGAATGGAGGACCGGAGGCACAGAGGAAGGATGGGACACTTCTGAAATGCAACCAACGTTCGTTCAGTCCTCAGTAGGGGAAAAAGTCAAACCAAATGATCATATGATATTGACAAATGTCTCTTGGGCCAAAGTCGCACCCAAGTCCACATGTTTTAAGCAATTAACAAGTAAATAATTTGCCGAATGTAGCACAGAGCCACATGTGAGTACCTCTGCCCAGGAGAAAGCTTTGTCCTGCAACTACTCATTTTCATGGGAATGGATTGCTTTCTATTTTCCCTTGAAAAGAGCTCCCCAGCATGATTCTTCAAGGCCAGCACTGGCTGCTTTGTGCTAATCCTGCACATGCTCTGGAAGGATGAGGAGGCATCAGTGAGCTCCTCTGTTGGTTTTAAATCCACTAAGACCTCTTGGGGCTGGTAAGACAGAGCTTTCTCAGAAGGAAAAATGCATGGAGGGTTGTCTTATGTGTAAAAAGAGACATGCAAAAAGGTTACGTCCGAATTTGAAGGGCTCATTCGTTTTCCTGCCAAGAAAACATTAATTTATGTAAAGAAGCCTGGCTCAGCCCCCAAACGGTTAAATTTCCCATAGTAGCATTTCCTGTTCGTTAGTTGCGAGTCTATCTCCACGTACAGAGGCCATCAAATCTGGCCACCAGAGACCTCCTCGTCTACTTACATAAGGGTCCCGGGATTGCTCCTGTTCTTATGGAAAATATCTCGGAAATCCCCGAGCTGAGCATTTTGATCTCCTCTGCGGTGAGAGGGAGGCTGAGAAGGGGCTGAAGAGGGAAGAGAACACTTTCCTCGCATAATTTCATTTGTCAGGAGAATCTTGCGGCTGACATTGGAAGAGTGATTTAATTGATTTTAATCATACACCTGAGAGCAGGAAATTGAGCCCTCTGTCCTGAAAAATAATTCTAGGCTTCCACCAGAATATTTAATTTGCAGCTAATAGTTTTTTTTCTTGAAGTTTTGTTGTGAAGTTTGAAAAACACAGATCAAGGGTGAGTGTCAGATGACGAACTGCTGCCCAGAAGGCCGGGAGTGCCCAGGTGGCCCTTGCAACTGTCTGGTCTTTGGGGTTCTGTGGAGTTAGGGCACAAGGCTGCCAGTAGTGGACAAAATCTGCAGTGTCTGCCGCTCTGAGCACCCTTTGTCCTGCATGAGAGCTGGGGCACGGGCACTGGGTGGGGCTGAGGGGGGCGGTCCTGTTGTGCACTCTGTCCCCTCTTCAGAGTGAGCATCCAATGGTCTCCAAGGTACCCTGTGTTGTCATGGCCTTGATTAAACTTTGTGAGGGGCCACGATTCACCGAGTTTTCTTCCAGTGAAGCCTTGGATCCAAAATGGATAAACATGAAAAAGGAATGAGTGTTGATTTCATCTTCTTAAATGTAATCTGCTATAGGGAGATGTTATTGTGCAAAAGGACTTCTGGGTTGAAACGAGTTTACCCACATCAGAGAAGCCAGATTCATTTTGCATGGCAAAGAGCCAGAGCATCTTATAGCTGCTTCCTGGGAAAACCTCTGTGACCTTCCCATACTATTATTAGATATTATTCAGATGGGACTATGGTCAGCAAAAAATATGCTTATCCCCCAAAATACACAAATGCTGTAACAACCTTGTACTTCATTAGCAAGCCAAGAGGGGCCATGCAGTGTGAATTTACCGGGAAAAAACTAGGGCGCACCCAGCAGTAGGTGCTCAGGACCTGCCCGGGGAATGTTAGGTATAGAGATACCTCTCAGCTCAGTGCAGTGCTCCTTCCCCATATAAACTCAGAGACACCTGTGCTCTTAAAACACATATGGGTTGGGAGGCTATTGGGGCTCCACATATTGCATGAGTATATGAACTCCTTTGTCGTTGGTCAGTGAGTTACCTAAAATCTAAAATCGTATGCCTGCCATTCATCAACATAACATTTTTGGTAGAATCAGAAGCCAGAGAATATTAAATAGGCCTACAGTTTTTGCACATCCGGAACTGGGACATGGCACATTTTGTAAGATATAATTCATGAAAGCATATGAGTATTTTACTTTACTAAGAATGTACTCATTAGACTCAAAGGAGAAATTAAAACCAATCTCAGTGGAGCCGTGGACAAGCCCAGTCATTTGGTTCAGATCTGCAGTATCTGAAGCCCTCTAGGAACCCTTCTTGGCCAGGTTGATGGCAGAACAACAGTCTGGGTCACGCCATTGGGTAATTTGCCCCATGATCTTAAACAAGTCACTTTCTTTATGCCTTACTTTCTGTATTTTTAAAAGGGGTGAAGCATAAGCCTTACCTACTGTCTTGGGATGCCATCTATAAACAAAATAATAGACATGAACCTAGAGTATTTTGAGAACAATAGGAAATTAGATGCTGAGCTTTCTTAAGATGTCTTGGACACATGGTGCATTTATGCTTTTAGTATCCAAAAACCATCAGTCTACAGGTGGATAAACCAATATCCTTTGTTTACCTGGAGCTCTAGATGACATTTACAGATGAGTAATGTGTTACAGACATTGGCGGTGTAGAGCTGGACTAAGATGTGAGGAATACAATACCCAGTTTTTAATTTAAACTTAGCCATCTATGTGTTTTGTGATGTAAGGAACTAATTTGTCTCCCCTGAGTGTTAGTCTTCCCATCTGTCAAATGGGAGAAGCATCAACATTTTCCCCTCTGGCAGCCTGGGAGGGAAGTGGAAATGCAGCTTCTCAGAGAGTCAGACAAGTATGGGCTGCCAAATCTGTCAGATCAGACACCCTGAAGTCTCCCCAGACAGCCAGGCACCTGCCAAGGAGCCTCTGACCAGAGTCCTGGAGGGAGCCATTGTCTCCTAACCTGCCACAATGCAGCCAGCACAAGGACCGAGGGTGGGACTTCATCTGATCAGGTGTGATGTCCGCCTGTGGCTGGCATTGTGCACTTGACCCCAGTGCCCACTGGCTGATGCTGTGCAGACAACGAAGAATGATAATGCAAATGTAATACCCCGTCGTCCTACCCCGCCACCACTCCTGGAGCAAGCCTGGTAATTCATGCAGCACAGGATCAGCCTGGAGCAGGAGAAATGGCACAGGAAACTGTGGTTCTACCTTGACCACAAGATGGATCTTCAAAGCAAAGAGAAGAGTCAGCTGGTGGCCGAGTACTCTAACAGGACAGGAAGTTAGAACTTAGCCTTTGAAGAGTCTCTCTGGGACGCTCTGCCTAATTCTTAGGCCTAAAACTGACAAAACGCTGAGGTGCTTAAAAATGCTGCCCTTTAGAACATCCTGAGTTTTCCAAAAGTATCAGCAGCAGAATCCTTTGCATCTGGGCAAGCTTTATAGTTTACAGAGTACTTCTATAAACATCACCACATTTAACTTTCACAGGAATCTTCAAACTCCGTATTTAATATGCTAACATGGGCATATTGGGTCTTGGTATATTTAAATTTAGAGTAGAACTGAGTAAATTTAAAATGTGAGAGAAGTCATTAATCTGTTTATTAAACACAGTTATATATTCAGAAACAAATACCTTATACTTAATTTTAATATTTTTGATGTCACTATCCACAGTGCATACATGTGCATATGCACACACATGCACACAAACACACACATCTCATCAGGAAACATTTCACAGAACTCTACTTGCCTCTAAGATAAGTAAAGTTCTCTAATATTCATATTTTACTCAATTAATATCATTTTGTAAAAGGTAGTGGTTGCAGTTCTCTAAATTGACTTCAGAGAACACAAGCAGGGCAGAACCAGCAGCGCAAGACAGTCAGTCTCTGTGGCTTTAGCCATTCTGATAGGTACATAGTGATATCTCATTGTGGTTTTAATTCGATTCTCCCTAGAGGTTAATGATGTTGAACATCTGGCTGTTTTTTTTTTAACTTTATCAAATAATAGATCTTGTGTATAAATGGAGATAACCTCCATTTGCCTCCCTCATCCCCCTTCTCAAGAATTATTATTCCTTGTAGAATCTTCTGGCTATGGAAAGTAAAGAGCAGAACATTCCTGTCCTCTCCCTCCCGGGTATAGAAACAAGTCCCTTTCTGAGCCAGGCTTCCAGGTAAACCTGGACAGGGAGGAACAAGGAGGCTATCAAGGCAACTTGGCAGATGTGCCAGTGTCGATGCCTGAGACTTGAGGGGGCAAAGGGAGCTGAGGCAGAATATGAAGCAAATCCAAGTTGTGAAAACTCCAGCTGTGGCATCATCATTGTGTTCGGGACGATCTTGGGAGCTGAACCCTCTCTGTTTCTCTTTCTGTATCTTCGCGTCTCTGCATCTCTCCCTCCCTCTTGCTTTCAATCTCTTTCTATGTCCCTGTCTCACCCATTCTTTCTATTCTTGGTAACTGGCAAACATTTACAACCCAACTAAAACGCCACCAGGATCAACCCTGTGTTTGCTCTTTGGACGATATTCAATAAATGATAGTAAGCTGCAAATGTCACTGGATTGGGAACTGTAAGTGCTTTGCCTGTAAGTCTTTAAGTAAAGACCTGCAGCTGAAGCAGTGGCAAGGTGAGCCCCAAGGATAAGCTGCTTTTAATGTGGGGCAAAGCGGTTTTCATGCAGGTATCTCTGCATTAACCTTGCAGGAGACTGCACAGTGAATGGGGCTGGACTTCACTGCTTGTCTCTTCAGTGGGTACGTCTCCTGCCTTCTCTAAAAGTAGATTAGTTCAAGCTTATTATCAACAAAAACCTGCCAGAAGATTGAAACTGTGCAACTACCATGCTTATCTCTGGAGACCAAACTTGGACCATTAAATCCACTTCGTTTGTGATTTTGGTGACCTGAACCGTCAATGGAGGTTCTTTGATGTAAAATGTGAGGACAAGAATCAATTGTACCCACCAGCTCCCTTTAAACTATATTATAAAAATTCAACGGGGCTGTTCCAAGCAAAGGCTAACACTAGTCTCTTGCACAATTCGCTCAGCACTGTCCTCCCGGCTGGGATATCTCAGTGTCCCTGTCTTCCAAGACCAGGTGGTAGAAATGGGAAATTCTGTTGCTTTGATTATTTTCAGTGGAAGAGTTCGTGATTTCCATCTAGTATGGGAAACATTTTTTTCATGCTCTTTAAGAAAAAGACAAGATTTATGGCAGATCAGAATTATTATTACTATTATTATTATTATTATTTTGAGACAGAGTCTCACTCTGTTGTCTAGGCTGGAGTGCAGTGGCATCATCTCATCTCACTGCAACCTCTGCCTCCCTGGTTCAAGTGATTCTCCTGCCTCAGCCTCCTGAGTAGCTAGGACTACATGTGCATGCCACCACACCTGGCTAATTTTTTATTTATAGTAGAAAGGAGGTCTCACCATATTGGCTGGGCTAGTCTCGACCTCCTGATCTCAGGCAATCTGCCCACCTCGGCCTCCCAAAGTACTGGGATTACAGGCGTGAGCCATCCTGCCGGCCCAGATCAGGATTCTTGAACATGACCAGGTAGCATTCTTTATGGGCACACCTGCATCAGCACAGAGTCCCTGGAAGGCCAGCCCTGGAATGTGTTTCACTGATGAGCAGCGCCTTTTTAGCAGATCAACAACTCTAGTGAAGTCCCGCCTTTAGCCTTTACCTTCATAATTTAGTTAAGTTTTTTTGGTTGTTATTCACTGTTTCCCCTGCTGAAAGGCCCTTCTTACGACTTTATATACCTTCCCTCTTATCTAATTTGTAAACAAATATAGAACCAGAGCTGATTGGCAGAGGGCAAATGCAGTTACAATTATAGCTGTGCCCTCTCGTCCTCAGGGTTGTGCTCCAAGACCTCCAGCAGATGTCTGAAACCTCGGATAGGACTGAACCCTGTATATACTACATTTTTATTTCTGTATATACATGACTATGATGAGGTTTAATTCATAAATTAGGTACAGTGAGATGAACAAGGATAACTAATAATAAAACAAAACAGTCGTCACAACATACTGCAATAAAAGTTATGAGAATATGGTTCCTCTCTCTCTCAAAATGTCTTATTGTGCTGTACTCACTTATTTCTGAACGGAGGGTGACTGCAGGCAACCAAAACAGCATAAAGTGAGACTGTGGAGAAGTGGCCGTGGGGGATACTGTGATGAAACGGTAGCAAGGGGCCAGACGCTGCATTGTTTTGTTTTGTTTTTTCCTTTCTGTGCTCTGGACACCCCGGTGTCCCCTTGTTCTGAGTAGGTCCAGAAGCTCCTTCCTAGCTCGCCTTGATTGTCCAAAAGCCACAGCCAGCGTGTGGCAGAGCAGCGGAAGGAACTGCATCTGGGCCTGGGCTCAGGGCTAGAGCTGAGGGTGTGTGGGCAGAGAACTCGGAAATCAGCCCCCGAATTCCCGTTCCGCTTTGCCTCTTGAATTACCTGGCTTTCCACCAAGCAGAACTGGAAGCTAGGTTTTATTGGTGTCATCAAGGATCCTGGCATGACCTGGGGCATGACTCCCACTTCCCTGCATTGGGAGAGTGTGGTTCTCTCCCAGGCAGAACTGGGAATTTTTCCACCTTTTTAGGTCCAGCCGTCAGGCCACACAGGTGCCATGGGGCAAGGATTTGATGAACTTCTTACAGCAAAAGTGGAAGCTTTGGTGATAACTCAGACATTGCTTCAATGTAGATGTTAACATAGGCAAACAGAAGTGAAAAAATAAAACCGTCCTTGAATAAATGTCCAAGCCCGGCAGAGCAAAAGGGGCAGAGAGGGAGAGTGAGCGATTATTCTCCAGGCAGCCGGGGGACTGAAGACAGGCAGACCCTGCCCTGAGAGGGAAGCGACAGTTTGCTGTCATTCCAGAAGCAAGGGGCAGGGACAGTGTCACCTGGCTGATGTCAGGGTGATGGGGACACTTCACCAAGGTGACGTTGCCCTAAGATGTACCTCCAGTTAGTGTGCAGGAGGCAGACTTGGAGGACAGTTCTGAGGGTGGGCGTGGGCATCAGTGCCTGCGGAAGGAAGGGCAGGGAGAAGGCAGGACTGGATGGAGGCAGAGGTTGAGCTGCCATGCTCACTTCCTCATGTGTCCCAGAGCTGGAACCTCCCTCAAGATACTGGAGCAAGAACAGCCAAACCTTTCTGCACTCTTGGGTCATCCAGGGGTGAGGGCTGCCTGGAAAGCATAGTCTTTGGGTGAGGCTGGTGTCTGCAGCTGGAAGAGTCTCTGCAGGGGGCTCACCCAACAGAGGAGGAGTAATTTAGGCTGGCTCCCCGGTCCTCGATCAGTCTTGTTGTGATGTTATTATTCTGTACCAGGTTCTGGTTCTGAGATGGGGATCCCGATGACGCAACGGGGCCTTGTGCGGCCCTGGTGAGCCTCAATCAGCCTGAGAGCCCCTGCCCTGGGGAGGAGTCCCAGTGGAAGAACAGGGGCTGCCTGTGGGACAAGCTTGGGTAGGTCTGAATGTGGTCTTCAGAGGGTGGCCTTTGGTCTCCTAGGCAAATACCCAATTCTTCACACAAGAAAGATGCCATTTTAAAACAGAGACAGAAACTGTCCTTAAACCTTCTGTCTCCCCTGCAATAAAATTCCAGCCAGCAAGCGTGTGTTTACATTCCAGTTCTTCTCCTTCTGACTACAAAGCCTTGGACTAACCCTTCCCTTCTATGAGTCTCAGCTGTCTCAGCTGTAAAAAAAAATGTTCATATCCTCTTTCGTGGGTTGTTTTAGGCTTAAATGCACTTGCAATAAATGTGACAGGGTTTTGTATATTGAAAGCACATACGTTAGATGGTATTGTCATTACTACAAGCTTCAGGAATTGGAGACCCAGCTTCCGCTAGGAGAAATGTCTCGTGGAACTGTGATTATGCCTTCATCTTGGTTCATGAAGCTTGCCAATGGACTTCCTAGGGAGGGGAGAAAGTCAGCGCTTCTTCTAGTGATGACAGATGGTATAAAAATGATTTGTCACCAAATACCAAGTGTAAATGCAGACACAGGGCTCACCTGCTCTCACCTGCAAGTGGTAGCAGAGGGAAGGCCGCCTAAAAAGTCAAAGATAAGGAGCGTGGTTTGCATCAAGCCTCAGCATAACACCCACGCAGAGAAGGCCAGTCCTAAATTTACAAAAGCTCAGACTGGGAATTTCATTGATTTTAATTTATTGCTGGTGGCAGGTTGCTGGCTACATTTCACAGTGGATAGCTTTCAAATGGGTGGGAACAGAAATCCTTCTCAGTCAACAGACGTCCTATTGAAAATACTCCCCATCTGGGTGGGGAAGTCGGAGGGCACAGTGGAAAGGTCACTGGCAACATCAGTCACTCGGCACGTCCTGGGCACCGAGCAGGAGTCAACGCGTAAGAGAGGACTGGGGGGGCCAGGTACGGTGGCTCATGCTTGTAATCCCAACACTTTGGAGGCCAAGGTGGGTGGATCACAAGGTCAGGAGATCAAGACCAGCCTGGCCAACATGGTGAAACCCTGTCTCTACTAAACATACAAAAAATTAGCCAGGCGTGGTGGCACGTGCCTGTAATCCCTGAGGCAAGAGAATTACTCGAACCCGGGAGGAGGAGGTTGCAGCCAGCTGAGATTGTGCCATTGCACTCCAGCCTGGGCAACAGAGTGAGACTCCATCTCAAAAAAGCAAAACAAACAAACAAAAAAGGACTAGGGATTTCCGGGACAGAGCCCCGCTTGTGTGATGAGGGAGCCTCCAGTAGGGGTACTATGGGTGGGAACGCGTGATGTGCATTTATTTATTTAACAAACATTTATCAAGCGCCATGTTAAGTCCTGGGATGATAGCAGTGGACAAGATCCAAAAGTTCTCTCCACCAGAAGATCATCTGCGCTCCTGCACTATTAACTGTATGATGTCATGAGTCAGTAATGATAGCTTTGGGGACTTCTGCTACAAACATTGTCCTCAGTTTACCAGGGTCCTTCACCTTGTCTGGATCCACAGTTTGAGAAACAGTTTCCCACCTGCTGGCCTTTCCTCTTCCTGACTCAGGAACCAAGTCATGCTCACACGTGGTCAGGGAAGATGAGCCAGAAGAGTGGTTAATCCCAAATTTCAGGAGCCTCCGACAAGGTGTGAGGCTTTTGTCCCAGTTGAGAAGGGTCTGGCCGAGTATAGAAGTCTGTTCAATGCAGCCTTCAGGATCCAGAACATTCTGTCTTGTGTCCCTGTCCACTCCACCTAGTGAATGAGGAAGGCGAGATAGGGAGAAGCTGCACAGAGGCGGGTGCCGCCACATTGCATGGCCCGTCTGGTCCCAAGACCCACCCAGAAGCAATTGAGATTGCAAAATGGGGTCTCTTGGTGCCCAGGAGTTTGAGGGATGCAAGCACTAGTGAGCTTTCTGAGCAGCCTCCACCCCAGGACCTTTCTGGTCTTAAGTGTGTGTTGCCAGGATGAGGTGATGGAAGCATCTACATGCTTCTTATTGTTGGCTTGTTCCAAGAAACACTCACACCTGTGGCTCAATCTCAACTGTATTCTGCTTTGTCTCCACCACAACATGACCTGTAAATTATTTTCTAAGGAGTGGCCTCATCTACTTTTCTGGAGTTGGAGGTTAGATTACATTGTATTTTTGGCCAGGCAAAGTGGCTCATGCCTGTAATCCCAGCACTGTGGGAAGCTGAGGCAGGAGGATCACTGGAGGTCAGGAATTTGAGACCAGCCTGGGCAACATGGTGAAACCCTGTCTCTACTAAAAATACAAACATTAGTCAGGCGTGGTGGTGCGCATCTGTAATTCCAGCTACTCAGGGGGCTGAGGCAGGAGAATCGTTGAACGCAGTAGGTGGAGAATGCAGTGAGCAGAGATTGCGACCCTGGACTGCAGTGTGGATGACAAAGCAAGATTCCGTCTCAAAAAAAAAAAACATTGCTTTTCATTTTCATTAAAATTGTTTTGAGTCACAACCAAAATTATAAGCAGCAGGAAAATGTAAGTAATCATGACTTCCTAGACAAAACAAAAAAATACATATGCTGTGAATGTAAGACCACCACTAAGGGGGCTATTCTGAGGCTCAAATGAGATGAGGCAGGTGAAAAAAGAGAAGATGCTTTCTAGGCATTCAGTCAAGTTGGCTCGTGTTTATTATAACTTTATGGGAACTTTCACAGAAAGGTGCTTAAGGAAAATAAATTAGCAAGCCAATCTAATGAAAATCTAAAATAGTCCCTACCCTTACATGCTTTTTGAGCAGTCAGGGCTAAAACACTTGTGCTGAGTTACAGGATAAAAAGACAAATCTGCCAATTCACGATTTTCAGATAGGGACAGAGCTCCCCTGCGCTTACCTGGCTCTCTGCTCTAAAGCTTGATGGGGGTACTGGATGGTGGAGGGTGGGGTGAGAAGTCAGCCTGTTCCACAGTTTTGCGGGACAGGCTTCTACGGGACTATCTTGAGGCTGCTGAACTGACCAGCCCAATGCAGCCTCTCCGGCCCACATCTCCGCATGGGATGGCTCAGCCATCTCTACATGATGCTAATTTTTAAATTTGCTCAATAAGTAACAGTGAGAGACATTATTCTAGGTACGTGGTGCCTATTGCAGTTTTCCACTTTGTTTTTGATTCCAGGTCTCAGTTCATCCATCAATGAAAAGAGGCTTAGTGAGAATGACAGTGAGACTTCATGCGGCTGGAGGGAGATGGACTATGACAACGTGGGTAAAAGGCTTGCTCTCCGCAGTAGAGCTTCTATAACCGGTGACTATCAGTGTTATAAACAGGCCATTTTGAGATATAACTTTTCATCAATTTCATCTTCAGTCAACAAATCAAAACAAAACAAACTCCCAAAGGTTTTCTGTAATCAGGGGGCAGCGCTGCTGGTGGCAATGATTTCCAGCAGTGGGAATGGTTGCCAAACGGCCCTGTCTCCTGCCCTTTCCCCATCATTTCTAGACATTTCTAATGGCCACATTTCTTTTTTCTGCTTTGGGGCTTAAAAAATGTATGTCCCTGTTGGTCCTGACCACACATGCCAACTGACTGATGACTTTAATTATTAATGAGTTGTTTGTGCACACTGATTATGCCCCGAATTGTTTATTTTTAAACTCTGAAGTTGTTTCAGTTAAAAAATCAGGGGAAGTAAATATTTGGAAATAAAATACAGAAGTATAAGTATTTATGAGGTTATATCTCAGAAAGACGTGAAGGGAAAAAGAGAAATACATTTAAACTAGTTAAGAACTAAGCATACTGATTTCAAAACACCTAAGGCAAGTTTGTCTCTAATTTTTGAACTATGCAATTAATGTTTTTCTATTCTCCACCTTGAACTATTTATAAACATACCTATATTCAGTTATCAGTGAAGGTAGGCAGTGAGTGTATATTTTGTACAGTTTCTAATTTAGTGAAATGAATTGCTTAAAAAGTAAACAGGATGGTCACTCATAAATCAAAGTATCAAATCTGCATTTGAGAATAAAAGAAAGTTTCTGCATCACCATTTGCCTTCAACATTTTGATTGAGTGACATTTGCTTCAATTCAGGATACCTTGTTGACAACAAAGCCAGAGGCTGATTATTCCACAGGCTTCTTAAGACCAATAAATTCTGCTAATTCCAGTCATTATTCAGCTGTCCCTGTAGTGCTGAGCTTAGAAATGTGGTTCCCTGTCTCTTGAGCACCGCCCATTGTCCAGATGGTCACCTTCCAGGGCAAGACACACATGCCCTGCATCTGATGACCCTGGCCCTGTCTTTGGGGGAGAGGCCCTGCTGGCCATGGGGCACTACAGAGGGTTGGAGGCTCACAGGCCACACATGGCTTGTGGGTGGGTCCTTGGCGTTTATTGTCTCTGTCGTATTTGTGCCTTCTCTACCCTCATTAGCAGCAATGCCCCTGAGCTCAGAAAGACAGAAAAGCCAGCCTGGCTCTCAGAGGTCAGACTTCACCAGAGCATCCTCCCTGCAGCTTTAAAATTAAAAAGAGAGAGAGAGAAATAGAAGCAGGTAACTCAGCATCCCGCTTCTGACCTGACAGTTACTGACCTGTGCTTCCTCCCACACTCTGATGGAAAGATCTGCAGCCCTTGGTCCTGAGAGTGGCAGCCCCCGGCAGCCCATCTCCAGTCCACTCAGGATCCGTGTGAGCAACAGCCACCACTCTTAGGAACAGGCTGGCAGATCTGGGCAGGGTGTGGGGACAGGAAGCTGCCAGCCTTCTTTGCAATTCAGATGGTAATGTTCTCCTGGGCTTGTTTACCATCTGCTGGGCACACAGACATTTCTCTATTTGGTCATTAATTAATGTCCTAACTACAAAGCCACAGCAAACGTGCAAAACTGGTATTTCTGAGGCTCTTGTTTACAAAGTGTGTACAACTGCATTCCATTCAAGATGTAAGACTTTTACTACGCAAGAATTGCCCATCCTGCAGTTCGTTTGAATCCTTTAAAACAAAGTTTTAGGTCACAAACTCATTCCATGTAATGGCTCAGAGGTTAGTTAAATAAATGACAGCTGAATTTTATTTTATTTTTAATGTTTTCCCTAAAAAGGAACATTAAATCCAAGCAGCACAAAGATACCCTTATTCCTTTAACAATCTTGTGATTGTATTTGAAGCTTAGGGCATAAAGGGACATGCGCTGACATTTTCTCAGTTCACCCTCCCTTCTTCTTGACTGCAACGACTGCATTTTAGATTCCAATATGGAATCCCGGTCTTGGTCTTGTGCCCTGAAAACTTGGTTGATCAGGGTCTTGAGCTTGGACCAGTAGGGTCTTGTCTAAATTCACCATGCGACCGTGGATGCATCTCAAAGCGTCTACATTTCAGCCTCCTTAACTTTGAAATGGGATTTTGGATGAGGGAGCTGCCACGATAGTCCTTTTCCAGAGGAGGAAAGGTTACCAGAGGGGTGTTGAGGACTCGTGGTGCTGTGGCTTCTGCAGACACAGTCACCTGCAAAACTACTTGGACATTTTGGCTGGATTAACTTGGGAACCAAGGAGGAGAAGAATCAGCTCCCATCATGTGATAACAGAAGGAGCTTGTGACTTCCTAGCCTCCTTGGGTGAAAGCCCAGAAAATCATCGATAGGGATCTTTTGGATAACAGCAGAAGTGCTGGGCATTGTTTCTTCATTAAATCTGCCTTAAAACCACTGAGCCCTCCTACCGGATGTGCCCACCAGCCCAAAGAGCTGACCACTTCCAAGAGTGGTTGGTATGATTCTAGAGGTAACATCTTCCCATTTCCATTTCTTTGACTGAGATAAGTTGGACAATGGGATAAGTTTTCTGGATATGGAATCAATGTAACTTCACTTTCTGTAGAAGAGCAGTCCTCCTTATCCTAATCAAATCAGAAAGGACAACCCAGCCAGGATTTGGAGTAAGTAAATGAGAGAGGGATTAAAAAGTGACTTTGAAGGTCCCTGCAGTCCTGGACTCCATGAACTGGTGTCCTGTTGCCTGGAGTGTGGGGGCTCCTCCTGGTCTCCTTGCTTTGTGCTTCCAGAAAGTGCCTCCAAGGAGGGCGTAGACTGCCCTTGTCCCTGATGCCACAGTGAGCATGGACAGGGAGGCCGGCACACCCACAAGTGTGTGTTGGCACCATGATGGAGGGAGGTGAGGCCCAGCAAAGGCTCGGATGCAGCCTCTTATGACTGGGACTTCTTCCAATGGGAAGCCTGGCTCCAAAGGGAGCTCCTCAGAGGGCAGTGGAAGGTTGCGAGGCTGAGTTGCCCAGCAGGTGGAGAGGATGCTGGCTCACCTGGCTTCTTCAAAGCCCACTCTGAAATGGCAGTGAGCCTGAGGCCTGGAGGGTTCAAACCCAGCTGGAAATTACCGGATTAGCTGTGAGTTTGGGGCAGGGACCAAGTCCAAGGGAGATGGGACCTGATGTTTATTGGTAGGGTGTCCAAGCCACAAAAACGCCAGTTTATTTTACATTGCATGCTCCCACGGCATTTTGTTTTTTCTCGAGAGGGATCTCACTTTGTTGTCCAGGCTGGAGTGCAGTGACACAATCTTGGCTCATTCTCCCGGGTCCAAGCGATTCTTGTGCCTCAGCCTCCGGAGTAGCTGGGACTACAGGCATGTGCCATCACACCGGCTTAATTTTTGCATTTTTAGTAGAGATGGGGTTTCACCATTTTAGTCAGGCTGGTCTCGAACTCCTGACCTCAAGCATTCCAAAGTGTTGGAATTACAGGCATGAGCCACTACGCCCGATCTCCCATGGCTTTTAATCACAGCATTAAATGCTCTTAGGTCTAATGATCACCTTAAAATAGTGGCCAAATATTGGTCTTGGGAGAACATCCCTGAGGAGGGAATGTTCACTTCCCCAGCTTCTTCCCCTGCCCTGGTCCCTGCCCCTGCTGCAGCTACTGGGACCGAGTCACACCATGTGGTTCGTGGAGGCTGACCCCGGGAAGGACCTGCCCAGCCCCCATGCAGGTCATTCTTGCACTATCTGGGAAATGCTTCTGGCTTCTCAGTACCTGTTGAGACTACAGAATGGGTGACATTTGCTGAGCTGCAGGACAACAATCCCTCTAAACTGTTCTGAGCACGAACACCTGTATTCACCCTTTTGGGAAATTCACTGCTCTAGGCAGCACTTTCTCAGGGCTGCCACCCTCAACATGTGTGCACCTCCCCGCCAACTGCCTCCGAGCTGGCAGTGAGGCAGCAGCACCAGCTACTCTATCGCCATTGACTCTGTTAATTAAAACTGACACACACGTGCAAACAACCACCACCTCATCCCCAGCAAATTCTAAAAACAAACCCAAGCAAAACACTTCAAAATATTTTCTTCTGGACAGCCTTTGACCTCCTTGTAGGCAAAGCTGGGAGAAACACCTATCATTAATGGCTTAAATCTATCAAAACACCTCCTTGATTGATAAATATGCCGGGTTTATATTATGATTACTGCATACAATTTTCTGTCACTGTTAATTTATTTGAAAGTCTTAACCTGGCAGGGTATGACACCAGCAGTATTTTATAATGAGAACTGCGGAAATAAATCATCCCCTCCAAATAGTACAAAGAAAGCACTACCCAGTCCTTCAATACAGCAGTGCCGGAACAGAACAGGCTCGTCATGGAAACAGACAGACCGACGCCTTAGCCGGGGTGAAATCCCCAGGATCTGTGCTCTTTAAGTGCCTTACGAATAATTTGGACTTGTGTAGGTCTTTCATCTAATGATGTCCAAGTGCTTCGAATGGTGGAATGCTAAGCTTTCTCTTCATTTGAGGGGAAAAATATCAAGGCACAGAAAGGTTCCATCTCTGGTCTACAACCTGACTCCAAGCCCAGCACGGACTTGGTATCGCCAGCACCTGAACTTGGAGACTAACCCCCAGCGGAAACGCTCCCTGCTCATTTCCCTTCACACAGACAGAGGCCGTGTAGGCAAGGGGTCTTGAGGAGGAGCCGAAGAGAGAGTTGGAGAAAACCACCAGGATGCGGAGACGCGTGGGTCCCCTCACCGCCTGCCCCGGCCCCAGCCGGCCACACCAAGGAGGGCACTGGGCCCGGGGCGCACCCGGTCTGCGTGGACGCTGCTCCATTAGGCTGCTGTTCAATAGTTGTGGAATATCCAGACAATATTGAAACATTCCCAAATGAACTTTGCATAGAGACATTTTCATTCGCTGCCTCCCTCCTCATGCATATTAACAAATGGTATGCGCGGCCTCATTTAATTCACTGATTTTACATTCGGATCACTTTCTCTTTTACAGCTATTTTTACCGGGCTTCATTAATCTTTGTTGAATACAATGGCATACATCTTTAATGCGGCCGCTGTCAAGTCATATTTCACCAAGAGCTGCAAACTGAATGACAGCAAGCAATATTAATAAATTTAACATAGACTATATCAATTTTTAACAGAATGAATGTGGAAAGCTAAATGTATTATTTTTCATTTAAATCATAGGGTTTATCACCGGTTAAGTAGCAGCGATTTCGGGGAAACTTGTGACGTGCCATACAAATAGATTTACATCTCATTAATAAGTAAATTAGGCAAATGCCTTTCAAGTTCAGACAAGTACATAAGTGTAATCTCCATATTAAAGGAGTAGTCTTTGATAAACCACTGAGGAATTGTGGCAGCCAAGGATGTGACATGTCACCAGAGCTGGTGCCTGGTCTTCAGGCCCACCTTTAATTACTCTCCATTACTAAAGAGATAAGTGTCTCTCCAGTTAAGATTCTATAAATGAACAGCATGCCGGCACCTCCCAATTCATTTTTGCAGGAGCCATGAAAAGGTGGTAACAGTTATGAACAAAAACGAATTATCACCTGCTCTTTCTCTTTTCCTACCCTGTAATAATATGAAAATATTAAGACAAATTCCCTTTAAAATCTCTAAGAGAAATGATCCTGTAAGGATGCTGTTTTGTTTAAGCAAGTAGAGGGGAGGTAGAAGAAGAGGGGAGAGAATCTGATATATATATATATATATATATATATATTAATTTCTCTTCATAAATCCCAACAGAGATAATTTGCTGTAAAATGTAAACCCAGTGAGAACTTGTCTGTCTGTGTTAAATAAAAAAGTTCCGGTTGGCAGGAGGCATGTTTTTGCAGTAGCTTTAGCGATTATAGGAAATTACATGCAAAGCCAGAGTTCTGATCCTAAGTTGATTTATAATTGGAAAAAACTTATTAATTAGCTATGTCACTCTAATTAAGAATTAGAAGAGTGTGCATTAGGAAGTCAGTAGCCAACTGACAAGAGTTTTTGAAAACCCAGAAGAGAAAGCAGCTCATCCTTCTTGGCCTTGCCCGGCACCGTGGCCTCTTCCCGGAGCCCCACTCACACTGCAGCCCTCCTGTGCGGTGTGAGGCTGCCATGCAGGGCCATCGCCTGCCCAGCCACAGGGAGAAGCAGAGGGGATAGAGCCTGTGGGACTCCCATTGTGCATTGCAGGGTTAAGCCCAAGCCAGCCCAGCCACAGGCACGGTGGGTGCGCCTTACCTGGGAATCCAGAAGCTTCTAGAAACACACCACAGCCCTCCATGCCCTCAGCCTGTCCCCCTATCTCTACCTGGTTCTATTTCTGTTTCCAAACCATCTTGCTTTTTCTCTGCTTTTTTGTTAAAGCACCATTCTTACTGATTTTTCTGTATCCACAGACACATTCAAACAAAATAATTAAAGTTTATAAAAGTGAAGCGTTTTCTAGAAACATATGTTTAATAAAAAGCAAAATTCCAGAATCTTTGAGTCCAGAGCTTCCACACGTTACCTGCTGTTCTTTCCCTTGGATTTTTGTATTTTCAATGGCAAAACCCAGGACTATGGAATCACACTTTTATTCTGAATTATTATTAAGCCAGAAAATGAAATAAGTGGACAAATAACAACATGAAAACTATTCTCTAAGATAATTATTCTCTGCAAAAAAAAAAAAAAAAGATTAATTTTTTTTAACCCAAACTAAATCTTTCACATTTATAAGGATCATTTTCTTCATTCAGGTTTGCTTTCAATTAGGGCAGAACAAAAGCTCAAGTGGGCATTGAAGAGAACTCCGTTTTCTTATTTGAATACCAAAAAAGATGTCCCCCAGATAATGATGCTTAAAAAAAATCTCCCCATTAGCACGTTTCTCCCATTCTCTTCCATTTGCTGGCAAAACACAAAATTCCTGATACACTTATCTTATGAGGTTAATGATCTTTTGTTGTCTGCTGTAAGCCTGTTATTCATTTTAAATTAGAGGTAAAGTGGTGTGTTTAAAAGTAATTCAAATGGGAAGTCGTCTTTCTTTAAAATAAGGGGCTTTAATCCCTGTTCACAATCATTAGCCTGTACTTAGTTGAAAGAACAAGGTTGTACGGGATAAAGAGCAACTCACTAGATAATTTGGGTGTTCCTTTTAATGAAACTCCAGCGGCCAGGCAAGGGAGTCCCTCAGCTTCCCGAACCCCTCCCAGCACCCTGTTAACGATGTGGGTTTTCAAGAGACTTTGGGAAGTTACCAGGGAAGCTGGCAGTCAGAATGCAGTCTGGGACTTGTTTTGTAGGGTTTGCTAGAAGTCCTAGTAAAGATCATCTGGTTTTATGGGGAGCTGAGAATCTAAAAGGCAAACCTACTTTATAATTAAGTCTGAGGATTGCTGTAGTCATACTGATATGATTCAAGTCTCTAAAATTCATGGCCGTTCTAATTTATACTCACCTGCAGAGGATCTAGGAAAAAAAAACATTTAAGCAGGTGGTCAAACGTGCCAGCCTCTGGCATGAGGAAAGAGAGGCAGGCTCTCCGGGCACGGGGGACGTGGTCTGAGCTCTGAGCTCAGAAGGCAAGTGCGCAGTGTTGGTCTCTTCCTGCTGCTCATCCCCACACCCTGCCCCATCACCCCAGTCTCCCCCTTCTACCCCCAGAACACGCGCCAAGCCTCCTCCTCCCATCTGCCTGGTGAACTCCTCACCTCATTGTTAGGTTAGTTGAAAATGCCAAGGCTTCAGCCAAGCTTGGCTCCGAAGCCTGCAAGCCAGACCCCCTCTCAGCACAAGGAGAACCTTTGTAGAGGCACATCTTCCCTGGAGACCTCGTCCTTGTGTTCACATCCCCAGGGTCTAGCAGAGGACGTGACACATAGTTGGTGCTTTCCGAATCAGTGAAGGAGAAGGGAATCAAGACGTCGTGCCAGTCTGACAGAACGCGAGCCAGGCCTCGGTACCCAGGCAACTGCTCAGTGCCACCTGCTTGCTCTCGCGCCCACAGTCACAGAGCAAAGAGGCTCCCGCTTCCCTTACCTGTTGGCAGTCTGGGGGGAATCTCCAACATACCCCTGCTATAGGGGGTGGGGATTGGCTGCTTTTGAATAGGAGGGATGCTCAGGCTCAAGTGGCTCTGAGGATGGGTGTTCTTTCCTTACCTAACCTAAGCCTCTGGGGCCCCTTGGCAGTCCTCAGCCCACCAAGCCTCCCACCTGCTGAATTCCACAGCCAAGGCCTGCTGGGCCTGCTAAGGACTATGGAAGAAAGAGAAAACTGCCAGATGACAGAGGGTGACGTCTTTCATTGGATGAACACATTCTCGAAAAACAGCTCACCAGAACCTCTGTGCTTTTACTACCGCCACTATTTCTTTTACGTGGTTTAGGGTATGTGAACCCAATCGAATAAGATCAGAAAAGCAAAACAAAAAGTGTAAATGTTGGCATGGGAAAGGATGTTTTTCATTATTTGCAAAAAATAATGATTGAAAAATGTAAGAATGTAAAAGGATCACTATAAATATTAAAAATAATAAGGTTTCAGTGACATACATAGTTTAAAATGAATAAACAAAACTTAATTGCCTTATTCTATGCCAATGACAATCATTCTGATGATAAAATGGATGTAAGACTCCATAGACAATAGCAACACCACAATATGAAGGGCCTAGGAATACTTACCAAGAAATGCACGGGAAAAGTACATAAGGAAAACTATAAAAATCTTATAAGGAACATAAAAGAAGAGTTGAATAAATGGAGAGGCATACTGTGTTTTCAGGAAGACTCAATATTGTAAAAATGACAATACTTCCCAAATTATTCTTTATGCTAAACGTTATCCCAATAAACGTCACCCTCTGTCATCTGGCAGTTTTCTCTTTCTTCCATAGTCCTTAGCAGGCCCAGCAGGCCTTGGCTGTGGAATTCAGCAGGTGGGAGGCTTGGTGGGCTGAGGACTGCCAAGGGGCCCCAGAGGCTTAGGTTAGGTAAGGAAAGAACACCCATCCTCAGAGCCACTTGAGCCTGAGCGTCCCTCCTATTCAAAAGCAGCCTCCTATTCAAAATACACACACACACAGCAGAATTTGTGTGTGTGTGTGTGTATGTGTGAGGTCGGTTTTGGAAATGAATAAAATGATTTGAAATTTTAATGTAAAGGATAAACATGCAAAATAGTCAGAAAAATTGCTGAACAAACAAACTATGAATAATGAGAAGAAGCTTATTGTACCACATATTAGGCAAAGTATAGAATTAAGACAGTGCTGCAATTGTGCAAATACAAAGAGATCAAACTGTAGAAGAAGAAATGCAGAAATGATACCGAAGTATGTATAGCAATTCAGCATGCGCTTTGAGGTAGTATTCTAAGTCAATGAGAAAAATGAAGAGTTTAATAAACGGTGATGGGACCTCTAAGTAAGCCTTTTTGAAAGGAGTGGGCAGAATTGTGTGTCCAGGTGTGTACTTCACAAGGATAAGAGCCACAACGAAGAGGCTGCCTTTTACATAATGGTAATTTTATAATTTTTAAAGGTTTTCACATTTGTATCATGAATTTGTTGACTGTCTTTGGAGTCTTTGTATGTATTTGAGAGTTTTCAAGCAGATGGCAAGAAAAAATCTTGTTTGAACGTAAATTAGCCTATTATGGCACTTTTTCATCAAATGAAAGTCATGTGCTTAGTTCAGATATGGTCGATATACATCATCCTGCTTAAGACTTGCAGAAGAAGAACAAGTTCAGTTATTGAAAGATCTTGTAAATCTAGCAGTATCAAATGTGACCAGAGCCCCTGAACAATGAGAGCCTTCTCTACTAATATATTCATCTATAGATATATTTTTTTAAAAAGAAAAATAAATAAAATATAAACAGATCTCTTATCAGTCACGTCCTGGCTAAGACTTTGAACCCTTCATGTTGTAGTTTATATCCTTTGCTGTTTGCATAATTTCTCAGAATAATGTTGCTAAGTTCTTGGTTTAAACTACAAGTACCTTCAGGTGCCATGAATCACTATATAATTAATAATATTTATTTTCTATTAATAAGTTATTTTATAAACAATAATTTATGCTATTATCATTGAGAAATAGTATTTAACTTTTTTTTCTGAGAAAAATGCATCTTTTTCTTATTTTTACAAGGGCATCCTATGGGGTAGAAGAATCCTAGTGTACATAATATATACCCAAATTAAGTCCAGATGTATCCTAGCTTTAACACAGAAAATAAAGTCCCCTATGAAGCAGAAGAAATAAATGATCTTGAGAAGGAGTAGAACTTCTAAGCTTAAATCAGAGGGCGAAATCGTAAAGAAGAAAAAAGATGGAAAGATTTAGCCAAGGGGAAAAACCATGCATATAGCAAACAAGTAAAAATTTACAAATAAGACAAGCAAAAAAAAAAAAAAAAAGCAAACATCTACAAGGAAAATGCAAAGACATGTGACAGACCAGGAAGGGCAGATCAAGGGGAGTCCAGAGAAGGAGCTGGTAGCCTTATGCATAAAAGCTTCCTCCAGATCAATTGGAAAAGGTTAACACTTCATATGGAAATGGTCAAACACATGGAAATGGAAATAAGCAGATGGAAACATGCTAAGAATCACTCATAATCAGAAAATAAAAATTTACCTGAAACGTGTACGCCTATTAGGTTAAAAAGAATAAATATATGCAAAAATGAAACAATGCAATCATATGTAACGTTGAATATGATATGAGATAATGACATTCTCAAACTGTCACAGGGGGACATTTTTAAAAATATTGTGAAGGAGACCATTAAAATGTAGAACAAACTTCAGTAGTGTGCATACTTTCAAATGTTGCTTCCAATGATCAAATCAGGAAATTCATGGAAGATAATATAAATGCAATTTTTTCTAAGTTGTTTATAAGAGGAAAAATATTTTAAACAACTGGAACTTCATGTAGCAGAGAACTGGTTAGCTAAATTGTCAAATATCCATAAAATAAAATACTACGTAACTGTTAAAATAATGATGCAGATTTTAGTGAACATTCCACAGCCCTTTCTTGCACTGCTGTGTACTTGCAAACAAGCACACACACACACACACAAACACACATCATCTCTGGCATTACATCCACCAAAAACCAACAATGGATTTCTACATAACTGTGAATAGTTTAATAATGAGCATGGATTTATTTTATAATCAGAAAAACAACAAAGCTATTTTTGAAGAAAATATTTTTGTTCAGATTAAAATAGCATACCCTTCTGAACAACTGAAAAGTAGTGGTACTCAACAACCCTGTTAGGCAGCAGATCTGAGAGAAGATTCTGGGATGTCACTGCATGTTTAAGGAGCAAGCATGTTTCCAGCTGTAGTTAGGGGGTCTTGCCTGGCCCAGCCTCATGCATAGTTAGCCGTGCCAGGGACAGCCATGTGGAGATGGAGGATGGGGATGCTTGGGATGAGATGCCAGCTGGGGCTACACCTGGGCCAGAAGAAGTCAGCCTTCCATATATATTCCTGGGGCAATCCCCGTGGGAGGGGGTTTCTGTCTGAGGGTAGCTGGCCCAGACCTCCAGTTCTGCCCCTGATTGGTTCAGAGGATTGAGATCCTGACTCCCTCTCTCCCTCCTTCCTGCCTCACCACCAACACTGGCTGCCCCCTGAGCAGAATTTGGCACAGGAGTCCAGACATTTTGGGGACCAATGCCAGGATGTGCAACGTCCCTGCATCCGGGAGTTTCAGGTCGACCTGGGTGAGCTGGATTTAGACACTGATCTCTGGACCCCTTCAGTGTTCTGAAGGGGCAAGATGGGTCTCAGGCTGGTGAGTTCCAGCTGTCTCTAAAGTTTTTGGGTAATTCTGGGGTAGCTGACCCTGAGCCCTGCATGTCCAGGAGGTGAGATTCTTGCAGACAGGGCTGTTTAATGAGTGGGAGGAGGGCAGGCAGGCCTTTCATTAAAGGAATATCATGAAAAGCCTAATACTCAGGACTCCCAAGAGCAGAGGCCAGCCCCCTGAGCTCATCTCGACTCCCCACCATCACCTCTACCCAGGGCCCTCTGGCCGCTCAGGAGAAAGTGGACTCAGCGGAAGACAGTGGGGGTGCTTCACGCTCACCCCAGCTGGGGGCAACTAGCCCGAGAAATGAAATCAAGTTCATTCCAAGACCAAACTGCAATGAAAGACTTTCTCTTTTCACAAAGCCGCCAAGCCTCTAAAGATGGACAATGAAGGAAGAGAGAGCTGTGTTTAACTGCCCAGTGCGTCTCATTTCTGCAGCCATTCCGAGCTGTGAATGCACGAGCTAGGCTAGGACTGGTTGGCATTGGCTACAGGCAGAAACCAAGAACGGGTGCTGATTTTGTCATCTTTCTGCATCTTTATAGTGTTTCACTGGTTGAAATTCTGGTGATAACATTATTTTGAATTTTGGAAGAAAAAAATGAATTGAGACTATATCAATTAATTTCAATGAAGACTCCAGTCTGTGTGATAACACAGAAAATGCTTACGGTAAAGTGTGCAGTGAAAAAGAAGCAGAATTAAAATGTGCTTACGTAGCCTGAACAGAGCCACCTAGACAAGGCCATGCCGCTTCTGGTGCGTGGCAGATATTCCATAGATGGATTATAAGATAAATGAATATACTTATTAAAGGGATGGGTGAAAAAATATCCAAATGAATATTCACAAAAGACTGCAGGGAAAGGCCGAAAATAATTGTGAGGAGAAAAGAGAATGTGGGTGATTCAAACATTTTTGTTACTTTCCATATTTTCTTCAATCAATCTATATTAATTTAATATTTAAAAATCAATTCATTAAAATAGAACCGGATTTTAAACCAAACTTCTAGCTTAGAGGTAATATAGGGCTGGAGGAAAGAGTTAAACTACAACCATGAGGGAATAATTAGACAGCTTCAGAATGTGGGATGTTCCACAGACAACTATCTTGTGTTCTTCAAAAAGACATTGTCATAGAAAAAAAGGAGGGAGGTGGACTTTCCCAACTAAAGGAGACCAAAGTGACATGACAGCAACCAAAAGCAAATGTGGATCTAAATCGAATCCTATAAAAGACATTCTTGAGATAATTAGGAAAATGTGACTGTGGTTTGGATGTCAGATAATATTACGAAGTTATTTATAGTTTTACGGTATCTCACTGTAAAATATCTCACAATACATTATCTCAATGTATTGTGGCTGTGTAGACAAATACACCTCTTTGTTCTTAGGAGATTCAAGGTGAAGTATTTATAATTTAAGTATCATGAGGTTCCCACTTTCAAGTAGTACAAAACAAAATGTATTACAGAAACCTCTACAGAGGGAGATAGCTAATACAGCAAAATACAACAATCATTAAATTATGTATTTGCATTATGTTTTCAGCATTCCCTTTTTTTTTGAAATTTTTATAACAACACATTGGGGAACATTTAAAAATAAATATATATGCATACGTATATGTGTGTGTTTGAATACATTCACACGTGCTTGCATACATATTCATCTGAGCTCTCCAGGTCATTGCAAGAGGGATGGACCCCCAGAAGCCATGGCTGGGGTGTGACTGGCTTAGGTGGAGATGCTGAGGGCTGGGGTCACATGGATCAGGTGGATTTCCTCATTTCCTGCTTCAGCACCTCTTTGGGGTTCTGTGCACATAGACTGCCCTCCTGATGGTGCCTCTCTGTGCACCTAAAAGCTCATAGGCAGCCCTGCATCTCTGGGCACAAGGAGCTAGGAGAACCAGTGCCAGTCTACCCCTCCCTCTCTTCAGGGGCATCTTCCGAAACAATGAAGGCAGCCATTGGGCTCCCTGGCATGTATGGATGTACCCCATTCAGGAAAAGGTCCACACAGACATTCAACTCCTCTGTAGCCTGCAGTAGAAGCAATGGGGAATAGTGCTGGAAGATGGGCAGGATACCTACTCAGAGAAACAACTGGCTGGGGCCCCAAAGACCCAAGGGCATCCCTGAGATACGGTGGTTCTGTGGAAATGAGGCTGTCCAGGGTTAATGAATGGGACTAATGATAGAGAGAAATGCTTCAGTTGTGGGGTGTACAAGATACAAGGCACACGACATTTCAAGTAGATGGAATCAGAGAATGAGCATTGCAATTTAATTCCATGATGTAATTCTATATATTCTTTAGAAAATATAATTCATGTGCCATGAACTTCACTCCTGTAGCATACAATTCAGTAGGTTTTAGTATAGTCACAATCTTCTGCAACCATCACCACTATCTAATTCCAGAATGTTTTCCTCCCCCACAAAAAACCCTCTGTACTCATTAAGCAGTCACTCTCTATTATTGCCTCCTTCCAGCAACCACTAATCCACTCTCTTGTTTTTTTTTGTTTTTTTTTTGAGACAGGGTCTCACTCTGTCACCCAGGCTGGAGTGCAGTGGCGCAATCTCAACTCACTGCAACCTCCGCCTCCTTGGCTCAAGTGATCCTCCTGCTGCAGCCCCCCACCAAATAGCTAGGAATACAGGCAAAAGCCACCATGCCCAGCTAATTTTTCTTCTTTTTTTTTTTAAGAGACAGGGTTTCACCATGTTGCCCAGGCTGGTCTTGAACTCCTGAGCTCAAGTGATCCACCTGCCTCAGCCTCCCAAAGTGCTAGGATTACAGGCATGAGCCACCACACCTGGCCTAATCTGCTTTCTCTCTCTATGGATTTGCCTTTTCTGGATATTTCAAATAAATGTGATCATGTAACACATGGCTTTTCTGTCTAGTTTCTTTCATTTAGCATAATGCTTTCAAGGTTCAACTGTGTTGTGGTATGTATCTGTAATTCATTCCTTTTTTGTGGCAAAAAAAATCACATTTCATTTATCCAATCAGCAGTTCATGATCATTTGGATGGCCTCTACTTTGGCTACTATGAATCATGCTGGTATGACCCTTTGTGTAAATGTTGTGTTTGTGCATAGACATGCATTCTCAGTCCTCTTGGATACATAACTAGGAGTGGAATTTCTGAATCATATGAGGAATTGCCAGGTTTTTCCAGGGTAGCTGCACTATTCTACTTTCTTACCAGCAATGTATGGGGGTTCCAGATTCTCCACATTCTCACCAACATTTGTTATTTTTTGTCTTTTTTATTATAGTTGTCCTGGTGGGTATGAAGTAGTCTTGATTTGCATATTTTGAAAGACCAATGATTTTAAGCATCTTTTTGTCTTCTTATTGGCCATTTTTATATTTTTTCTTTAAAGAAATGTTTATTTCAAGTCTTTTGCACATTTTAAAATTAATTTTTTTTGTATTTTGATTGCTGAGTTGAGTGAGTTCTTTTTTTTAATGCTAGATCCTTATAAGACATACAATTTGTCATCTTTTTCTCCCATTCTCTGAGCTACCCTTTCATTTTCTTGATAGTGTCTTGAAGTATAATAGTGTCTTGAAGCATAGATAGTGTCTCAAAGCATAATAGTTTTTGATGAAGTCAAATTTATTTCTTGTTTCTTTGGTATATATACTTTAGGTGTCATATCTAAGAAACTATTGCCTATTCCAAGGTCACACAAATTTACACCTATGTTTCCTTCAAAGAGTTTTATAGCTTTATATTTTACTTTTTGTCTTTTGGTCCATTTGAGTTACTTTTTATATATGATGTGAGGTAGGGGTCAAAATTAATTCTTTCATATGGATATCAATTTAGAGTACCATTTGCTAAAATCACTATTTTTTTCTCCATTGAAATGTCTTGGCACTCTTGTTGCAAAATCAATTGACCCTAAATGTATAAGTTTATTTATGGGTTCTAAATTGAATTTCATTAATTTGTATGTCCATCCTTATGCTAGTATTAACCTATCTTTATAATTGTGGCTATGTATTAAGTTTTAAAATTGGGAAATGTGAATCCTCCAACTTCGTTCTTCTGTTCATGATTGTTTTGGCTATTCTGAGTCCTTTGCATTTTTCCATATAAATGTAAGATCAGCTTGGATTTTAATAGGAACTTAATTCATTCTTTAGATTGACTTGGGGACTATTAACATTTTAACAATATTAGGTCTTCTAACCCATCAACATGGTATGTTTTTCTATTTTTTATGTCTTATTTCAATGAACTTTTGTAGTTTCCAGTGTATATAGCTTCCATTTATTTTGTTAAATTTATCTCTAAGTATTTTCTTTCTTTTTGATGCTATCAAAAAGAAAATTAAAAAATGTTTTTAGGTTCATCATCAGTTTTCTATAAAAATATAACAATATAAAAATAAAACATAATTGTATACAACTACACAATTGTGTCATCTAAAAATAGAGATAGTTTTACATTTTTCTTTTCAAACTGAATGCCTTTTAGTTCTTTTCCAAGCCCAATTGCCTTGGCTGGAACCTCCAGCTAAAAGTTGGGAGAACGGATATCCTTACCATGCTCCTGATCTTAGCGAGGGGTTTCCAGTCTTCTACCATTAAGTATGAGGTCAACTGTGGGTACTTCACAAGTGCCCTTAATCATGTGAAGATACTCCCTCCTGTTTCTAGTGTATTGAGTTTTTTTTTTTTTATCATTAAAAGGTTATATACAGCCTTTTGAAAAACACATATTGGTGGAATTTTCTAATGCAGACAAATGAGTCCAACACAATGTTAAGAATGTAATTTAAAATAAAAAATGTTATCTAGTAGACTTCAATTATAAATGGAGAACAGCAGAGGAAAAAAACACAAGAAAGAATTAATAGTGTATCTCTCTAGATGGTAAGATGATGGATGCTCATTTTTCTCTTCTTGAGAATTTCGTGTATTTTTCAATAAGTGAACGTATTACTTTTATTATCAGGAGGGACAGAATCACTAAAAATTACAATAAATACAATTATTTTGAATTTGATGGAGGGGTAGTGAAAGGAGGGGGAAGGTGGGGGAAGGAGAGGCGGGGAGAGAGAGAGAGAGGAGGGAGTGCATGCAAACACATGCCAGTGATGAGGTAAAAACGAGTACAATGTGTGTGCTCAGGGCAAGGAGCTGTGAGGCTGCATTCTCAGTGGTTGATGGCAGGTTTCTTAGTTTCCAGGTGAGAAAATGAGAAAGCTCTGGGGCAGCCAGAATCCTTGGGGATGGCTTCTTGGAGAACATGGAGATGCTCTTGGGAGTAAATATTCTAAGAAGCAGCAAGCCCTGAGCTACAGCACAGAGGGGAGGGTCCATCTAGGCTCAGCAGCCGGAAGGCTCCTTGAGGGGCTAGAGTGAGATCCAGTGTGAGAATTCCTGTGGGGATCAGCCTGTGATGGGTCTGCTTAGGCACAGGGGTGTTAACTTGAACCTGCAGACAATGAGAGCCATGGACCTTTGAGGTTTTGGATGCCTTGGTTAGTTGAGTCCAGAAAACCATGGGTTTCCGTAACTTGAGAGGACTGGGGAGGTATTTGAGGCAGTCCCGCCCACTCCTGCAGGTACAATGACAGGAAGTGTCAGAGACCCGAAAACAACGTACATGCACTTTACTGCCTTGGAAGCAGAAGGCGAGGAAGGGAACGCCTTGAAGGCAGGGTGTTTTTTAAGAGATGCACGTTTGAATTACCACCACAAACTACCCGGCCTGTGTCATGTGATCAATAAGGTAAATGAAATTGCTGGTAGGCTTTAGGCTACGATGGCCTCAATCCCTTCCCCTGTCTCCAGCTAAACATTGTAACTCATATTAAGAAGAGTTGTCTGGGATTCTTTCTCCACTTGTAGGGTTTAAATCTGTGTTCCTTTTAGTGGTGGAGAACACAGTTGTTGAGGACTTCAATATCTCCATTTCTCAAAAGCCTGATACCCTGACACAATCTCTGCTGCAGAATTGCAGCACAGAAAACATGTTTTGAATAAACAAATGGATGAAAGTCCCTCAAAACTATGGGCTCAACACCCAAAGTACGGCTCAGAGCATGGACATAGTAGCTCAGACATCCTTGTTCCTCAGCTTGCAATGAACCAGTCTGCAAAGTTCTATAAGCCATCTCTGAATATTGAACCAAAAATCTCTGTGAAAGTTCTTCAGGAGAAATATTAGCCACTGCTGAGTAATTTACTTTTCTTTATAACGGACTCAACAAACTTTGTCTGTAAAGAGCCAGATAGCCCGGGGGCATATGGTCTCCTGTAACTATTCCACCCTACCATGGTAACGTGAAAGCAGCCATAGATAACCCGTAAACGAAGGGCTGTGGTATTCTAACAAAACCATATTGGTGGACACTGAAATTGGAATTTCCTGTAACTTTCATGTCACCAAATATTATTCTCCTTTTGCTTTATTTGTCAGCCATTTAAAAATGTAAAATCATTCTTACAATCAGTCTGTATAGAAAGAAGTGGTGGTGGGGCTAGGTTTGGCTCACAGGCCGGCCTTGGCTAATCCTGCTTTAAAAGATAAACTTGAGAGAGCAGAATACACGGCCACAGTACAAGCTCGTTTGTTTAAGAGGCTCTTTCTTCCCCAAGTTGCACAATCATGGGACTCTCGTTTCAGAAAGGAAATCAGTGATTTTTTTTTTCAATAACTCAACTTAGCGTTTCCGCATCACTCTATCTCTAGCCAGTCTCTGTTTTGTTGTTGTCGTTTGCTCCAGTATCCCTTTCTCTTTCTAAATTCCCAGCCGATGTTTGGCTCCTTGGAGGCACAAGTCTTGCCGGCCAGAGCCGGCACATGAGCACACCTGTGACCCACCGGACGGGCGACGAAACCCGAAGCCCTGGAAAATGGCTTCCCTCTTCGAGTTCCTGAGAAAGAGCAAACTTTCTATGTGCTTCTTTTTAAAATGCAACAATGTAAAGGTCACAGAGGAGGAGATGAAACTCGGAGTTGTAATAAGGCAGGAGAAATAAAAAATAATGACAGAAATAAATTGTCATAAGAGGGGATACAGTTATGATTTATTGTGATATTCTACAAATTTGGAGGTGATTAAAAGCCACCTAAAATTCACATTAACAAGTCACATAAAAATGGAATTAAACTAGTGGGCATAATGTGGCAGGATATAAAGAAAAATCATGACAGAAATAAATTGACAGAAGAATGATACTATTCAAGTTTTACTCTGTCGTGCCACCGTGACAGGAGCCTAGTATTTTAATTTCAGAGTTGTGGTTGAGTTTTTGGAGTTCATTAAAGGCCCGCATTAAGAATCTCATAAAAGTGAGGAGAAATTAGTGACCATAATGTGGCAGAGGAAATAAAGAAACAATAATGACAGAAATAAATTGACAGAAGAATGATACACTTAATGTTTCACTCTGACACCCTCTATTAATAGGGCCGCTGCAAGCTGGAACAAATGTCATTCATATTTTAGCCAAAGTATACCACTAATTAGGCCAGCTCTCTGCACTCGAATTAGATTTGAGATCTCTCACCTTTAGAGTGGAACCATTTGAATTCTAAAGGAAAGAGCTGGTGACAGAAAAAAAAACTTTCTACTTGGGCTTTTCTAATGAGATAAAATTCCCCCTTCTCCCCATTTCGCAGCTATAATTGCTGATTATGTTGTTACACAGCCGCGGCTCTCGGCTCTGTCCTCCCATCATCATGATCTAGTCTGGCATATCAGGAAGCTTCAAACACAGACTGGAGTGGTTTGAGTCTAATTTAGCCCTCATTTAGGCCGCAGGTACCACACAAGGTAAACACTGCATTGTTATAATTAATTACCCCTCAGGCCGCGCCAGGCCATCTCTGTTTCAGCTGACCCTTATAATAATAAGGCTTCCGGGCATATTGTATTTCTTTTGACAGATTAATTAGAAATTCAGCCGTGGCGGTACAAAGCATCTCAGTCATGAATATTTAAATGGCCTGACACAAAAAATCATGAAAGGGCTGCTGAACTACATGACGGACAGGGGATATTAGGCAAGTGACTCTAATCAATAATCTCTTGATCTCTTACATATTAATACACTGCCTGCTGTTATTAAGCTCCGTAATAAGGAAGGGGAGAGAAAGTTAGTGTAGCTCTGCTGTAGGCCTGGCAAGGCCCCCAGTGATTACGCTAACTGACTGCGAAAATGCACAGAGGAGCCCGGCCTCAGCCTCTTCAATCTAATCCAATCTTAAGGAATGGCAGCTCTGAGTAGCACCGACTGGATAATTATTGGCGCTGACAAGGTGAGGGCGTTTGCAGGCAAATGAGCTGGGAAGCAACCCTCAGTCCCCAGACCACCCAGGGCCCGGGCCGCGCGGCTGCTCCGTGTCGGGCCGGCGGCCGGCGGGACTCTGCCCTGCGAGGCCGGTCCGGGGTGGCTGTCGTGGGTCGAGGCTGGCCGCGCCTGCTGTCGGGGCGGCTCTGACACCGCGTCGACCAGATCCGCTCCGGTCCCTCCGCTCGCCCCTTCCAGCTCCAAGGCCGCCGCGTGAATTAAGTGGCAGAGGCGCCTGAATATTATGTAAATTCATGACTGGCAGCGCGCGGTCCTCCCAGCCCAGAGCGAGCCACGTGCGTGCAGCTCCGGAGGCCTCCCCGGCCCACTTGGACCCCACCCCTGTCCCCAGGCCCCAGACCTGCCGCAGACGCCCCGGGGGGACCCAGAGTCCAGGGAGCCTGGGGCTGGAGGAAGTCACGTGGGCGCTGGATGGGTGCCCAGCTGGCAGGGCAGCTCCGGCCTTTTGGGGGCACCCTGGACAGTGTGTACCCCAGAGGCCCCTGGGACATGATGGGCAGGGATGCCAGGCCCTGTACACCACAGGAAACTTGCAAAGCGTTCTCGCAGGCCACCAGTGCCTTGAGCTGACACTGGAAGGGAAACAAGAACAGAAGTGCCCCACACATCCTAACTTAGCCCAGGGTCCCCAGCAAGGGCCGCCAGGGACATGGCTACAGGGTGCTAGGAGGGACAGTTGCCACCTGAGGTCCCCGGCTGGGGCCAGACTGTGGTCAGAGCTCCTGGTCAGCTGGGCTCTTCTCTCTCAAACTTGAAATCCTCTGGAAGCCCCGGAGAGAATCACTGCCCCTTATGCTGTGGGCACTCGGAACTGGGAGGCTGTTTCATCTGGAGTCTGATGCTCCTTGCCTGCCACTTCTGCTCTCCCACCCAGCCTGGAGGGAGGGCTTGCAGGAGGAGGGTGAGGAAGTCACTCCCCTACGTCCTGCCCAGGGTGGGCTACAGAGCACAGGCCCTGCAGGGGGTCTCCCCGTGTTATCATGGGCACATGAAGCCTGTCCAGTGTCCGAGACCCTCCCTCAATGGTGCAGGCCTGGGGACCCTCTGTGGGAGCTCAACCTGGCCGTGGGGACTCAGGCTTTTGGCAAAGGCAATGGGATCTAAAAACAGGGACTAGGTAGACTGTGTCGTCCGGAAATGTTCCCTTCAACCAGAGGAACTCACCAAGCTCTGCAGTTTCAGAGGGGTTGTGGAGCTGACCAACCAGGGCTGAATGGAGGCCACACTGCTCTGGCCATTCCCGGCTTTGTTGCCCCCATCGTGCCATCTGTAAACAGGGACAATAATTTTTAGAGACATTAGACTCAGGGCTGGCAAGAGAGAGGAGGGGGACAAGGTGGAGGAACTGGGACACATTCCAAGGCAGGGTACATAGAAGGGGAGGTGGGAGGTGGCCTACTGCCCACCAAGTGCCCTGGGCGCCCCTCCCAACCTGTGCCCATGCTCTTCCTGCTCCCACAGCCTGAATTGCAGGCCCTCTCCCCTCCTGAGAATGAGATGCCTGAGGTGTGTCTTCCTTCGACTCTCTTCCACCAGCACTCTCTGGGGTCCGGTGCAGGGCTGTAGCTTGGCCTTGTCCAAAGTCTTTCCTACAGTCTGTAAGACCCTCATTCATTCATGAGTATTTCTGAGCACCTTCTACGCACTGGTGCTGGAGAAGAGAAACAAACCATTCTGCTTCTGGGATGTCACTGTCTGCCCAGCAGAGGACCCACCAAAGGGTGCATGCAGAGGACTGGAAGTGGCAGCAGCAGAGGCCACCAGACGCTGCCCTGCTTCAGGCCTTCCCCGCCCAGAGGCTCCGATGGAGCATGCCTTGTCATGCTGCAATGTAGGGCCTTGCTCAGTTTGTTGCATTTCTTTCTTTGCAGTCATTACAGAATTATTTATTAACTAGAAAAAATGCAACCACCGCCAACCTAGAGCAAGCCTTAGGGTGGAGGACTTTGATGAACTTGATTCCTCTGCTTCTGCCTGAGAGGCCTGGAGCCAGGATTGAGAGAAGCAGCTGAGAAAAGCAGAATCAACCAGTAGGAGCAAATGGCGGGATTTTGTTGTTGGACTGGTAGGCAGAAAGCAGAAAGAGACGAGGCAAGAGTGGAGGCTCAGACCATAGTTTGGGAGGCCTGAGTCTGAGCTACCAGAATAGACTAGAAATATGTTTAAAATAATATTTTGTTTATCTCACATTCTGTTCCAGTGGTTTTCATCTTGGCAATGTCAACCTTTCCGTGTATTCCACTTCAGGAAAGTCTGACTCTCCTGTGAGTGACTTTTGTTTGCTTGCATTATTTTTGTTGTTGCTGTTATTTTTGGTGGGTATTAAAGAAGGTGAATAATGTTCATGTCTATGTCAACATAGTACAGAACATTTGGGATGAAAAGCAAACTAATGAAATCCAGCAAATGCAGAAAAGCCAAGCCATTTGGGGCCCAGCAGGCAGCAGAAACTTGTGACCAACGTGGGGATTGGTGACCCCCATCCTGTGATTGTGGAAATGCACCTGTGCTGGCCCTGGGCACATGGGCATCTTTTTCTGACTGTGGTCTCTTGTACTCGGGTTCTTTCCTGTTCCCAGTGTCCTGAGTCCTCAGGTGGCTCCCAGGCCAGCAGGAACTCCGCTTTGTAATCCGGAACTGGTATGACACAGTGCAGCCCACGTGGGTTCTGATGGTGGCACCAATTCTAATCTCTCAGAAGACAACCTACAGGGAAGGCCAAGAGAGCTGCCTGAGTCCCCACGTGGCCACAGCATGACACCTACAAGGTGCACAAGCTTTGCCATCACAGTGGACGTCATCTCACTGAGTCTGTTTCCCTATCTACATGGGGATGGAGCATTTACCACCAAAGTTTGCCGTGAGTTACACTAAAGGACACAACCTGTGGGCAAACACCCTGAGGTGTGCAGCACTATTGTTGGTTCTTTTTGATGGAGATTCCAGCTTATGGCCCAGATCATCATCCACACAGGCTCCTCCCGGTGTGCTCAGGGCTTCCATCGCCACCATTCCAGGCTCCATCTGCCTGGCTCTGTTGGTTCTTAGTTGGCCTTGGGTTTAGCTCCCACCTCCCTCCACTGCGTATCTGGAGCCTCTGGCACAGGCTGACACCTACTCCCCTTCTGGTGGCCTCTCTGTATCTGCCTCACCCACCAGGGTGCTGGGCGCTCATCTGGACCAGGCTGGGGTCCTCACACGGTGCTTGTCCTGTGCGTAGCACACCGTGGGGACAGCGTTGCTGAGTGCTGTCTAGGAGGAGAGATCTGCCTCCTTGTCTGCATCCAGGGGGGCTGGGGCTCAGAAAGGCAGTAGATAATTAAGAATAAAGAAAAACAATCCAAGGGTGACTGCCAAATGAAATACTCAAGTGCAAAACTTGTAAGTCTTGTTCTGCTGCTGCTGATAATAATAACAATAATAACGGTAATGACGACAGTGATCGTTTCTGCTCTCCTCGTTTGGGTTAGCAGAACGTTTGTGTGAAAGGTGTAGTCCTGGGAACAGATTCGTTTACCTCCCTCTGTTTATTGCCAAATCATAATGAAGTGCAAGCCAAGAAGCAAATTCATTGCAAATTGTATAAAAGATTTGGGGCCAAAATGAAGCTGTTAAAAACCACATCTGTAAAAATGGTGTAATGATTATGGGTGGGTAAAAATCTGGCAAGAATTATTTTCTTAAATAAGGCGTAAAGGAGAACAGATGTGCTGTAACAGACACATTTTTTTTTTTCAGTTTCATGAATTCTGTGAAAAGAAAAAAAAGTTGATCTGATTGATCAGATTATCGTATTTATTATAGTGCGCCCAGGGCACCAGAAAATCCTTTTGTCTCAATTTCATCCCCTGGAAGAGGAAGGTAGACTCAGGGAACTGTGTGAACCAGCTTCTTGGCAAAGCTGGTTCTGCCAGGGAGAGAGAAAGGAGAGTCCGCTGGGAAAGGAAGAAGACTTGGAGGCATCCGAAGGTCTGCAGAAGATTCAATGGTGGGAGGGAGGTGACAATGAAATCTAAGTAGAAAACCACAAACTCAAAGGATCACCAGTATTTCAAGGTCATGATGGAATGAGAAAAATGGCCAAAGACAAAGACAGGCAGTTTAAGTCTGGAAATAATTACATCGAGTGAAGACAACTGAATTCCATATTACCTTGGTCAATGTCTGCAAAGGCAGTTGGGGGAGGTATTTGGGTTGGATTTACTTTTTGGAGCTTAGCAACATAAATTTGTTGTCACTGAACTATTAAACACAATGGACACATGTTGGCAAGAAGGGCCCAGCAGAGGCATGGAACTTATTAAGGGACAGCCTATGAAATAATCGCCTAAATGAGCCCACTGCGCAATTTTAATATCCCATGACAACACTCAATTGTCAAATTCAGCTAGAGTGTCCAGGATGCTACTAAAATTAAGCCAGAAATTCCTAGATTTATTCTCGTTCTTTTTTTTTTCCCCCTTCAGTTAGGAACAGGAAATGCCAGTAAGCTGTGAGAATCTAGTAAGAAATAAGAAACTGAGAAGAAAAAAGGATGGCCTAGCATTTTATGAGATTTCTGCCCTTAAATCTATAACGAATGTCTTTTACCTATCCTCGATAAAGAGGCAATGTGGGATTTTAATTGGACTTTTGGCTTTTCTTCATTTGATTTAAACCAAGGTAGAATTTCAAACAATAACACTGGAACACCTGGTTAACACGTTAGATGATATGTACAGTTGTAAATTGTGGTTTTAATAGTTGCTCACTGGGGGACTTAAAAGGGTCTCATTGTTCTGTTTGGCAGATATTAAAAAAAAAATCAGGGGCTACTTGGGATTTAAAAGCCATGCACGTGATTCCAATGCGACTCAGCTCATGAAATTTAATCACTGGACTACACTTGTGGCAGTTTCTACAGGGGAGACTCATGGCCACATGATGGGGTTTTCAAGTTCTCCAAAGTCATCATCCAACTTAAAGTCTAAAGAAATCCATTCATTTCATATTGCTAAGAAAACAGGGAAGATTTTTACATCTAAGCATGAAGGTAAGGCTCTGCCGATGTATATGTGTGCGTGGTTCATAGATGCTTCTGTTGGTGTATCCTCCATTGTGTATTGATGTGAATTTTAAAGAGAAAGTGTATGCATGCTTTGGCTCAGCAGTTCTCTTCTTTCTCTCTTTGAAAAACAAGTTTCCCCCACACACGGGCTCCAGCCTCCTTAGGGCTGCTAGCCGGTTTCCTTTTCCACCAGCTCTTTTCCTCATAGGCAGGGGGTGGCCCTGCCTGGAAGCCTGAGTGGGGACACCCCATATTTTAAAGTGACAGTTTTCAAAATGCCCGCGTGACTTTTGCTCTTCCCTTCCAGCTGTGGCCCCCACCCTGCTGCTGCCTCCAGACCCAACCCTCAGAGGGCACATGTGTAAAGCAAAGATGTTGGGCTCCCTGCTTCCCTCTGATTGGAGCCGGGCACGACGTGGACACTTCCTCCACAGAGATGCCCCTTGTGGGGATCGCTCTCCACTGCCTCTTCTCCCAGCTCCAGCCCCTCCACGGGACCCCTGTCCTGGCCCACCTGGGAGACCAGACCACCTTGAACAGCTCCTGGGCAGGACCTTGATGCCTGTAGCCCAGAAGGAAACCTTAATGAGAGATGGCAAAAAGGTGGGCATGCACTTTACAGAGGGCAGGAATGAGGACACCACCTCTTTCAGACCCGTTATTTCAGAATGAGTCAACTAAAGCCCAGGGAACGGGCAGGGATGGCCTTCACGGGCGGGTCTGGGGAGTGATCTCATGTGTTCTTCCCCATCCGGGTCCTGTGTGCTGGGCCGCATCACCTGGGGAGAGAGGCTGCGTCCTGCTCCCCAGTCCCTGGCATCCTGCAGGCTGCAGGCAGTGAGGCCCAGGGACAGGTTCTGGCTTCCTGGCGTTTCTTCTGGAAACTTCTCGGAACCCTCCTGTGTCTCCTAAAGAAAGGTTTGAGTCAAAAGGCAACACTGCCCTACTAGGCAGGGGACATTCAAATGCCAGCACCTCCCTGACCATGAGGGGACTGACAGAGAGGCCACTGAGTCTTCCCCAGGACAGCTGATTGCCATCAGTTTTATTCCCCAACTCCCAGCCCCAGGCCTCACAACTAGTGGGTCTGCATTCCTCACGGTGGGTCTGCATTCCTCACAGTGGGTCTGCATTCCTCATACACAGCGGGCCCGGTTCCTCCCACATAGTAGGTGCCTGTTGCCTGGCAAGCACCAGTGCCCAGTGGCTGCCGAATGACTTTCTCTGAGCACTCTGCCTTGCTCTCTGTCGGGGCCTGCGTCTGTCATGTCTTTCAGGTGAGCTTGCAGGGAAGGTCAGCAGACCCTGTCACATCCCGCTGAGACAAGAAGTTCGGCATGCAGGAGCAAGGCAGTCAGACTAGAAGGGCAGCTCGTTCTGTGAGAGGTATGGTCGGGGTGAAGCTGCTCACAAAAGCCCTAATTGTTGCTGGATTGACCGCCAAAATGGATGTGACTTCCATCATCACAGCAGGGAAGGCCCCTACACACCTGCGTGGACTCCGTTTGCAATTCCCATTTCCCGGGGGCTGCGTCTCCATGGCCCAGCGTCCTCTTCCTGGTTGCCATGTGGAGGGAGACATGGAAGCTCACCGAGGCCTTGGACCTGCCCATGTCATGCGAAAGCCCACCCTCCTGGGCCATTTTCACCTCTACAGAATTTCAAACATTAAAAAATATGTATTGTGTGGTTTCGATGTTTAAATTCTTACTGTTCATTCTGTGTCTTGGATTTTGCTATGAGGAACTAAAGTTTTAATGGTGATGTCAGATGGAAGATGTGTTTCCTTTTGCTTACAAGAAATGCCTTGAAAGCATCAGTGCCTCATGTCAAGGTTGCATCATTTCCAAGTTGGGTGGTCTCAGTTTATTTGTTCTAGCTGAGCCTTAACTTCCTCATCTAAAAATGGGATACTAATGGTACTTTTCACAAGGTTGGGTGAGGATTCTGTCTGATGTGCCTAGGAAGGAACCTAGCACACAGCTTCCCTGTCCCAAGAGGTCAAAGAAGTTTGGATTGATGGCTTCCCCTGCCCTGGGGCACAGCTGGCGAGCTAGTCAATCGACAGCAAGGAACTGCAGCTACGGGAGGAATGCCCCATCTCTCCTTTGGGAAGATGGACTTTCCAGTCATTCTGACCTAGATTCACCCTCTAAATATCTTTGAGCTTCAAGGGCTTCTAATTGGTGATGCATTTGCAGGCTCATTCTCTCCAGGCTCCAGATCCTGGATGACATTGGCTACAATAAGCCATGCTCTTGGCTATAGGGTTTCCATAACCCAAGTCTCATTGTTTTTTTTTTTTTTTTTTTTTTTTTTTTCCCATGAAGCTGAGCATCTGTTTGTTTGGAGACAGTCTATCTGTGAGAATTCCTGATGGACATTTTTGGTTTTTACCCAGCTGTTGGGTGTTATGTTGACATTGGTCCGGCCACTGGTCCCAGAGGTCCAGGCTCAGGGACTGTCTTCAGCATAAGGTTTGTGAGTCAACAAGAGTCATGGGATACTTGTGGCAATGAGGGAGCAGCCTGAGCCAAGGCCTGTGGAGCCACATGCAGGGAGCATTTAGGAGAACAGCCACGAGCCCCGCTTGGATGAGCCACAGGGTCAGGAGACTCTATGGTGGAGGGAGTCAGGCAGGAAGTGGGTCACATGACAGGATTGGAAGGGGCGCTCAGCCACTGAGACTTTATCTGGCAAGCAAAAGCAAGCCCATGGGGGCTTAGCGGGGAGGAGGGCTGGAGTGAGGGCTGTAGCTGGAAAGAGCAAGGAGGCACCTCCTACAAGATGCTCACCTGGATCCTGCTGCTCTTGTCTGGGCCTGCAGGACATAAGCTGTGGGTGGGGTGGTAGGTGGCCAGCTGCCCTTGAAGGAAACCAAGCACCTGCCATGGAATCTTCAGGCCAGGACAGTGCAAACTGGCACAGGAAGTCCACCTGCCATGTCTGGTTCCTGACAAGGAAGAGAATTTTCACTTTCCTGTTAAGGTCAGCTAGCAAAGCAATTCCTGTCCTGTCTCAGGAGAGGAACAGCTCTAGCCCCATTGTTCTAAGGGCAGCACAGGTATCTTCTCGGAGTGAGCTGCCCCAGTTCTGCGGGTTTAACTCAAAGTTCCCTGGGGCCCACCTAAAGCAGACGGGGAAAAACCACCTTTCAGGCCCAGAAAAGTAAAGAATCTAAGAAGGTTCCAGTAAGACCCTTCGTGCATTTTGACCAGAACCAATCTTATATACCATGCAGGCACTGAAGACTTTTCCAGGCTAGCACTGACAGCCAAAGGATTTCAGAGGCCCCTGAGAGTCTGTGTGTAGGTGCATGCGTATACTGTGTATGCGTGTGCACATATGCATATGTGTGCATGCATGTAAGCATATATGTACACATGTCTGTGTGTACCTACAGGGGCGTGCACTTGTATATGTAGGATTGTGTGGATTCATCTTCATCTATTGTGTATATGCGTGCTTATATGCTGTGTTGTATGAATATGTGTGTACGTGTGTGTGTGTGTGTGCATGCACGTGTGTATATAATTATTTTTCAGGTTTCACTGTTACAGCCATGGAAGATTCTGTGCTCAGCTTCAGGCAGGACTAACAGGGACAGAGGAATCACAAATACAGCTCAGAGTGGTTTGTGCCATGTTGCTTTCATTCTTACCTTACTTCTGTGGCACTGGGGGTCATTTACTGAGGGTCTGCGGCATCTTATTCAGGCTTCCTCACTGCCCACCGGCCCTGGAGTGTCTGCAGGCATCTCCAGCTGAACCTCTGATTCCTCCAGACTCCTCCCCTGACACAGGCTTCCTTGCCTTCTAACCCTGCCCCTGGCTGGGGCTCAGGCCACACAGCTCTGGGTGCTGTCCTTGGAGCCCTTGCAGCTCTCCATCCCACACATTTCCCAGATCTGGCCCTGACGTTCCATCCTGCTGCCATGAACCTAGCTCAAGTCACTGCCATCTTCCTCCAGCTCCACCATCACTAAGAGTCACTAACAGCCTTTCAGTGGGTCTCTGCTTCGCCTCCTTCCAGTTGCCCCACTCTCCACATCTCAGCTGGTGCTCTTGGACTGATGGTTTTCTGGGCGTGATGCTCCTCACTCCTGAGTCTCTGGAGTTCAAGTGGCCCATCACACCCTGGGTTTCGCTCCTGCCATGCCCTTCGGGCCTTGCCTGTAAGCCAGGGTCACCTCTGCACCAGCTCATCACCCTTGACTTTCTCTGGGCCCAGCATGCCTTTCTGCTGCCGTCTCCAGGCTGCTTCCCTCAACTCCGAGCAGAGAGGTCCTCCCAGGAAACCCAGCCACCCCTGGGCTGGTCCCTAAAGGATCCCTTCCTCCACAGCACTCATGGATGCTGGACACTGTGGCATTTGTGTCTGCTGTTGCATCCACCAGCACAACTCCATGAGGGCAGGGCATGGTCATATCATGCAGAGGACAAGGCATGGTCATGTGCCTTTGCAGAGGACAAGGCAGCCCCTGGCACAATACAGGGAGCCAGGGGACAGTCAATGAATGGACACGTGAGGGCATGAGACCTGGAAGGTGGGCGGTATTAGCCCATCTATGGAAAAGGTCACTGAGGCTTGTGGGGCCAGTGTCTTGCCTGTAGCCATGCAGCTTCCATGTAGCAGAGCCTGGTCATCATTGGTTCTTCTACAAATCCAGTAGCCCATGTGACAGTGCAATACACCATGTGAGCACAAGGATTCCAGGTTGTTCTTCCTGCTGGTGGCATTCAACTCACTGTCCAGGAAGTCCGTTGACTTCAGATGCTATTCAAGTTATTCCTTCCAGCAGGGCTGGAAGGTCACCGCCATGTTTAATGGGTTTGTATAATGGCAGGTCCTCTGGGCTGCCCCTTCTGAGTTCCGATCTATCTGAATTGTTGTATACTTACTTTTCAAACCAAGTTGTCAATCTGCACCTGACCAAGAATCCTGCCATATTTTTGGACAATTCAGCAAAGGCTTCTGTCTCTATCAACCCTATGGCTATTTCCATGCAAATATTTTGGAAGAAAGTACTTTACTTTACCTGCCTTGTTTTGCTACTCTCTTTTCCCTTGTAGCAAAAGAGTTACTTTTAGGCCTGCAAGGAAAATCTGCAATTTTCCCAACGTGGCAAAAAATTGGGCAGTTGAAAGAGGATGGCCCCGAGGTGCTGTTCTTGGTGCAGCTGCTGTTCTTGGTACAGCTGAGCAGACTGCCTTTGCAGGATTCTCTTCAAGGCAGTTAATGAATTACAACTGCATCATTACCTCTACACATTGGTTTTAAACATATATTTATTCTTCTCTGGCTCAACAGTTACACTCTGGAGTGAACCCAGGGCTGCTGAGCAGCTCTCTTTCTCCTCGGAATTCCTTTTCTTCTACTTCAATATCTCCTTCTTCCTCTTCCCCTTTCCTTCTTCTTCATGTCCTTCTCTTTTTTCATCTTCTCCTCTTTCTCCTCCTTTTCCCTCTCTTATTTTTTTCTTTCTCTCTTTTACTCTTTTCTCTCTCTGTTTCTACTATTTTTCTCTCTTTCGAATCCTTTATTTTAACAAGGCTATACTTTCTCACCTGGGACAGGGTAACTACTCTGAAAATCCTAAAGGGCACAAATGCATTCTTTAGTGTTAGAATCTGGCACAGATTCTGCTCAATAAGAGCCTGGGTACCACCTTGCCAATTTCCTTTTCTTTTTTTCTTTTTAGACTCCTCCTAGGTGGGCAGGGATTGAAAGGAAGAAAGTGTGAGATCCTCATGTGCCCGTCTTCCTTTCTGCCCTCATTCCGGGCTTTCTATTCCGTGGGTGCAAAAGGAAACAGGATGCGCCTGAATTACTGAACAGTACAAGGGAATTTAATTAAGAATATACACATTAGAATTTCAGTGGGATTGCCTATTTAATGTTACTTTATTAAGCCTTCTATCAAACCCTTTTTTATGTATATCAGTTGATATACAATTAATCTGTTCTCTTGTGAGAAAAAAAAATAGCACCTGAGGTGAAGGAAAAGTGTCAGATGAGAATAATTATAAGCAGCTGTTCACTTGGAGCACCTCTGGCCTACATGGGGGATGCTGTGAGCTACCACTCCTCGCAACAGCCCACCTCATTAGACTTGACCTTCCCAGCTGGGGATTTCATTTGTGTTTTTTTAATGGGTTTGTATACGGCAAATCACAACACCTTATGAAGATGGAGTCTTTGTAGCTGTAACAAAAGGGAGCATGCGAGTTTACAAAAAAGCCACAGCTCCCGCGGACTGGCAGGGTACCCGCCATAATGCAGGTAACTTTTCAGCCACTGGCTGGGGCAAGGCATAGCACCCCGATGCTTTAGCTGAGATAAATGCGTTTCCTTGTCTTTGAAGCGCCTCTGGTCCATGCAGCCACCAGCAGTACAAAAGTAATTGCGAGTCCTGATGGCGCTTTGGAGCCTGATGACAGCCCATTTAAAGCCAGATCTCCAAACCCACAGAAGCCCCGATTTCCAGCAACAGTGCATCTCCACACATGGTGCCTTTCCGAAGACAGCCCAGGACAAGCTGGCGGCGGCCGCAGATCAGACGCCAGCATGGGCATAGATGACACATACAGAGGTATGGGGAGTCACCGGAAAAACATCTCTGGTTTTCTTTTTTCCTTTCCATTTATGTTTGTAATAAACTCACTCTCATACAATTAGCCTCAATTGTTTTTATATCTTCGGAGGCAATAATATAGGCAGCCTGGGGAATACAGTAGTAATCCATATACCTGTGTTCATTTACCCAAATCACTATGGTTACAGCCGGGGCAAACTGTTTACGGTGAGAATCCGAGAGCCTCTTTCCAGCTACTAATGACCTTTCTGTTCCTCCAATAACATCAACAAACCAGGGAGGCTGCCCACGCCATTAAAGCCAATTGCCTCTCCAGTTACTGAGGGACTTGAGCGTTTCCTCATTTATTTTCTCTCATCTGATGTAACTCACATGCCACTTTCTTGTCTTTAAAAGAAGGGGAAAAACTGTGGATTATTGATTTGCTTCTGAACAGAAGACCAACCTAAAAGCCCCGATGAATTGTCACTCATTATTGAAATTACTGAACACTAATTAAACTGGCAGCTCAAATCCCAGCAGGCCACACTCATCTGAAGCTGAAATTCAGACACTTGGGCAGTGGAAGAGAGAGAGTGCGAGCAGCCACCGGGATTGTAATAAGCTTTTTGCATTAATTTTTGCTTCTTAAAGCTACACAGGCCTGTTTGCGGTGGCCCAGCCGGCCGCGGCACACACAAGGGGAAACAGGCAGGGCCCCTGTCCGGTTCTCTGCAGGAATCAGTGATTCAGATCCCTTGTGGAAATTCTCAGTGAGACTCAGCCCTGTGCCCCCGGTGAAGTCACAATCCACCCTGAGTTGCCTGCTGTGAGAGAGGCAGGAGCTGCTGGCTGACATAAGAAAGGCTGGCCCTTCGGATGGCTGCTCGAGGGGAAACTGAGTCAGGCTGGCTGGAAAGCAGCCACGCAGGCTTCCCTGGAAATGACCCAGGCCAAACAGCCTTTCCAATTCATCAAGTCTGATTTACTGTCTAAAATATGCCTTGGCCTATTTTCACGGCTGCACAAACTCCACATAAATTATGCATGATTATGGTTAATCCACCTCCTTCGGCCCTGCCTAAGTAGTAGTCCCTCATTTGCTCAGCTTCAAAGGGGGCTGGTTGACGGGAAGAGATGGTCCAAGGCTGGAGTTGAGAGTGAATCTCCTGCAGTCACAGGAAAAAGCAGAGCAAACTGGGCCTTGAAAAGGCCCCCATCCTGAGTCAAGGCATGTATGGGGAGGAAACGGTGGGTGGTGATCTCTTGGCCAGGCACCTTCAGATAAGGGTTCCTTGTCTGGATTATCACTTTCTTTTTAAAGAGTGTTGTTAAAAGCAGAGATTCACAAAGCTTATAGCAGCTTTATCTGTAAAGACCCAAACTGGAAACAACCCATTGCCCATTGACAGGTGACTGGATAAGCAGATGGCAGCATATCCATGCAAGGGAATATTACTTGGCAGTGAAAAGAAATGGGCCATCAACACACACACAGAGCAGTTGTTCTCTTTTAAAATGGGGTGGTGGGACCATCACTTACACTGTCCTAGTCAGACTGCTTTCCTCCAACCTCAGGAAATAATGCACATTTTTAAAAATGCCAATGTAATGGAGATGGAGAGGAGAAGGAGTGGTGGGGCCAGAGCTTGTTGAGAGAGGGCCCCAGGGTTGGGGAGTACACAGGTAACAGCAAGGTGCCTGGCACATGGTAAATGCTTAATCAAACTTGGTTTCCTGAACCTCGACCCTGGGATTTTTGTCTTGTGCCAATGACACAATTGAAGCCTTGTGCCAATTACACACGCATTTTGTTCCGTGACTTGGTGGTGCTCACTCTACGCTGCTCGGCCAGCCTCAATCCTCTGCATATGCTACACATGCTTCCTGCCCACGAGCGATGGGATACTTGGTCTTCTCTCGTCTTCTACAGCTTCCTTCCACACATTTATTTACTTAGCTGTTTTTCTCATCTGTCTTGTTAGGAGCAGGATAGCAAACACGACATGCCTTTCTTTTTGAGACATCCCAGCTCTGTGCCTTCCATTAATTTTTAGTGTTTACCCAAATAAATATTCTCATTCATTTATTCTCCCTCTGATCTCATCACTTGAGGTAGTTCATAAAATTGCATCCTCAGGATAGTCGTGATGACGGCTCATGTTTACTGGGCCTCACCAGTGCCCTGTGTGCCTTCCTAAACTGAGTGATGTGCACGCACACGCACACACACAGACGTGCACACACACAGGCAGCATGCACATGCAGACACATACTCAGACAAACACACACATACATACACACAACTCCTTTAATCCCAACACACAGGTGCTATTAATTATTGAAACTGTACAGACATGAGCCACAAAGAAGTAAAGTTCCTTGCTCAAGGTCACACAAACAGTAATTAGGGAGCGAAACAAACAAGATAAAGACATTAGATCAAAGGGAAAAGGAAGTTTGAATAGCAAAGTGGGGCCCAGTGAATGCAGGGTCATTGGATACTGTAATATCTTTCACAGCCACTAGAGTTAGTTCCTAAATGATGACCCGATTTTCCCAGCAGCCAAAACAATGAGGAGAATATGGTCAGTTCCAAGATTCATCTTGACCGCAAAATACAAAGACACTGTTTTTTTGGGAGCAGGGCAGGTTTTGGCATGACGAATGCTGGAAGGCCCACATCCATACTGACAGCAGGGTTCACACTGATACCCTAACAGGGCCGTTTGGACTTACGGGTATCTCGAAGCTAAAGAATGAGTAAAGCAGAGACAATACTTAATTATACTCAATGTCATTTCTCTTTTTAAAAGAATAATTATGTCTTTAAAGTCAGACACTTTATCTTCCCACCCACTATTATTTCCAGGTGACTGTAGTATTTTATACGCGTCTTCCTCAAAGGGTATCCCAAAGTGTGTCAGGTTGCTGCTCGTTCACTCAACCTGCGGGTATTTTGTCCTATTTTTTTCTTTACTGGGTGAAGAGCAATATCTTTTATTTCTAAAAGTTTAATGCTAAACCTTAAAATGTAAACTCACCTATTGTAGCAAAGACTAAGTTTGATGAGCAAGAACTTTAGCACACTGATTCCACTCCCAGGCTTCTCCCAACTCCTACATGATTGCCTGGCAGTTTATCACCGGCTTATTGATATACATTGTCTTAGCACAGGCTACCATCACAAAACACCATGGCCTGGGAGGCATCAACACCACGCATTTCTTTTCTCATGGCACTGGAGGCTGGGAGGCCAAGGTCAAGGTCCGGCGGGGTCAGTTTCTGGTGAGGGTCTCTTCCTGCCTTGCAGGCAGCCACCACTTACCTCACTGCCTCATGGTGATGTCCTCACAGGCTTTTCCTCAGTGTGTGATGTGAAGGGTGAGAGAGGAAGTGAGAGCAAGCTCTCTGGTGTCTCTCCTTATAAGGATACTGATCCCATGGGTCCCGTGCCTATGACCTCATTTAAGCTTAATTTCTTCCTTAGCCTTCCTGCCGCCAAATACCGTCACGCTGGAGGCTAGGGCTTCAACACATACATTTTTAAGGGAGAAAAGTTTTAATCCAAAATGTATGCCAAGAAGTTAATACTTTTATTATTGTTTCATTATCAGTCTCTTTTCATGTCTAGTTTAAAAAAATTTCCAAAATACGGTATTTATGTGTTATTGATTTTTTGGTGCTCACCATTTATTCCTGAATGTCAGGACTTTCTTTGGTTTCTTTTTTCCTTGCTACAGTGCATTCCCTAAGTACTTTTTAACAGGGGTCAGACTTTCTGATTCCCTTTCTGTCTGAAAATATCCCCATTCCGCTGCATTCTTTCATGGCAACTTGAATGGATGTCGATTTTCGGGCTCACACTAAGTGGTCTTCAGCATCTTGAAGCTATCCTTTCATTGTTTCTTCGTCTAAAAAGTTGTCTTCAGCGTCTTGAAGCTATCCTTTCATTGTTTCCTGGTCTCTGTTGAAGCTGATGAGAAGTCTGCCTTCACCAGGCTATGGTTATTTTGTAGCTGATCTTTGCTTTTCCTGTTCCTCTTTATCCTTGGCGTTCTGCAGTTACATGGTGACATGTCTAGGTCTGGGCTCCTTTTTACGGATTCTATAGGCATTTAATTGAATTTTTATGTCTAACTCATTCAGTACTTTCGTTCTAGAAAATTCTTCATTATCATCAGTTTGAACATTGCCTCACCAACATTTTATCTGTCTTCTCTCTCTGAGCCTCACTGAGGCTGTGTGCTGCATCCTCTCAATTCACCTTCGTCCTCCTTTCCTGTTTTCACCTCTTTGTGTCTCAGACTTTCTCTGTTGCAGTTCATGTCATTTTCTCAGTTCTGTCTTCTACTTAATTAGTTGTTTTTCATCAGTGATTCATGAACTATGTAGTCATCTATTGAGTTTTTTATAACTATATTATTTTCACAATTTCTAGTTGTTTTCATTGTTGTAACTACGTCTTCTTGTTGTATAAGCACCTCATCTTTTAACATAACCACTTGCTACTGTTTAGTACATAAAGGGTCTATCTTTAATCTTGTGGGGGCTTTAACCGCTGAGTTACTTTAACATCCTTTCCAGTTAGCTCTATGGTTGGTTGAGTGTTGGTTTATTCACAACACTGGACTTACACTCTTGTGATTATGATTGACAAGTCATCTTCCATGAGGCATTTTACTTCCGAGCCCTGAGCTATGGCGACACACCTGTGTGATGAGTTGGGTTCTGCTTTTTTTTCCAACTCCTGCCCTCTTGTTCCACCTGCTCATCGCAGCCATTGCTGACACATCCAACTGTGACAGGTGTACCTGACAGCCCCGTCCTCAGTGGCTGCGGCACCTCCGACTTTTTGCTGCCACTGCAGAGGGCACCTGCAGAATCTCTCCTACCCTTTCCAATGCAAATGCCCACCAGTAAGTGTGAAGGAATTAGCATGCCAGGGGACACACCCTGATTGACCTAGGATAGGATCCAATAGATAAATATTGTCTTCTTTTTTACTGTCACACCTTCTAAGGCCCATTCTACACAGCACCCCAGTAGTGTTTGACTTTTTGTAATCCCTGGACAAAGAGTTTTTACATTTTTTTTTTTTGTTGGAGATGAGAGAGGAAAGTGGCCTCCACGGAAGGAGGGAGTAGAAACAAAACATTTCTGGTTTATTGGAGGGGCCCCAATTGCTGAGTCTCTTCTCTAAATTGGAAATTGCCAAAATGTCTACCTCCCTAGGAGCCTGGGAGCCAAAAGAGTAATGGGCATGTAGAAGAAATGTGTAAACTATAAAGTCTAAGCTCAGTGTCATTAGTAGGTGATGATCGAGGGGAAATCAGAAGCACAACTCCTTGCCCACTTAATAAAGGCTGGAAGAATTTTCTGCCTTTTGGAAGCTGCTTTCCCAATAAACTGTTTTCAGAGGCTGTCAGTGGGTCAGATCCCCAGTCTCCGGCATTGAGCTACTGTTGCTCACAATAGGGGCAGCACAATGACATCTTGGGATTGGTTTCCAGGTGGATAACCTGAGCTTTGCCAGCAGCTACGTGACCTTCCCAAGCAGATCACCTGGAAAGAGGTAGGGCAAGGGCTGTGGCCGTGTAGCCACCTGCTCCTATTCAGACTTCCCTTCAGCTCTGTGTCTGGAAGTTGCCTGCATGTCCTGAAATCCTGGCCTTCAGTTCCACCCTGGTCTAAAGCACGAGGTGGGGGAAATCTGATCCACTGATAGCCTCTGAGAATAGTTTATTGGTAAAGCAGCTTCCAAGAGGCAGGAAACCCTTCTAGCCTTCATTGTGATTTTCCCTCGATTTTCAGCTACTAAAGACACTGAGTTTAGACTTTATAGTTTGCCAATTCCTTCTGCATACCATATTCTTTTGGCTCTCAGGACCCCTGGAGGTAGCTATTTTGGCAATTTCCAAAAAAAAAAAGACTCAGAAGTTCAGTGCCTTTCCAGGGGCTGCTGCTGATAAACCGGAGACCTTTTGTCTCTACTCCTTCCTACCATGGAGGCCACCTTCCTCTCTCAACTCCAACACAAAATGTCAAAACTTTTTGTCCGGGGGTTACAAAAAGTCAAAACCCTGCCAGAGCAAGGGTATGGCTCAGGCCCTTCCCACAGGGAACATGCAGTCAAGTTAGAGAGAAAACTCCTGAGCAACGTAAGGGGATTGCAAGCCTCTGCTAAGTAAAAGGCAAATGCGTCTGACCGCCTTTGTTGCTAGAGAAACATCGGGATGCATGGTGGCTCATTGCGCAAAACGCCTTGGGAAGCGCTGATGGACTGCATTTGGGGGCTGTTTTCTGCAGGTCCCAAGGTACTTCAAGGGATTTTAAGGTCTTGTCTTCCCTTCCTCTGAAATGAGAGAGGCTGTGTGAGAACAAGCTCATTAAACAGGAGGGCACGACTGTAGGCCAGGCCGCGATGTTAACTAAGCAGAGACAGGCACACAATTGACCCAGAAAGAGATTTTTAAAGATAGAGTTTAAGAATTCAGATAAAGTGCAGCTCCGGCGGCCGTTCTCAACAGCGCCGATGTGAGCCTGGAGAGGCGGTTATTTAAGCACTTGAGAGAGACTAAAGGCTTAAGTCTAATCTCTGTGCTGTGCTCAGGCTCCCAGCCCGCTCTGCTCTGCGGAGGAGCCCAGGGCCGTGGGCATGGGTTGAGGCACAAAAGACGCCATCCGGGTCATCAGCCTGGAGGTGCATGGGCATTCAGTTGTGTCCAGGACCCAGCCTCCTGCTAGCTTAATGGCCCAGTGTGCGGGGCTGCACCCCCCTCAGAGTGGGACTTGGTCACTGAAAGGCTCTTTGGAGACAGATAGCTTGCCTCCAGGTCACGTGGCAGAGCTGGGTGCCGTGTGCAGTCTCTTTCTTCCAGGACGAATACTGGGTGATATTTTAAAAAGCCAAATGCAGAGCAGCAGTTACCCTTGAGCTTGAGCCCAAAGTCCATTGAATGGCATCTCCATTTTCCAAAGCACCTGACGGCTGCTCTTTAATGCGAGAGCAAAAGGGAGCTTTGAAAGACAGCGAGGTAAAGAGTCAACTGGCTTTCAGAGAAAGAATTGGCAGACCTTTCTGGGGAAATGAGAGGAAATAAAAGATTCTTATGGGTCCCAAGACACCTGAAGATTATAAAAAGCAGCACTCAGATGTTCCCAGCTCTTAAGTGAGGGAGCACCCTGACCCTACTGATACTAGAGAAAGGAACATCTAGAGGCGTGGGCACTCCCTGCTCTTGCTGAACTTTGAAAGGGAGGATGTTTCTCCATGCATCTGCCACCCCCAGTGTAGTTTCCAATCTTCTGCCGGAGAAGGTTGATGGAGAATATGCAGGGGGTATCTGGAGCCCAAGTAAGATCAATCCCAATACATGGGCTTCTTAGCAAGCCCGGGGTGAGGGCTGTTTTCTGGTAGCTTTCCCTCACAATCTCCAAAAGTGTGGGGCGTGGAAGAGCCTACCTGCTGGTGGGCCTCCCAGCTCGCACCACTTAGCACCTCATCTGGGGCCCTGGACCTCCAGGCAGCCTCTCAAGCACACAGGCTCCAGTGAGGCCATGACCAATGCCTCCTCTTCCAGGAGAGGCTGGGGCTTGCTGTAGCCAGCAACCAGCACAAGATTCTGCAGGCAGGGACAGGACTGTGTGCACTGTGCTACTAGCTGTTTTTTTTTATTTTTTATTTATTTTTATTTTATTATTATACTTTAAGTTCTAGGGTACATGTGCATAATGTGCAGGTTTGTTACATATGTATACTTGTGCCATGTTGGTGTGCTGCACCCATCAACTCGTCAGCACCCATCAATTCGTCATTTATATCAGGTATAACTCCCAATGCAATCCCTCCCCCCCACCCCATGATAGGCCCCGATGTGTGATGTTCCCCTTCCTGAGTCCAAGTGATGTCATTGTTCAGTTCCCACCTATGGGTGAGAACATGCGGTGTTTGGTTTTCTCTTCTTGTGATAGTTTGCTAAGAATGATGGTTTCCAGCTGCATCCATGTCCCTACAAAGGATGCAAACTCATCCTTTTTTATGGCTGCATAATATTCCATGGTGTATATGTGCCACATTTTCTTAAGCTGTTTTTTTGCATCACGAGAGTGACCTGTGATTTATCACCCTCAAGATGTTCTCCAGCAAATTCAAATTTCTGCTTTAATTTTAGCTGTTCTCACCCTGATTCTCTTGAGTCAGGGCAAAATTTGGAACTAGGGAACTTTTTTCTACAAAACTGCTCATATACAGAAACTCTCTTGGCACTATCCTCTGGAAATGTTTAGACAATTGGACCTGCAGATGTGGACTTTGAAAGCCATGTTTTGTAAGACATGGCCAGATGGGGATTTTAAAGGAGTGTGGGCTACCTTGAACCTAGCTGGATGTGTGGCCTATTTGTCAGTATGAACAGGGCTCCAGTGCCCTGGATGCCACCTCCTAGAAGGCCTGTGCCAGACTCTCTCATGAAAGTCAGTTGGGAGGTCCCATCACCCACCAAGAGTCCTTTGGGGAGTCAGGACCCTCCACAGGACAGATTTGGAGCAGGACCTCAGAGAACTCCTATTCTGTTACTTTACTTCCACCTGTGTCATTATCAGAAAGAAGCCCCTGCCTTTCCTGGATAGCTGAGCAGGACCAGGCCTGCAGGATCTGAGCCTGAGCTCTTCTTTGAGTATATATCCAAAGGGTGGAATCAGGTTCCTACATCCTGCAGGTCAGTGCCAAGGAAGTCCAAGGCTGAGCCGGGACACGGAGGGCTCACTGCCAGTGCTGCCCGGTTGAAAGGTGATGTTAGACACCCATGTGATTTTATATATTCTTAGTAGCCACAGTGCAAGAATAAAGAGAAACAGGTAAGATTATTTTTATGTTTTATTTACTCCAATGTATATCAAATATTATCATGTCAGCAGGTAATCAATATAAACATTATGAATGAGACATTTTCATTTGTTTCTGCATAAAGTCTTTGGAACCTGGTGTTCATTCTACACTTAGTGAATCTCCACTCATCAAGCCTCAGTCAAGACTCAGCAGTCACTTGCTGGGAGCCTCGTCCTGGGCTGGGCACCTCTGGAGGGTGCCGTTGCTGCGAAGCTCCGCCTGTGCTGGAGTTTCCCAAGGAAGCGTCTCAGACTCTGGATCTCCAGATGGTCTCACACAGAGGCACTGTCCGGCCAAATGCACTGGGGAGGGCACATCCCCTGCCATAGATCCATGGTGCTCACTGGCATGTCCCAGGTTCAGGGCAACCACCCTAGAAAGATCTCTAAACATTTATCCTTTGGGTGTAGCCAAATGCTTTCTGAGTGTATTAGGCCTTGAAACACCTGCCAATATTGCAGAGTGAATGCTCTAGAACACATTTAAGTACTCTGGTTTGAGGGGAGAAAGGGTAGGAGAAGCCTCAGTGAACGCATTGTTGTTACATCTTCACTGCACCTTCAGCTACTGGAGCCCATTCTAACAACAGAGCCCTGACTTCTTCCTTTGTTCCACCAGTGTGAACTGGGCATTCCTGGGGCCAGGCACTGCCCGAGATGCAGGCACATGGCAGTAGGTGTTCCATGATGGGGGACCATGGTGGGGGCTGGTTTGGGGGTAGCTCATCTATACACGGGAGAGATTTGGTGCTGTAGCTGATCTGGCTGAAGTCAACAGTTCCATCCCTGCCACTGAGGGACCAAGTGGCCCCCAGACCAGCGCAACATCCAGTAGATGAGTTCTAAGAGCTGGGACCCATCATGGGCCATTGGCAAGATGCCTTTGAATGTTTTTATGTTTTAAAAATATATGTGCATTGGCCGGGCGCGGTGGCTCAAGCCTGTAATCCCAGCACTTTGGGAGGCCGAGACGGGCGGATCACGAGGTCAGGAGATCGAGACCATCCTGGCTAACATGGTGAAACCCCGTTTCTACTAAAAATACAAAAAACTAGCCGGGCGACGTGGCGGGCGCCTGTAGTCCCAGCTACTCGGGAGGCTGAGGCAGGAGAATGGCGTGAACCCGGGAGGCGGAGCTTGCAGTGAGCTGAGATCCGGCCACTGCACTCCAGCCTGGGCGGCAGAGCGAAACTCCGTCTCAAAAAAAAAAAAAAAAAAAATATATATATATATATATGTGCATTTAGGAGGAGTGTGGGAGTGATTACTTGTTCCCCACAGTCCTCTGCCTTCTGGGGGCCTCTGTGTCTCCTAGTTGGGAGAGCAGAGCCAAGGGGGAGGAACCGGAGGTCCCTCATGTGTTTGTCCCGACTAGGGGAAATGTGATGGCACTTGCCACGTGCTGGGCCTCCGTCGCCGCTCCCATCATGAAACCCCACCCTAAGGGCATTGCTCCAGGTTGGTGCGAGAAGGGTGCCCACCCTCCAGGCCTCATTCATTGGTATTTTAGTGATCTCCCTCTGCATTTGAGTTGTCCAAAGAAACCTGTTTAGTGTTTGACTGAAAGGTGGCCCTAAGTGTCCAGCAAGTGAACGGTTCAGGAGAGGGGCCTCCCAGTGCTCTCATGTTTAACATGGGCCTTCTCTGAGGCTGAGATTGTGGTTGAAAAATCAAATACAATTTATAATTTTCTCTTTAAAAAAAAAACTTCTGAAACTTCTCTTGAACACCTTTCATCATAAAATATGTAACAATTTCAAAGGTTTCAAAACATATAATACATCAAAGAACCATAAAACATTACATGTGTCTATATACGGATATTTATGGCATATGGGCATCTCCAGTCACACACACACACACACATACATATATATACACATACATATATATATATATATACACACACGCATACATATATATATATATATAGAGAGAGAGAGAGAGAGAGAGAGAGAGAAAGAGAGAGAGAGAAGCAGCTTCCCCAGAGCCATTTCTACCTGCAGACCCAAAGGAAAAATGTTCTGCCAATATAATGCCAAACACACACTTTTACAGTACCTTACACACATATTTATCTGAAATGCAATAACATCTCACTAAAATGTTCATTTAAACATGCACCTTTTCTGGTCTGTTGGGACTAGAATATGTGATTTGAAGAAGCACAGATTTGCTCCAGGATCCAGACAAATCCAAAAGTGCTGTGGGCTCTGAACAGGCTCCTTCCTCATGAGGACACAAAGGCTCTGGAGTGGAGGCCCTGTGTGCACAGTGAACACCCCTGTGTGTGTTGTTGTGGCTTCCAAACTGTGTAAAGTCCTACATTTCTTTACACAATAAAAGGAAACAAACCACTTTGGCCACATTGCAGAGGAGCGTCGGCTTTGGGTCTCTGTGTCCTGGAGAGACTGCAGGAACATTGCTCCTGCTGTGGGCCTGTGTGGACATGCACAGCCTGAAATTCCTAGGTGGATATGCCTCAATTCAGTTGTTCCTGTCTAGACAAGGCCAAGTAACACTGTGTTGCTTCTTTCAAAACATATCAGGCCAGGGACAGTGCCTGATGCAACCTCCTGGAAGAAACCTGTTTTCTTCAGAAGGTTCCACCATCACCATTTCCTGGCCACAGGTCCCATGGGATGTCTTTGTACTCTGGAGGGAACACCACTGAGCCAGGCCCGAGCTTGGAGAGCAGGCACAGGATGGATTTTAAACTGCACATCCTAGTGTCAACACCCAAGTGAGCCCTTGGAAATACCGTCTCCTGGGCCAGCTCCCTACCTCTGGGCAGGATGGTATGGAGGTTAAACTGAGATGGATGGAGCTGCCTCTGCAGGTCTGAGCGAGTTGTTTCTTTTCCTATCCCCCAGGAGGGGCTCCAAAGTAAGCTCTGGGCTTTCCCTGCCCTGGAGTGCAGGGTGTAATGGCCCTGCCTGGGCTGAGAGTCCACCGGTCATGCACTTGCTGCAGGACAGGTTTCCCACACAGCATGGGATATGTGCCCAGCACACAGTGAGGGAGGGAGCATCCTCATTGTTAGGTTCAGAGAAATATGCAAACCTCTTTCTTTCCCTTGGCTCCTCATTGGAGAGTTTTGGATGCTCACCAGTCAGATACTTTTGGTCACACCAGATAAGTGAGTTTCACTTCAAATAGCTGCCCAGCCCATCACA